>NW_026606065.1:81770000-82115000 GCF_029834395.1 Sorex fumeus | reverse complement strand
GACAAGGAGCTGTCATTTGGGAAATATATACATATATATATATTCTGTCATATATATATTAAAGAAGATACTTTTTATTTTTATTTTTTATGTTGAATCACCATGAGATAGAGCATTACAAAATTGTTCATGATTGTGTTTCAGTCATACAATGTTCCAAGACCCATCCCTTTACCAGTGTAATTTCCCAAGACCACAAGTAAGACACTTGTTTTAATTGATTTTCTGTTTTTTGTTCTTGTGAGGGGGATATTTAGGAATGGATGGTTATTGAGATTTAGAAACATAATATTTCCTTCTGAAGTCCTTCATTTTAAATATTTATCTGCCATTTCACATAATTCTGGAATTTAGAATAAAAGAGAGAGGAGTCATGGCAGAGGCATGATGCTGTGTCAGATACTCAAGAACCATATCTTTGGCTCTACTTTAAACCCATTAAGAACAACTAGACAAGCTTAGTTTTACTTTTTTGTACCATGTATTCTTCATTTAAAAATATGTAAAATTTACTTCTTGGGTTCCTATAGTACTTTGTGTACAAGGAATGGTTTTTAAAAAATGAGGAAAAACAAGGGCTAGAGCGATAACACAGCGGTAGGGCGTTTGCCTTGCACGCAGCCAACATGGCCAACCCGAGTTCGATTCCTCCGCCCTTCTCGGAGAGCCCGGCAAGCTACCGAGAGTATCTCGCCCGCACGGCAGAGCCTGACAAGCTACCCGTGATGTACTTGGTATGCCAAACACAGTAATAAGTCTCACAATGTGACTGGGCCCGCTCGAGCAAATTGATGAACAACGGGAGGACTATGACCATAATGACCGAGGAAAAACAGGGATTTACTATTTATATTGACCATCTGCTAGTGAATGATATGATGAAATGCGCATATAGGTATTTGACATTAAAGTAAAGCATTTAAAAAAACTATGAAGGAGAGAGAGAACAAAAGGGAGTGCCCTGCCACAGAGGCAGGGTTGGATGGGGGGGGTGGGGGTGGGTGGGAGGGATACTGGGATTACTGGGGGTGGAGAATGGGCACTAGTGGAGGGATGGGTACTCGATCATTGTATAACTGAAACCCAAGCACAAAAAATTGTAAGTCTACAACTATACCTCATGGTGTTTCACTAATAAAAATTAAAAAATAAATAAATAAAAAACTATGATTTTACATATGTTCAGAGTAAATCTACTGTGCATTTCTCTGAGTTTCCCATTTTATCTCTTGAATGTTTTAAATCTAACCTACTTTGAAAGCAATCTGTTTCAGAGCACTTTAGAAACAAAGTACATATAGACTTGTTAGATTGTATAAAATCAAGAGTTCATTATTATTATTATTACTTGATCACTTGATCACTTGATATCCCGTTACTCATCGATTTGCTCAAGCGGGCACCAGTAACGTTTCCATTCATCCCTGTTGCGTGCTAGTGTAGCCCAATGGCATCTGCTCATTCTAGGAAAACGAAGAGCCTCAAACGGATCATTCAGATCAGACAAAGGAGTCTGATCATCTCGTAGGTGGGCGGCCATGCGATCTTTTGATGTTCCATGGAATCCAGTAGGTAATGGCTCTAGTCCAGCAGCTGTCTCCAAATCTCATTACGTGTCCAGACCATCTGATTTCGATGCCTTGGCAAACAAGACAGCGTCCCTAATTCTTGAGCATTGACAGAGGTCGGAACTCTGGATTCTTTCTCTCATTTGAGTGAAACGTGATACTCCAAGCACAGCTTTTTCAATTCCTCTTTGAGAGACCTGAATAGTGTTCTTGTCATGTTTGTGTAGGGCCCAGGTCTCTGAGGTGTATGTTAATTCAGGAAGAACAGTGGAATTGAAGAGATGTGCTCATAGCTGGAGGTTCTTCATCCTCTTAGTTATTTCTTCAACGCTCTTGAAGGCGTTCCAAGCCGCTCTCTTCCTCCTGCACAACTCAGGTGCCAGGTCATTCGTCATGTTGACTTCTTGACCTAGGTACACATGACTGTTGCATTCGGAGATGTTTGTTCTGTTGAGAGCGAATGGAATGTCAGGAATAAGACCGTTTCTCATGAACATTGTCTTTGTGAGATTCAGCTGTAATCCAACATTTCCTCACTCACGGTCGAAGTTGGTCAGCATTTGTGCCGCTTGGCTGATGTTTGGTGTTATTAGAATGATGTCATCAGCAAAGCAGAGGTGGTGCAGTTGCCGACCATCTATCTTCACTCCCATTCCTTCCCATTCCAGTTGTCGCATGACGTTCTCGAGGGTGGCACTGAAGAGTTTTGGTGAAATAGTATCACTCCGCCGAACCCCTCTCTTGCCATAGATGATCACTTCTTTGTAGAATGGTGAGATCCTGGTAGTGAATCTGTAATACAGCTCACTGAGGATCTTGATGTATTGAATTTGAATGCCCTAATTGGCTAGGGCTTCAATGACTGCTTCCGTCTCAACAGAATCAAAGCGTTCTTTAAATCAATAAACATTAGACAGAGTGGCATCTTGAACTCCTGAGAAATCTCAATGAGCTTGGTTATTGTGTGGATATGGTCGATGGTGCCGAATCCTTTTTGGAACCCGGCTTGCTCGCATGATTGTCCTTCATCTAGTGTTCTGCCAATCCTATTCAGGATGACTCGAGTGAACAGCTTGTAGATGACAGACAATAGGCAGATTGGCGATAGCTGCCAATGTCATGGATGTCTCCCTTCTTGTATAGTAGTACAGTCCTGCTGGTTTTCCAATGGATGGTTTCCATTATTAATAAATAATAATTTATTATTATTAATGATAATAATAAAATTATTATTTTTTAACTTATTTTTTTTATTAGTGAAACACCATGAGGTACAGTTGTAGATTTACAATTTTTTGTGCTTGGGTTTCGATTATACAATGATCAGATACCCATCCCTCCACCAGTGCCTATTTTCCACCACCATGGATAATATCCCCCCACCCCCATCCCCCCATCCCCCCCTGCCTCTGGGGCAGGGCAATCCCCTGTGTTCTCTCTCTACTTTTGGGTGTTGTGGCCTGCAAAAGAGGCATTGAGTGGCAAACATGTTCAGTCCATAGTCTACTTTCGACATGCAGCTCCCCTCCTGGGAGGATCCTCCAAACACCCTTTATTTGGTGTTCCCTTCTCTATCTGAGCTGCCCTTTCCTCTAGAATGCCCGGCTGGCCACTAAGCTATGGAGTAATCCTCCTAGTGCTGATCTCAGCTATTCTTGGGTATTAATCTCATATTTTGTTATTTTATATCCCCCAGATGAATGCAATCTTTCTATGTCTATCCCTCTCTTTTTGATCATTTCACTTAGCATGATACTTTCCATGTTGTACCACTTGTATGTAAATTTCATAACTTCATCTTTTCTAACAGTTACATAGTACTCCATTGTGTAGATGTACCAAAGTTTCTTTAACCAGTCGTCTGTTCTGGGGCACTCAGGTTTTTTTTTTTCCAGATTCTGGCTATTGTAAAGAGTGCTGCAATGAACAAACAAGTGCAGATGTCACTTTGGCTATACTTTTTTTTTGCCTCTCTGGGATATATTCCCGGGAATGGTATTGCTGGGTTAAATGGGAGCTCGATTTCTAATTTTTGGAGAATTGTCCATACTATTTTCCAGAAGGGCTGAACCAGTTGGCATTCCCACCAGCAGTGAAGGAGGGTCCCTTTCTCGCCACATCCGTGGCAGCACCAGTTGCTTTTGTTCTTTTGGATGTGAGCCAATCTCTGTGGTGTGAGATGATATCTCATTGTGGTTTTGATCTGCATCTCCCTGATGAGTAATGATGTAGAGCATTTTCTCAAGTGCCTTTTTGCCATTCGGATTTCTTTGAGAAGGTTTCTGTTCATTTCATCACCTCATTTTTGATGGGGTTGGATGTTTTCTTCTTGTGGATTCCACCAGTACTTTGTATATTCTTGATATCAACTGCTTGTCAGATGTGTATTCGGCGAATATCATTTCCCATTCTGTAGACTGTCTTTGTATTTTGGTCACTGTTTCTTTTGACGTGCAGAAACTTCTTAGTTTAAGATAGTCCCATTTGTCTATCTCTGTTTTTACTTGCTCGGCCAATGGCGTGGCATCTTTGACAATACCATTAGCCTCAATGTCATGGAGGGTTTTGCCAACTTTGTCTTTAATGTACCTTATGGTGTCTGGTCTGATGTTGAGGTCTTTATCCATTTTGATATTACTTTTGTACTTGGTGTTAGGCAGAGTTCTAAGCCCATTTTTTTGCACATGGCCGTCCAGTTTTGTCAGCACAATTTGTTAAAGAGGCTTTACTTACTCCACTTAACATTTGGTCCTTTATCAAAGATTAGATGATCATATTTTTGAGGGGAGATGTCAGTATATTCAACCCTGTTCCATTGGTCTGCAGCTCTGCCTTTGTTCCAGTACCATGCTGTTTTAATTATGACTGCTTTGTAGTATAGTTTGAAGTTTGGGCCATTGATTCCTCCCGTTTTCCTTTTTCCAAGAATTGCTTTGGCTATTTGTGGGGGCTTATTGTTTCATATGAATTTCAGGAGTGTTTGCTCCATTTCATTGAAGAATGTCAACGGTATCATTATAGGGATCACATTGAATTTGTACAATGCTTTGGGAAGAATTGCCATTTTGACTATGTTAATTCTCCCGATCCATGATCAGGGGACATCTTTCCACTTCCTCATGTCCTCTTTCATTTCCTGATGTAGCGTTTTGTAGTTTTCTTTGTGCAGGTCGTTTACTTCCTTAGTTAAGTTGATTCCTAGGTACTTGATTTTCTGGGATACAATTGTGAACGGGATTTTTTTTCATGTCACTTTCTTCTCTCTCACTGTTTGCGTATAGGAAAGCCATGGACTTTTGGGTATTGATTTTATAGCCTTCAACTTTACTATACAAGTCTATTGTTTCTAGGAGTTTCTTGGTAGAGATTCTAGGGTTCTCTAAGTATATTATCATATTATCTGCGAATAGTGAGAGCTTGATTTCTTCCTTTCCTACCTGAATGCCCTTAATATCTTTTTCTTGCCTAATGGCTATTGGAAGTACTTCCAGTACTATATTGAACAGCAATGCAGAGAGTGGGAATTCTTGTCTCATCCCTGATCTTAGAGGGAAGGCTCTCAGTTTTTCCCCATTGAGGATGATACTTTGCTGTAGGCTTGTGATAGATGTCTTTAACTATATTGAGGAAAGTCTCCTCTATACCCATTTTGGCAAGGGTTTTCATCATAAACGGTTGCTGGATCTTGTCAAATGCTTTCTCTACATCTATTTTATATGATCATATGGTTTTATCTTTTCTTTTGTTAATATGATGGATTATATTGATTGATTTCCGAATGTTAAACATCCTTGCATCCTTGGGATGAATCCTACTTGGTCATGGTGTATGATCTTTTTGATGAGTCGTTGGATTCTATGGTTGTTGATTCTACAAGTTGTTCACTCGAGTCATCCTGAATAGGATTGGCAGAATATTAGATGAAGGACAACCATGTGAGCAAGCCGGGTTCTGCAAAAGATTCAGCACCATCGACCATATCCACACAATAACCAAACTCATTGAGGTTTCTTGGGAGTTCAAGATGCCGCTCTGTCTAACGTTCATTGATTTAAAGAAGGCCTTTGATTCTGTTGAGACGGAAGCGGTCATTGAAGCCCTAGCCAATCAGGGCATTCAAACTCAATATATCAGGATCCTCCATGAGCTGTTTTACAGATTCACTACCAGGATCTCACCATACTACAAAGAAGTAATCATCCATGTCAAGAAAGGGGTTCGGCAGGGTGATACCATTTCACCGAAACTCTTCAGTGCCACCCTCGAGAACATCATGTGATGACTGGAATGGGAAGGAAAGGGAGTGAAGATAGATGGTCGGCAACTGCACCACCTCTGCTTTGCTGATGACATTGTTTTAATAACACCAAACATTAACCAAGCGGCACAAATGCTGGTCAACTTCGACCGTGAGTGTGAAAAGGTCGGACTACAGCTGAATCTTATGAATACAATGATTATAAGAAACAGCCTCGTCCAGGACGCTCCATTCGCTCTCAACCGAATGACCATCTCTGAATGCAACAGCTATGTGTACCTAGGTTGAAAAGTCAACATGACAAATGACCTGGCACCCAAGCTGCGCAGGAGGAAGAGAGTGGCTTGGAACGCCTTTAAGAGCGTCGAAGAAATGGCTTAGAGGATGAAGAACCTCCGGCTCTGGGCACATCTCTTTGATTCCACTGCTCTTCCTGCATTAACATACGCCTCAGTGACCTGGGCCCTATGCAAACAGGATAAGAACGCTATTCAGGTCTCCCAAAGAGGAATTGAAAGAGTTATGCTTGGAGTATCACGTTTCACTCAAATGAGAGAAAGAATCCGGAGTTCTGACCTCTGTCGACGATCAAGAATCAGGGATGCTGTCTTGTTTTCCAAGGCGTCAAAAATCAGATGGGCTGGTCACGTAATGAGATTTAGAGACGACCGCTGGACTAGAGTTGTTACCGACTGGATTCCATGGGATGTCAAAAGAAGCCAGAAGGTCAGACTTCTTCATCAAGATCATGAACGATCGGTTTGAGGCTCTTCGTGTTCCTAGAACGAACAAATGCTGTTGGGCTACACTAGCACGCGACAGGGACAAATGGAGACGTTACTGGCGCCAGCTCAAGCAAATTGCCGATTAATGGAAAGTCAAGTGATCAAGTGATCAAGCTGGATTCTATTTGCTAATAGTTTGTTGAGGATCTTTGCGTCTGTGTTCATCAGGGATATCGGCCTGTAATTCTCTTTCTTTGTGGTATCTCTGTCTGCTTTTGGTATCAGGGTGATATTTGCTTCGTGGAAACTGGAAGTGTGTTTGATATTTCAGTTTCGTGGAAAAGCTTAAAGAGTATTGGGAGTAAGTCACAAATATATTTTCATGATGATGAGTTTTCAGGAAAGTACAATTAATTAAAAACAAAAGAAAAAACAAGTGCCTGTTATAATGTCTAATTTAAAACTCTTTATTATAGCTTATGAATTTATAATAGTGTTGACTTTATGGTCTTGATGTACATAGTTACCTCATCTCACCACTCCTAATGTGTCCAAAACCCTCCACCCATTTTCTTTGTTACCTCCAGTCTACCTCACCATTCCTTCCTCTTTCTTTTTCTACTCTGTTGTCCACAGTTCTCTTTGGTATGCAGGTTTTGCCATCATTTGATGCCTTCTAGTTCCTTGTCTTCTCTTCTATCAGAGATGAGTGAGATCATCTCGCATTTGTCCTCCTCCTTACTTATTTCACTTAATACAACGTCCTTCAGTTCTCTTCAAATAGCAGCAGACTGCATGGTTTCATTTTTTCTTGTGACTGCTTAGAATTCTATTGTGACGTATGTGTCATGACTTCATTATTCATTAAAAATTCTTTTTTGTTAACAAGCGGAAAAATAAACATTTTAATTCAAAAATAGAAAATCACTGTTTTCAAATCGTTAAACTAACTAAAGTTACTATTTAAATATATTATGTGTAATTATTGTATTATATTTTAGCCTTAAAAATATGAGATAGGAAAATATCATTCTTCATTTTAATATGTACATCCATTACAATATTTTATTTTCATAATTTTTTCTAATAAAGTTATTTTAATGTAAGCACAACAATATTTTGACTAGATGTAAATACACTAGTTAAGTGTTATTACAGTCAAGCTTAATGTTTTAGTTCAAACATACAGGTATATAAAGAGTTTTTACACATGCTATTTAGCATACTGGTGTGCCAAGAAAGATGGAGAAAAAGCCTTCTATAGTGTGCACAAAAAGCAGTAGAAAAACTTCATCCTGTATTGTTACTTAATCTCAAGTATAATTTTGTTGAGTTAGTATATGTTTCTTAGCTTTTAAAACTAAATCTTCTATGTTTCATTCTACAATGACAGATTAAAGAATTGTTTGCAAAATATAATTTTACAAAGTTTGAAACATTAGCACTAACAAATAGAAAGTAGCCATTGATCCAAAAAAGTAAACCATATTAAGTTGAACACACAGTGATATTTTGAAATGATTATCTGTGTTCACAGGTTTATATTAATTTTTTCTAATTAAAAGTATACAATAGACAGTCATAGGAAAAGGTCACTCATTTTAAATTATTTTCCTGATGTAATTAGATATTATCTGTGGATTAACATTTGCAGGATTAAAATGCTTATTAGATAAGGTCATGTATTAAAAAGAAGCAAAGGGCATTTTACATTAGATTATATTTCTTTTTTTGTAAATTATTATTAGTGAAACACCATGAGGTACAGTTGTAGATTTACACTTTTTTGTGCTTGGGTTTAGGTTATACAATGATCAAATACCCATCCCTCCACCAGTGCCCATTTTCCACCACCATGGATAATATCCCTCCAACCCCCATCCCTCCCATCCCACCCCGCCTCTGTGGCAGGGCAATCCCTTGTGTTCTCTCTCTCCTTTTGGGTGTTGTGGTCTGCAAAAGAGGCTTTGAGTGGCAAACATGTTCAGTCCATAGTCTACTTTCAACATGCATCTCCCCTCCTGGGAGGATACTCCAAACATCCTTTATTTGGTGCTCCCTTCTCTATCTGAGCTGCCCTTTCCCCTAGAATGCCTGGCTGCCTCTAAGCTATGGAGTAATCCTCCTGGTGCTGATCTCAGCTAATCTTGGATATTAATCTCATATTTTGTTACTTCATATTCCCCAGGTGAATGCAATCTTTCTATGTCTATCCCTCTCTTTCTGACTCATTTCGCTTAGCATGATACTTTCCACGTTGTACCACTTGTATGTAAATTTCATGACTTCATCTTATCTAAGAGCTACATAGTACTCCATTGTGTAGATGTACCAAAGTTTCTTTAACCAGTCATCTGTTCTTGGGCATTCAGGTTTCTTCCAGTTTCTGGCTATTGTAAAGAGTGCTGCTATGAACAAACAAGTGCAGATGTCACTTCGACTATACATTTTTGCCTCTCTGGGATATATTCCCAGGAGTGGTATTGCTGGGTCAAATGGGAGCTCAATTTCTAATTTTTTGAGCATCATCCATAGTGTTTTCCAGAAGGGCTGAACCAGTCGACATTCCCACCAACAGTGAAGGAGTGTCCCTTTCTCGCCACATCCGCGCCAGCATTGGTTACTTTTGTTCTTTTGGATGTGGGCCAGTCTCTGAGGTGTGAGATGGTATCTCATTGTGGTTTTGATCTGCATCTCCTTGATGATTAATGATGTAGAGCATTTTCTCATGTGCTTTTTTGCCATTTGGATTTCTTCCTTGAGAAAGTTTCTGTTCATTTCATTGCCCATTTTTGGATGGGGTTGGATGTTTTCTTCTTGTGGAGTTCAACCAGTATTTTGTATATCCTTGATATCAACTCCTTGTCAGATGTGTATTCGGCGAATATCATTTCCCATTCTGTAGACTGTCTTTGTATTTTGGTCACTATTTCTTTTGAGGTGCAGAAACTTCTTAGTTTAAGATAGTTCCACTTATCTATCTCTGTTTTCATTTGCTCGGCCAGTGGCGTGGCATCTTTGACAATACCATTAGCCTCAATGTCATGGAGGGTTTTGCCAACTTTGTCTTCAATGTACCTTATGGTTTCTGGTCTGATGTTGAGGTCTTTAATCCATTTTGATCTTACTTTTGTACATGGTGTTAGGCAGAGTTCTGAGCCCACTTTTTTGCATGTAGCCTTCCAGTTCTGCCAGTACACTTTGTTAAAGAGGCTTTCCTTACTCCACTTCACATTACTTGCACCTTTATCAAAGATTAGATGATCATGTGATTGAGGGGAGATGTCAGTGTATTCAACCCTATTCCACTCGTCTGCAGTCCTGCCTTTGTTCCAGTACCATGCTGTTTTAATTATTACTGCTTTGTAGTACAGTTTGAAGTTAGGGAGGTTGATTCCTCCCATTTTTTTTCCCCCAATAATTGCTTTAGCTATTCGTGGGGGCTAATTGTTCCATATAAATTTCAGGAGTGTTTGCTCCATTTCTTTGAAGAATGTCATGGGTATCCTTCTAGGGATTGCATTGAATTTATACAATGCTTTGGGAAGAATTGCCATTTTGACAATGTTAAGTGTCCCGACCCATGAGCAGGGGATATCTTTTCATTTCCTCATGTCCTCTGTTATTTCCTGAAGTAGCGTTTTGTAGTTTTCTTTGTACAGGTCCTTTACTTCTTTAGTTAAGCTGATTCCTAGGTACTTGATTTTCTGGGGCACAATTGTGAATGGGATTTTTTTTTTCATGTCGCTTTCTTCTCTCTCACTGTTTGCATATAGGAAAGCCATGGACTTTTGGGTATTGATTTTATAGCCTTCAACTTTACTCTACAAGTCTATTGTTTCTAGGAGTTTTTTGGTGGAGGTTATTGGGTTCTCTAAGTATAGTATCATATCATCTGCAAATAGTGAGAGTTTGATTTCTTCCTTTCCTACCTGAATGCCCTTAATATCTTTTTCTTGCCTAATCGCTATTGCAAGTACTTCCAGTACTATATTGAACAGCAGTGGAGATAGTGGGCATTCTTGTCTCGTCCCTGATCTTAGAAGGAAGGCTCTCAGTTTTTCCCCATTGAGGATGATGCTTGCTGTAGGCTTGTGGTAGATGTCTTTAACTATGTTGAGGAAAGTCCCCTCTATACCCATTTTGTCTAGGGTTTTCATCATAAAGGGGTGCTGGATCTTGTCAAATGCTTTCTCTGCATCTATTGATATGATCATATGCTTTTTATCTTTTCTTTTGTTGATATGATGCATTATGTTGATTGATTTCCGAACGCTAAACCATCCTTGCATCCCTGGGATGAATCCTACTTGGTCATGGTGTATGATCTTTTTGATGAGTAGTTGGATTCTATTTGCTAGTAGTTTGTTGAGGATCTTTGTATCTGTGTTCATCAGGGATATCGGTCTGTAATTCTCTTTCTTTGTGGTATCTCTGTCTACTTTTGGTATCAGTGTGTTATTTGCTTCGTAGAAACTGTTCGGAAGTGTTTTTGGTATTTCAATTTCGTGGAAAAGCTTAAAGAGGATTGGGAGTAAGTCCTCTTTAAAAATTTGGAAGAATTCACTAGTGAATCCATCCAGGCCAGGACTTTTGTGCTTGGGGAGACTTTTTATTACCATTTCAATTTCCTTGATGGTGATAGGTCTGTTCAGATATTCCAGGTCTTCTTGGTTCAGTCTTGGGAGTCTGTAGGAGTCTAGGAATTTATCCACTTCCTCGAGGTTTTGATGTTCCGTGGCATAAAGCTTCTCAAAGTACTCCCTGAGGATCCTTTGAATTTCTGTAGTTTCTGTTGTAATGACCCCCTTTTCATTTCTGATTCGGATTATTTGGGTTTTCTCTCTACCTTTCTTTGTGAGTTTTGCTAGAGGCTTATCGATCTTGTTAATTTTCTCGAAGAACCAGCTCTTGGTTTCATTGATCTTTCGGATTGTTTTTTGGGTTTCCATCTCGTTAATCTCTGCTCTGAGTTTTATTATTTCCTTTCTCCTTCTCGGGTTGTGCTCCTTTTTTTGGTCCTTCTCCAAGCTGTTAAGCTGTGAGGTTAGGTTACTTATGTGTGCTCACTCCTCCTTCCTGAGGAATGCTTGTAGAGCTATAAACTTTCCTCTTAACACAGCTTTTGCTGTGTCCCATAAGTTTTGGTAACTCGTGTTCTCATTTTCATTCGTTTCTAGGAATCTTTGGATTTCCTCTTTGATTTCCTGTCTAAGCCACTCTTTGTTCAATAGAGCACTGTTTAATTTCCAGGTGTTTGATTTAGTTTTCTGTTTTTGTGTGTGATTTACTTCTAATTTCAGCGCATTATGGTCTGAGAAGATTGTTGATACAATCTCTATCTTCTTAATTTTATGGAGGCATGTTTTGTGGCTCAGCATGTGGTCTATCTTGGAGAATGTTCCTTGTACGCTTGAGAAGAATGTGTATTTAGCTTTTTGTGGATGAAGTGTCCTGTATTCATCTACTAAGTCCCTTTCTTCCATTGTTTCCCTCAGATGAAGTATGTCCTTGCTAAGCTTGAGTCTGGTTGATCTATCAAGAGGTGTCAAAGCGGTGTTGAAGTCTCCCACTGGTATTGTGTTGCTATTGATGTCTTTTTCCAAATCTATGAGTAGTTGTTTTAAGTACTTTATTGGTCTCTCATTAGGTGCATATATATTTATTATTGTAAGTTCTTCCTGTTGTACAGATCCTTTGATCAATAAGAAATGGCCTTCACTGTCTCTTATGACCTTCTTCACTCTGAAATCGATGTGGTCTGATATTAGGATGGCTACCCCAGCTTTTTTATGGGAGCTGTTTGCCTGTAGGATTGTTTTCCAGCCTTTGACTCTGAGTCTGTGTTTGCTTTGACTATTGAGATGTGTTTCTTGCAGGCAGCAGAATGTTGGGTTCAATTTTCTAATCCATCCTGCCACTCTATGTATTTTAATTGGTGCGTTTAGCCCATTGACATTGAGAGAGATTATTGTTATGGGATTTTGTCCCATTGTTCTGTTGAAATTTGGTGTATTTGAGGGGCCTTTCTTGCCTTAAAGTAGCCCATTTAGTTGTTCTTGTAACCATGGTTTTGAGTCTGAGCTGTTGTTTGTCTGTGAAACTGTGTGTTGTTCCTTCTATTATGAATGAGAGTCTCGCTGGGTAAAGTATTTTTGGGGAGGCATTTATTTCATTGAGTTTTTTCACTATGTCCCACCACTGTTTTCGGGCCATGAGGGTTTCATCAGAAAAATCAGCTGTGAATTTTAAGGATGCTCCTTTGTAAGAGATTTCTTTCTTCGATCTTGCTGCTTTCAGAATTTTTTCTCTGTTTAAGGTTTTCGTCATTTTGATCAGAATGTGTCTTGGGGTATTTTTCTTTGGATTTCTTCTAGCTGGTACCCTTCAGGCCTCGTGAATGTGGTCACAAGTTTTCTTCAGCTCTGGAAACGTTGTAGCAATGATGTCTTTGACAGTTTCTTCTTCATCAAGGTTTTCTTCCTGTCCCTCTGGGACTCCAATAATTCTTATGTTAGCCCTCTTGACTTCATCACGATCTTCTCTTGTCATCTGTTCCTGAATAGTGAGTCTCTTTTCCATTTTCTGCTTTTTCCTGGAGAGTCTCTGAACTTCATCTTCGAGCTCACTGATTCTGTTCTCAGTGGCTGTTACTCTGCTGCTGAGGCCTTCCACTATGTTTTTCAATCGCCTATGAGATTTTTCAGGTCTGACATTTCCGATTGCATTTTCCTCATTTCTGCCTTCAAATCCTCTTTTCTTTTATTGGCATTGCTTTCCATTGTTTCTTTCAGTTCCCTAAGCATCCTAAGTAGTTCCCTTCTGAATTCCTTGTCAGAGAGGTTGTCTAACACTACAGTACTGTTGATGTCTTCTGGGCTAGACTCTTCAATAAGAAAGTTTGGTGGGCTTTTGCATTGCTTTACCATTGTGACAAGTGTGGTTTAGTTCTTCACGTTCACTGTTACTATTCTGCTTGATATGCAATGTGAGTTGAGATAGGCTAAAGTGGCTGCGGCTCCAGAAAGGGTCCCTGCGCTGGTCCCGTACAGATCAGGGGGAAAAAACCGGCTGTCCTATGAGATTGAGCTAGCTGCACATGCCCAGAGAAGGTCCCAGGCCTTGGGGGCGGGCTGTACCTGAATGGAAGGGGGAAAAATAAATTCTTTTATTGGACATTTAGGTTGTTTCTAGGTTATGAATATTGTTAAGAATTAATAGAATAATTGTTAACAATTAAGAGAGGTGCATATATATTTATATTTTTTTGTATTTGGGTTTTGTTTTTTTTTTAATTTTGCAAAATTTCTATACTGTTTTCCAAAGAGGCTGCACATATAGTATTCCCAGGAACACTGGTGTTTCCATAGTTTTTATTAAAATTTTTTATTTATTGAATCACCGTGAGAACAGTCACAAAGCCTTTCAGTTTAAGTCTCGGTTGGTCATACAATGATCAAGCACCCATCCCTTCACCAGTGCACATTTTCCACCACTAAGAACCCCAGTGTACTCCTTCTTCCAACCCTCCCCCTGCCTGTGTGGCAGATTTCCACTTTACTCTCTATGTTGATCACATTCAATATTACTACAAAAGACCCACCATTATTATTTGGAATTTTCCCCAACAATCAGACCTACCAAAAAGACATCATTAGATAAGTTTTCTATTGCTGATTATGAAGAGCATATGATGCTGCACTGCTGCTATTGTGGCCACATGATTTGGATTTCTGATATTCTAGTAATAAGTCTGGAATGATTACTGCCAAAAGCCGCTGGGTTCTGAGATTGGTTTGTGTGCCTCTGTGATCATGGTTGTTCAGGAGCAGGAGGAGGTGTTCGTGGGTGGCAACTCTGGGCCTTCTCAGGCCCGGAGCAGGGCAGGTTCCACCCCCATCCCATGAGGCCCCGCATGTCTCCTCACTGCAGTCTCATATCTGGCTCTCCATTAGGCTCTGAAAGATGGTGGCCACCATGCCACTACCGCCAGGGGGAAAAAGCAGAGGGACAAACACCCTTCCCCTCCTGGGGTGGCATGGTAACGTAATTTAATGCACAGTCCAGTGCATTTCTGTTGGGCATTATATTTTGCTCGAATTTTCCCACCACTGTTTGAGGTACAGACGCTAGATCATTTACTTTCCATTGCTCACTTTCCATATCAGAAAAGATCATGCGGCTGTGTAAGCCTATTATCTTGGTGCCCACACACCGAACCCATGCTTGTAGAAGCTTATGGTCACTGGGTTTCCACCTGGAGAAGGCGGGGAGACAGCACCTGCTCCATCTGGGACCTCCCGGTGATATCGGCTTGGTATGGGGCCCGGAGAATTCTCCGGGTGTTGTGGTACCTGCTGGCCAGGTTTCTTCACTCTGTTTCCATAGTTTTGCTATATACCATTCTCACTGGTGTGAGATGACACCTCATTGTACTTTTGATTTGCATGTCCCTGATAACAAGTGATGATGCTTAATTTTTTTTAGTTTATTTTAGTTTTTTGGGGGTGATACTGGCAATGTTCAGGGGTCACTCCTGGCTCTGTACTTAGGAATAACTCTGCAAACTCTGAGGACCATATGGGGTGCCAGGGATCTAACTCGGGTTGGCTGTGTGAAAGGCAAGTGCCCTACTCGCTGTACTGTCTCTCCAGCCCCCGTGATGATGCTTCATTTTATGCAATCTGGATTTCTATACACTAGCTGCCAAAGTATGATTCAATCTTAAGGATTTTGGTGACATTTTAAAATAGAAATGATTTAAATTTGCTTATTTAATGTGAACATAGTTTTGAAGCAGATATAAAAACTATTAAAAGTTTGATTTTAATGTCTATAAAATGTGTCAAGTTCTCCACTATACAAATGATCTCAATCTTTCCTTTTTTTCTCTTTTCTTTTTAAAATTAAAAAAAGTTAATTATAAATTATAAAGTCACAACATTATTCATGATTGGGCTTCAGGTGTACAATGTTTTAACACCATTCAGTCTTTCCCTTCTTGATCCTGTCTTTCCTTCTTGATAATACTTCAGGGAAGAGACAACACTTTCTGTTTCCTTACCTTGTCATTCCTGTTCTCATTTCAATCATGCGTATGTTTTAATTGTTACTCAAAATTGTTGCTCAAGAATAAGAATAAATTTCTTTTTCTTTCTTTTTGGGTCACACTCAGAGATGCAAGGGGTTACTCCTGGCTATGCACTCAGGAATTACTCCTGATGGTGCTCAGGGGACCATATGGGATTCTGGGAATCAAACCCGGGTCGGTCATGTGCAAGGCAAATGCTCTATCTTCTGTGCTATCACTCCAGCCCCCCCACCCCCCAAATAGGAATAAATTTCTAATGATCAAACCCAGTGGAAATTGTGTTAGGGTTGGACCACACCCAGAAGAGCTGGGAAGGTTAATCCTGGCTCTATGCTTTTGGGTCACTCAGGCAGCACTAGGGGATATTATGTTGTTAGGGATTGAATTGGATTAGCAGTATTTGCTTTAATTCCTGTACCGTATCTCTGCTTCCTCCAGTGTGAATTTATTTAAATTGTTATTTAAGTGGACCTCTGCCACCAATGACTTTGAAAAATAGTATCAGGGCTGGAGATATAGTACAGTAGATAAGGCACTTTGCCTTGCATGTAGCCAATCCTAGTTTAATTCCCAACATCTCATATGGTCTCTGAAATCCTACAAGGAGTGACCCCAGAGCACAGAACTAGAAGCAGACTTAAGTAAAGCTAGGTGTGGCCTCCAAACCAGTTAGATAGGTGATAGATAACAGGGGATGTAGCTCAGTGTTGTTTGCTTTTCATGTATGAGAATTGGGTTTGATCTTAGAACTGCCCCAAAATGTATCCCTAACCCATTTTCTTCATAGAAACTGTGATTCTATGTTTAATTGGTGATTTTCAGGTTTCAGGGACTAGACAAGAATATCTGAAGTTGGGTTGAAATCTGTGGGATTTTGGGGGAAAAAAAGTGTGTGTGTGTGTGTGTGTGTGTGTGTGTGTGTGTGTGTGTGGTGTGGGTGTAGGGGGTTGGTAGGAGTGCCTTTTTTCAGGTTCATAAATGTCTTATTCATGACAATTAACCTAATAGATTTTCCCTACTCTAATAATTTAAACAGTCATCCACCAGCTGATGTCTTTCAAGTGTTTGTTTCCAGTCCAGCTCTCTGTACGAATTGTTAACTCATTATTGACAGCACATTACTTTCCAAATTTTAAATAGGCTTCTCACCTCAGCACATACAAAGCAAAATTCATCTTTCTCCCAAACAAGTTTCTATTTTTTATATTCTTTTCCATGTGTGCTAAAGGTACTGTGTTACAACCCTCATCAAAGGTAGAGACATAAAGATCATTACACTCACTCCTCAGTGTGTACTCTCCCAAAGTCTCACACCTCTGACCTTTATCACTTAGGAGTCTCAAAGTCTGTCTGATTCAGTTTTTTCAGTATTTTCTGTGTAAGTATTCTCTTCATTTTTGGACTACTGACAGTATCCTAACTTCTATCAGCCCTCAGTCAAGTTTCCTGCTAATTCATTCTTCATGTTTACTTAAGGATATACATAGAAGAGGCTGGACAGATGGTACTGTGGTTTACCTTGCACACAGCTGATACTGGTTTGATCCCCTGCATCCAACAGGGTCCCTTGATCCCCACCAGGAGTGATCCCTGAGCACAGACTCAGGAATAAACACTAGCCACAACTGGGTGTGGCCCAAAAATTTAAAAAAGGAAAAGAAAAAAGGACACACATAAAAAATTTTATGACTATATAACTATCTCAGTGGTTACAGAGTTGGCACACTTCTGGTGAATGGATCACTGTTTGTTTTCGTAAATAAAGTTTTATTGGCACATAGCCACACTTACTTGTTTACACATTGGTGTGACTGCTTTCATGTGCAATATCAAAGTTGAGTAGCTGAAATTGAGACTGTATTACCCTCTACCTCTGAGATAGATACTCTCTACCTGTTAGAGAAAATGCTTTCTGATATTTGATTTACATAGTCAAGATACACTTACTTATCATGGCACATCATATTCAATCGACGCTTTTGCCTGACTGATGTCGCTGTTGTCCCAAAATTTCGAACAGGATAGGACCACCGTCTCCTTCGTGCAAAATTCTACTTCACAGAGCAGGGAGAAAGGGCTGCAAAGTTCAAAAAGAGAACTCCCAGAATGACCACCAACTGGGAACTCTTTGGTACTATTGCGGCAACATGGGAAGATGCCATTGTTGACAACATCGACAAGGAATACGATTGACTGGTTCAGCACCTCCATGAATGTGCGAGGAACGCCAAGAGAGAGATAGCCACAAAAAATCGCCTATCTTCGAAAACTCTTGAGCTAATTCGCCAGCGTGGTTTGGCGCATGCCTCAGGCAACCGCAAGCTAATGTCCGAGCTCGCAAAGCAGTGCAGAGAGCGATCAAGGAAGACCTCAAAGAGAGAAGAGCAGAAGTACTGGTAGATGCGGCAGAAGCCGGGAAAAGTATTCGTAACGCCCGCCTGTCCTTCACCAACTACAAGACCAAGATGACTGCCCTCCAACGTCCTGAAGGATCCATCACATCCTCCAGAACGGCAATGGAGAAGATTATCCATGACTTCTACTCAAATCTCTTCGATAGTCATGTCCACTTGCCGACATACCAAATTCCACAGGATGGATATGTCGTTCCCAACGTTCTCCCTTCCGAAATACGACACGCCATTTCGTCGGTAAAGAAACAAACAGCACCTGGCCCAGACAAGGTCAGACCTGAACACCTGAAGAACCTGCCATCAGTACTCATCAATACACTGGCTTGGCTCTTCATTCGCTACCTGTCTGAATGCAAGCTTCCGTCCCAATGGAAAACCAGCAGGACCGTACTACTGTCCAAGAAGGGAGACATCCATGACATTGGCAACTATTGCCCGATCTGCCTATTGTCTGTCATCTACAAGTTGTTCACTCGAGTCATCCTAAATAGGATTGGCAGAACACTGGATGAAGGACAACCATGCGAGCAAGTCGGGTTCCGCAAAGGATTCAGCACCATCGACCATATCCACACGATAACCAATCTCATTGAGGTATCTCGGGAGTTCAAGATGTCGCTCTGCTTAACATTCATTGATTTAAAGAAGGCCTTTGATTCTGTTGAGACGGAAGCGGTCATTGAAGCCCTAGCCAATCAGGGCATTCAAGCCCAATACATCAGGATCCTCCGTGAGCTGTATTGCGGATTCACTACCAGGCTCTCACCATTCTACAAAGAAGTGATCGTTGATGTCAAGAGAGGGGTGCGGCAGGGTGATACCATTTCACCGAAACTCTTCAGTGCCACCCTCGAGAACATCATGCGACAACTGGAATGGGAAGGAATGGGAGTGAAGATAGATGGTCGGCAACTACACCACCTCCGCTTTGCTGATGACATTGTTTTAATAACACCAAACATCAGCCAAGCGGCACAAATGCTGGCCGACTTTGACCGTGAGTGTGGAAAGGTAGGACTACAGCTGAATCTTACGAAGACAATGTTTGTGAGAAACAGCCTCGTTCCTGATGCCCCATTCGCTCTCAATGGAACAACCATCTCCGAATGCAACAGCTATGTGTACCTAGGTCGAGAAGTCAACATGACAAATGACTTGGCACCCGAGCTGTGCAGGAGGAAGAGAGCAGCTTGGAACGCCTTCAAGAACGTTGAAGAAATAGCTAAGAGGACGAAGAACCTCCGGCTCCGGGTACATCTCTTTGATTCCACTGTTCTTCCTGCATTAACATATGCCTCAGAGACCTGGGCCCTACGCAAACAAGATGAGAACGCTATTCGGGTCTCCCAAAGAAGAATAGAAAGAGCTATGCTTGGAATATCACGTTTCACTCAAATGAGAGAAAGAATCCGGAGTTCTGACATCCGTCGACGATCAAGAATCAGGGACGCTGTCTCATTTGCCAAGGTGTCAAAAATCAGATGGGCTGGTCACGTAATGAGATTTAAAGACGACCGCTGGACTAGAGCTGTTACCGACTGGATTCCACGGGATGTCAAAAGACCGCGTGGCCGCCCACCTACCAGATGGTCAGAGTTCTTCGTCAAGATCATGAACGATCGGTTTCAGGCCCTTCATGTTCCCAGAGCGAACAGATGCCATTGGGCTACACTAGCACGCGACAGGGACAAATGGAGACGTTACTGGCGCCCGCTCGAGCAAATCGACGACTAACGGGAAGTTACGTGATTAAGTGATAATGGCACATGAGAATTTTTATAACCAGTTCTATCTCACGTTCCTTGTTATTTCAGCACATCTTCCTTAGCACTTCATTTCTATCATAGAGAAGTGCGTTTTGGTATTTTAAATTTAATTTAGTTTTACTTTTTGGTTTTGGACCACATCTAGCAATGCCGTGCTCAGAGATTTCTTTTGGTTCTGTGCTCAGAGATCAACCCCCTGTGGTGCCCGGGGGTTGATATGTGGTGCTGATATGGAACTTAGGTGAGTTATGTGTAAGGCAAGTGCTTTAACCCCTGTATGAACCTCTTCAATCCTTTTTGATATTTTTATTGATAATTCCATGGACTAGTTGCTTCCTTTTCTCTAGACTTCTGGCTTTGTGTCCCTTCTTCTTTAAATGTTCCCCTTTCTTGTATGGAGACTTGCTAATCCTCATTTGGACCAAAATGAGGCCTTACATCCTCCAGTTCCATTTCCTATGTCTTACTACTCCTTCTGACAATGTTGACGGCTTAGTCTTGATTCTGAGCTCAGGGATCATTCCTAGTGGGGCTCAGAGGACCACATGAGGTTGAACCTGGACTATCCATGTGCAAAGCAAGCATCCTACCTGATTTACAATTGTTCCATCCCCTAGGAACAAAGCTTTGAAACAATTTCAGAGTTAGAATAGAACTCTACAGTTTTTCAATCCAATTCCTTGTTTATGAATATGAGATAGGTTATATGTTGACTGAAGAGTATGGAGGAGATTAGTAGTTTGTTAACAGAATTTAGGCTACCAAAAAAGTAGACTAGTGAGAAGGAATCTAGAAATAGTGGTGGAAAAATACTGGTAGTCTGGTGGTGAATGTGGTGTAGTAACATTGCAAACATGAATCAATAATATTCATACTATTGTAAATAATGAACGCTATTATTTAAAAATTTGACTGGGACCAGAGTGACAGTACAACAGGGCATTTGCTTTGCATGTGGATGGCTTATATTCAATCTCTGGCATCTCATATGGTCTCCTGAGCTTTTCAGGAGTGACTTCTGAGAGCAAAACTAGGAATTACCTCTGAGCATTACCTGATATGGCTCCTAAAAAACCCATATTGATTGAGAAAAAGAGAAGTTAATGGATTGTTTAGAATAGCAACCCATATTTGTTTCTGGACTACTGCAAATCTGCCAAGTTATCTAGTTCAAAAGGAAAAGACATTGACTTATTAAAGTTATAACAACATTTTCAGTAATCAATTTGCTCGAGCGGGCCCAGTAACGTCTCCATTGGAGACTTGGTTGTTACTGTGTCTGGCATATCGAATACTCTCGGTAGCTTGCCGGGCTCTCCGAGAGGGGCGGAGGAATCGAACCTGGGTCGGCCTTGTTGGCCGCTTGTAAGGCGAACACCCTACCACTGTGCTATCTCTCCAGCCTACAGTAATCAATAAACTTTGCAAAAACTAAAGATTTTGTCTTCACTTCTCTTTGTATAAAATAGTTATAATATATGCCTCTGATTTTCTTAAAATAATTATAATACAAAGTAATGTTATAAGTATAAGAGCAATAGGAGTATGGGCTGGAGCGATAGTACATAGGGTATTTGACTTGCACACAGCTAACCCGAGCATCCTATGTGGTCCCCCAAGCAATGTCAGGAGTGATTGTTGAGTGAACACTCAGGAGTAAGTCCTGAATGAACCCTGCCACGTGTGGCTCAACCCCCTCCAAGCAATAAATCAATAAAGGTAAATTAGTAAACTTAAGACAATATGAGTTCAAAGAGATGTCATAGTAAAATGAACTTGGCTTTTAGACTGATGGGATTTAGAAGTATAGATGTAGCTACTCTTACAAGTATGCTTGCTTCTAAGAAAGATTAATATACAACTTTAATTCATAAAGAAATTATATTCTTTGTATTTTCCGTGTCTTTAAATTACTATTTAAAAGTTTATTTGTTGGCAAAAAGGCACATGAGAAAATGCTCTACATCACTAATCATCAGAGAGATGCAGATCAAAACAACAATGAGATATCATTTCACACCACAGAGACTGGCCCACATCCACAAGAACAAAAGGAACAGGTGCTGGCGCAGATGTGGTGAGAAAGGGACCCTCCTTCACTGCTGGTGGGAATGCCGGCTGGTCCAACCCTTTTGGAAAACAGTATGGACGATTCTCAAAAAATTAAAATTTGATCTCCCATTTGACCCAGCTATAGCACTCCTGGGAATATATCCCAGAGAGGCAAAAAGGTATAGTCGAAGTGACATCTGCAATTGTTTGTTCATTGCAGCACTCTTTACAATAGCCAGATTCTGGAAAAAACCTGAGTGCAAGAGAACAGATGACTGGTTAAAGAAACTTTGGTACATTTACACAATGGAGTACTATGTAGCTGTTAGAAAAGATGAAGTTATGAAATTTACATACAAGTGGTACTACATGGAAAGTATCATGTTAAGCGAAATGAGTCAGAAAGAGCGGGATAGACACAGAAAGGTTGCATTCATCTGGGGAACATAAAGCAACAAAACGGGAGACTAACACCCAGGAACGGCTGAGATTAGTACCAGGAATTTTGCTCCATGAATGGAAGGCCAGCCACACGTTCTAGGTGAAAAGGAAGCTCAGATAGAGAAGAGAGCACCAAATAAAGGGTGTTGTGAAGACCCTCCCAGGGTGGGAGAGACATGCTAAAAGTAGTATATAGACCAAACATGATTGCCACTCAGTGCCGCTCTTGCAAAACACAGTACCCAAAAGAAGAGAGAGAGAATAAGGGGGAGTGCCCTGCCACAGCGGCAGGGTGGGACGGGGGATGTGGGGTGGGAGGGATGGTAGGACCCATGGTGGGGGAGGATGGGCACTGGTGGAGGGATGGGTACTTGATCATTGTATGACTGAAACCCAAGCACAAAAATTTATAAGTCTATAATTGTACCTCATGGTGTTTCACTAATAAAAAATGATTAAAAAATTACTTTCTAGACATATTTAACCACCTGGTTATTAGCAATAAATTTGAAAAAAAATAAAAGTTTGTTTGTTAATTCTTTTTAGTTATAACCATCCTTCCATAACTCAGCTATGTAAATATCAAGGTTAATTTCAGTGAAATTGCGTTGAATTATTATTGGAAAATTAGTCTCAAACACACATACCTGTTTAAGAATGAATACATAACTGAACTTTACAGAATACATAACTGAACTTTACAAAGTATCACTAGCTTTCTTTTTTACTTTATTTTCAGCTTCTTTTCTTGAGTTTTAAAGATTGCATTAGTTCCCTCTTTGACTTCAAGCCTGCTGTACTTCCAGTTTAAATGTATTCGGGAGGGATACTGGGACCCGTGGTGGTGGGAAATGGGCACTGGTGGAAGGATGGGTATTTGATAATTGTACAATTGAAACATAAGCACAAATTTTGTAAGTCTACTACTGTACCTCATGGTGTCTCACTAATAAAAATTTGAAAAATGTATCCCTTCTCATTTTTTCCCATTGGTCTCCTACATTTTACAAACTTTTTTAATCGAATCACCATGAGATACAGTTACAAAGCTTTCGTGTTTGAGTTTCAGTCATACAATGATCAAACACCCGTTCCTCCAACAGTGCACATTTTTCCACCAACAATGTCCCCAGTATTCCCCCGCTTCCCAACCCTCACCTTGCCTCTATTGCAGACATTTCCCCCCATATTCTCTCTCTACTTTTGGGCATTATGGTAAGCAATATAGATCTGAGAGGCTATCATGTTTGGTTCTTTATCTACTTTCAGCACACATCTCCCATCCCGAGCGATCCCTCCAACCATCATTGACTTACTGATCCCTTCTCTATCCCAGATGCCCTTTCCCCCAGGACATGAGACTGGCTTCCAAGCCATGGAGTGATCCTCCTGGCACTTATCTCTACTGTCCTTAGGTGTTAGTCTCCTGTTATGTTGCTTCATATTCCACAAATGAGTGCAGTCATTCTATGTCTGCCCCTCTCTTTCTGACTCATTTCACTTAGCATGATAGTCTCCATGTCCATCTACTTATAAGCAAATTTAGTGACTTAATTTTTCCCAACAGCTGCATAGTATTCTATTGTGGATGTGTACAAAGTTTCTTTAACCAGTCATCTGTTCTCAGGCACTTGGGATTTTTCCAGATTCTGGCTATTGTGAACAGTGCTGCAATGAATATACAGGTGCAAATGCTATTTCTACTATGCTTTTTTTGCATGCTCAGGATATATTCTCAGAAGTGGTATTGCATAGTCATATTGAAGCTCAATTTCTAATTTTTAAAGAAATGCCCATATTGCTTTCCAAAAAGTTTGGACCAGTTGTCATTCCTACCAATGTTGAAGGAGTGTTCCTTTCTCCCAACATCCACGCCAACACTGGTTGCTTTTGTTCTTTTGAATGTGTGCCAGTCTCTGTGGTATGAGATGATGTCTCATTGTTGTTTTGATTTACATCTCCCTGATAATTAGTGATGTAGAGCATTTTTTTATATGCCTTTTTGACATTTGTATTTTTCTTTTTTTTTTCTTTTTTGTTTGCTTTTTGGGTCACACCTGATGATGCACAGGGGTTACTCCTGGTTCTGCACTCAGGAATTACTCCTGGCGGTGCTCAGGGGACCATATGGGATTCTGGGAATCGAACCTGGGTCAGCCACGTGCAAGGCAAATGCCCTACCCGCTGTGCTATTCCTCTAGCTCCCATCTGTATTTCTTTCTTAAAATACTTCATACTTCTGTTCATTTCTTCTCCCCATATTTGGATGGGGTTGGAGGTTTTTTCTTGTACAATTCTACTAATGCTTGTATATCCTGGATATTAATCCCTTATCAGATGGGTATTGGGTAAATATTCTTTTCCATTCCGTGGGCTCTCTCTTTATTTTGGTCACTGTTTCTTTTGAGATGCAGAAGGTTCTTAGTTTAATGTAGTCCCATTTGTTTATGAACAAACTTCTTTCTAATCTTTGCTCCCTCCCTTTTCTGCAGCCTTCTCGTGAGCCTTTCACTTTTTCTGTGGCTTCACTCTGTTCAGCCCTTTGATGCATATATTACAGCGTGATTCGGGTTTTATCTTGCTTACCAAGTCTACTTCCAAAGCACCCTGAGGCAGAGAGTGAAGTGTGTCTTTTTTGTTGATTTGATTTTGAGTGCCAAGTGGAGTGTGTGTGTGTGTGTGTGTGTGTGTGTGTGTGTGTGTGGTGTGTGTGTGTGGTGGGTGCTACTTCCAGCTCTGTGCTTGGTGGTAGCTCCAGGTGGTGCAGGCCAGGGTGGGAGGAGAGGTATACAGTGCCGATAACCGAACTACACTTCCCATAGCAAAGCAGTCTTTATCCTATTATAGCTTGTGCGTACCATACACTCTAATACATGGTTGGCACTTAATCTAAATACCATTTTTATGTATGTCCACTTAATTATACTTGTAATATATTCCATAGAAAAATTTCATGAAATTTAAATAGATTGATACAAAGATGAAAAAGTATGTCACCTGAAGCTCTGATAGGGTTCCTCTGATTTTATTCAACAGACGTCAAGAATCATGGCTTTGCATTTGACTTACTGGTATTTATTATCTTGTACCACAATCTCATCCCCATCAGTCTACTGGTCACTTTGGAAGCTGTGAAATATATGCAGGCCCAGTTTATAAACTGGGTAAGTATTAAAATAAGACAAATGTAAACAACAAAAAGCTTTCTCTTGAGTTCTGTCTTTTTTTTTTTTGCTTTGTTTTGTCTTTTGGGCCACATCTGTCAGGGGTTGCTCCTGACTCTGTTCTTAGGAGTCACTCCTGACAGACCTCGAGGGACCATTTGGGATGTCAGGGATTGAACCTGAGTTTGCTGGGCACAAGGTAAGCGCCCTACCCACTGTGCTATCTTTCTGATCCAGGGTCAGTTTGCTTTGACAGGTGAGTGTAGCACTGGGGTCACTGGTTCAGCTGTGCCTAGAACTTTCACTCTCCCTTGGCGGGCACCATTTTGTTGTATGCTTTTTATTTTTTCTAGCAGGTAAAAAAGATTTTACAGATAGTGGTTTAAAAGCAATTATATTGAGAGAGTTAATCTATTAAAATTTAAGACAGAAAAAAATAAAATTTAAGACAGAAATCTCAGCACACTAATAGATATTTTGATCTTGACATGACCAGAAATGTCAAAAACAGTGCCCTCTATAATTATTTTAGGAAAAATTTTGGGTCACCATCTGGTGACCATTGATAATGTTGAAATTTAATGACTTTTCCAATTTAAATGAAGGATTGCAGTAGAAAAATAATTTTTAATTTTTTTCTTTTTAAAAATTTAAGGCTTTTAGTTTATTTCACTTTTTTACTTTTTGGGGGACTATATATGGCTATGCTAATGACTTACTCCTGGCTCTCTATTCGGGGATCACTCCTAGTGAGGCTTGGGGGACCGTATGTGGTGCCAGGGATTGAACAGGGTCAGCCGCATGCAAGACAAGTGTCCTGCCCTCTGTTCTATCTTTCTAGCCCCTTTTTAAAAATTTCTTTTTATTGGATAGTTTAGGCATGTTTTAAATAGTGTTAGCATTTATAAAAAAAGGTAAAGGCCCTCCCGTTGATCGTCGATTTGCTCGAGCAGGCCCAGTAACGTCTCCATTGGAGACTTTGTTGTTACTGTGTCTGGCATATCGAATACTCTCGGTAGCTTGCCGGGCTCTCCGAGAGGGGCGGAGGAATCGAACTCGGGTCGGCCATGTTGGCCGCGTGTAAGGCGAACGCCCTACCCGCTGTGCTATCGCTCCACCCGTTAGCATTTATGGTATTATAAAAATTTACTGTACCCCTGCACTAACCAAGCCTCAAGACCATTCACCTTTGTCCCCTCTGCCCTCCTTAGTTTTATCTTCATTTTTCCACACCTCTCTTCCCACTGCTTATTAATCCGAGTTTTGTAATCCAAGCCCAAGAGTTTGTCAGTGATCAATGCTGTCTATTCCCTTGTTTTCTCTTTCTGTATTCCATAAATGAGTAAGATGATCTGGCCTTTATCCTTCTCCCCCTGACTTACTTAGCTTAACATGATTCATTTCAGTTGCGTTCATGTTGCAGCAAACTGCAAAATTTCATCTTTTCTTATACACAGAATTCCATTAGGTACAAGAGGTTGCAATTTTTTTGTATTGCCTTTCTTTGAAATAAAATTTTCGCTAGATGCCCCTTTAAAACTATTTTCTTAATATGCCAATGAATCACCATAAATTTTTTTGGGTTTGTTTTGTTTTGGGGCTATACTTAGTGAGGCTCTAGGGTTACTCCTGGATTTGCACTTGGGAATTACTACTGGTGATTCTTGGGGTACAGGAATTGAACCCAGGTCAGCTGTGTGCAAGGCAAATGCACAACTCACTATACTATTGCTCTGACCTTTTGAATTGCCATAATTTAAAGTCACAAAATGAGAAAAAATACTTTCAAATGTGTTCTCAATAATTTTTTACATTAGTGCTGAGAGATTTGTGCTACTGTTCTATGCTATAGTTGTAGCTGAGACACTTTCAAGACACTTTCAATTTGCTAATGTATTGATGGGCTAAAGAAATAGTGCTAGAATGGAACATAACTCTCTAATCTTCTAGTCCAACCTCTTGTGTTAGGAAGTGTGATCATTTTTAATATGTTTACAAAAATTCCACAGAGGAATATAATGGTGTCTTTGGGGTCAGAACCCATAATTGGTTCTGGACTATGTCACTCTGACTTGGGTATTGTTGACCCAAAGAAATGACCTGTGCCATTAAAACTATCAGGGTTTGAAAGCCAAGTATATTAATTCCAAGGGGTAGCACATTGATATTTTTTGTGTATGATATTTAACTTCTTTTAATTATTTTTATTATTTACTTATTATTTCATTTATTTGTTTATTTTGCTGAGGACACACTCAGTGGTATTTTGGGTTACTCCTGGCTCTGCCTCAGGCTTGAGATCTGGGTCTGGGGATTGAACCCAGGTCGGCCACATGAAGGCCACCTTACCCACTGTATTATCGTTTTGACCTTTAATCTATTCAAGGAAAAAATATGGAAGAAATATATCAATCTCTCTATTTATTGATAATTTTTTTCTGTGCCAGTTAAAATCTAACTATACTAGACTCTCCACTGTGAATTCTTCTACATGTGAGATGCATGGAAAGTAATTTGGCAATATAGTCTTCCTGGAGAAATTTTTAACCTAGTTCTGACTGTAGTTTGAATACTTTGTTCATTTCTTGCAGGATGAAGATATGTATTATAAAGAAAATGATGTCTATGCTATGGCCAGAACATCCAGCCTTAATGAAGAGCTTGGGCAGGTGAGTGGCCCTTCAGGGACTGGACATTTGATGCAGGTGGATTGAGAAGAGTTTGTACAAAGCTCAGATGCCATACCCAGCATGGGCTACAGTTCATATGACTCCTGTGGGTAGCTTTAGAAGAATGAATTTGCTTAAAGAGTTATGGCATTGCAGTAAGAATTTCAAATATAATAGATGCATTACAGATTATTATGTGTTTATGAAAGAATAAAAAATTAGTGGCAGGTATAAAAAGATGGTGTTAACTCTAGGGTTCTTGGCTTTCTCTCAGGAAACCTGGAACCTGCTGGTGGTGGCCATGTCCTGGTTCCCTAAGGCAGATGACCCATAGAGAAGCAAAGAGAGGTTGCTACAAATTTCCACATCCACCAAATCCATGCATTTACCCATAGTCTGAAAAGGGCAGTAATATAGTTTCTTTTTTCAATTTAAAAAAAATGCATTACTTTCTAAAAAATTTAAACACTGTGATTTACAAAGTTGTTCATAATACTGTTGTTTCAGTTATTCAATATTCCAAATCAGTCCCACCACCAATGTACCCTTCCCTCCACTATCATCCCCAGTTTCCCATTCACCCTCCAAGCCTGCTCCCTTAGCAGGAACAAATAATTAACTTTATATTGCCTTTTTACAACATATATCTCATAATGGTCTTGTTAAAGTTATGATGTGTAGATATACTGAGCTGTCAGATGTGAGTTGAGCCTTCTGTGTTATTGTTTTCACTCACTGAGCTTAGTGGGCTTCTATTCAGTTTTCCCATCTATTTTCTGTGCTTCTACTGGGTTGTCAGCTCCATGAAGTTTGGAGGTGCTGCGTGCATATGTGGCTGCACACTTCAGGGGCTTTGGAGCTGGGACGATTAGCTGCTGGTGTCTTTGAGATCAGTTGTGGAGCTGGGCCATTCCTTTGGCAGCACATGTGTGCAGTGGAGCACTGGGCCTTTGGCAAGGCAGAGACTCATGGCGGTCAAGTCTATCTGGAATAACTCAGCTGCAGATGTCTCTCCAAGATCAGTCCTGAAGCTGGGCCATTTTTCTATCCTCTCATGGTCTATTTTAAGGTCATACTGGAAAGTCCTATCTATCCAGCTTTCTAAGTATCTGAAGTTTTGTGGGTCTCCATTAGATATTCTTCATTTATAGCGTTCAGCATGATGTTCTCGAGGGTGGCACTGAAGAGGGCACTCAGGGCATTCAAGCCCAATACATCAGGATCCTCCGTGAGCTGTATTGCGGATTCACTACCAGGCTCTCACCATTCTACAAAGAAGTGATCGTTGATGTCAAGAGAGGGGTGCGGCAGGGTGATACCATTTCACCGAAACTCTTCAGTGCCACCCTCGAGAACATCATGCGACGACTGGAATGGGAAGGAATGGGAGTGAAGATAGATGGTCGGCAACTACACCACCTCCGCTTTGCTGATGACATTGTTTTAATAACACCAAACATCAGCCAAGCGGCACAAATGCTGGCCGACTTTGACCGTGAGTGTGGAAAGGTAGGACTACAGCTGAATCTTACGAAGACAATGTTTGTGAGAAACAGCCTCGTTCCTGACGCCCCATTCGCTCTCAATGGAACAACCATCTCCGAATGCAACAGCTATGTGTACCTAGGTCGAGAAGTCAACATGACAAATGACCTGGCACCCAAGCTGCGCAGGAGGAAGAGAGTGGCTTGGAACGCCTTCAAGAACGTCGAAGAAATAGCTAAGAGGACGAAGAACCTCCGGCTCCGGGCACATCTCTTTGATTCAACTGTTCTTCCTGCATTAACATATGCCTCAGAGACCTGGGCCCTACGCAAACAAGATGAGAACGCTATTCAGGTCTCCCAAAGAAGAATAGAAAGAGCTATGCTTGGAATATCACGTTTCACTCAAATGAGAGAAAGAATCCGGAGTTCTGACATCCGTCGACGATCAAGAATCAGGGATGCTGTCTCATTTGCCAAGGTGTCGAAAATCAGATGGGCTGGTCACGTAATGAGATTTAAAGACGACCGCTGGACTAGAGCTGTTACCGACTGGATTCCACGGGATGTCAAAAGACCGCGTGGCCGCCCACCTACCAGATGGTCAGACTTCTTTGCCAAGATCATGAACGATCGGTTTGAGGCCCTTCATGTTCCGGAGCGAACAGATGCCATTGGGCTATACTAGCACGCGACAGGGACAAATGGAGACGTTACTGGCGCCCGCTCGAGCAAATCGACGACTAATGTTCCAACACCCGCCCTTTGGGTGTACATTTGCACACCAGTGTACATTTTCCACCAGTTTAACCTCCTGCTAGGCCCCAAGAGCCTGCCTCCATGGCAGACACTTTTACTCTCTCTCATTCTTGCTCTCTTTCCTTTTGGGCATTATGGTCTGCAATACAGGTACTGAAAGGTTTGTCCCTTTACCTCTTTTCAGCACTCAGTCTTTGTCCAAAGCGATAATTTCCAACTATCATTGTTATTTAGCATATCAGTATTAAATTTTTTAAAAATTTTTAAATGAATCACCGTGAAGTACAGTTACAGACTTAAAAACTTTCATAGCTCATCAATAATTATTTGTCAATGATACTCAATAAAGCTGAAACAATACATAAAATAAGAAAGACTGTTATTTCCCCCTTATTGACTTTAATTTTTTTACTAGATAATAGTAAACTTTCCAAGCCTTGATTTTTCTCATCTGTAACATGAATATCATATCATCAACCTTAAAAGGTTTTTATGAAAATTAAATAAGAAAATGTATATATACAAGGTATTCAGCACCTAGAGAAGAACAGTTTTAATTAATGTTAATGATTCTAACCAGGAGTTGAAGAATATATATTTCTATGATTTCTCATCACATTGTCTAGTATCATTTGAATAGTATTTTCTCATCAGATATTTATTTAGGTTTTATTTTCTTTTGGACCATACCTGGTGATACTCAGAGCTATTGCTAGCTCTGTGCTCAGGGATCAGTCCTGGCAGAGCTCAGGGAACCATATGGGGATGCCAAGGATTGAACCCTGGTCAACCATGTGCAAGGCAAATGACCTACTCTCTATACTATTGCTCCATCAAGAGCAAGATTTATTTCAAAAGTTTTTTTTTTTTGCTGTTATTTCTGCCTCACCTGACACCCTCCCCCACAAGCATTCAAAGAACCTGGCTTTACTGGGGACGGGTATAACAGCTCTTCTCTCTCTCTCTGCTTGACTTCAGAACAAGCAGTTGGCTGCCCCGCCTCAGTCCCTTTTCAGCTTCTGGGTAAAAGAGAACCACTTTCAGACCTTTCTATTTTGCAATTAAAGATGAGGGATGGAAATCAGATCATCTCTGCTCATAACATCAGACTTTTTATCAAAACTTTACAGTGTTTTGTTTTGTGTGTGTGTGTGTGTGTGAAGTAAAGATTTGTTTAGAGAAATATTGGAGGGGGAGAGAGAGAGAGAGAGACAGACAGACAGACAGACAGACACACACACATGTGTTAAGGGAGAACATGGGCGCATGGGCATCTCCAGAGATGAAAACCCTCATTCACGTTGAAGGTTGAGGTGAGGGCGACTCTCAAGGGTGGAGGAAAATGTATCTAGAATGTACATTTTCTATGGAAAGTTGGAAAAAGATTACTTCACTCACCTTGCCTAGTAAATTGACACCCTTTAATAAAATTGTTGAATAGAATTGACTTTCTTACTCAAGCTTTGAATATTTACTGTTTGTGACGATACCATATAAAATTCAGAACAGAACTCCTTAAATTTTAAACCAGAAAAATGAAGAGTTTAATTAATTAATTTGGTTTTGGGGCCACACTTTGCACTGATCAGAGCTTACTCATGGTTCTATACTCAGAAATCACTGTTGGCAAGTGTCAGGTGACCATATGAGACCATATGGGATGCAAGAGATCAAACCCAGGTGAGCTGCGTGCAAGACTCACTCAGGTTTCATCTATTGTTCCAGCCCCACAACGAGGAGATTAAATCCAGAATATAGGAAGGATTCCTACAACTCAACACTAACCTAAAAATAGAAAATGAGGGCACTATTATGGCTCTGGGCTTTGCAAGTGTGAGGTTCTAAAGTTCTTCAAGTTTTTTTTTTTTTTTTTTTTTTTACTCTTTGTCACACCTGGCAATGCACAGGGGTTACTACTGGCTCTGCACTCAGGAATTACTCCTGTCAGTGCTTGGGGGATCATATGGGATGCTGGAGATTGAATCCTGGTTGGCTGCATGGAAGGAAAACACGTCCTACCTGCTGTACTATCACTCCAGCCCCATGAGGTGCTAAATTTCAGTCTCTGGGGTCACCCAGTGCAGATCGCTCTCCTCGGAGGCTCTGCTACTTGGCACCTTGGGTTGCTGCAGCAGAACACATGGACTTTGGCAAACTGGCTGGCATGTGTGAGGAGGACCTCAGGGAAAGTGTGCAGTTCCTAGCAGGCCTAGAGCGAAAAGATCTGAGCACCATGGCCCAGGAGTGCAGTTGTCTTAGTGCAAGTGTGTTAACACCACTCTGAACCCCAGCAAGCACTGCGACCAGAGTGTGTAGCAAATTAACTATGGAGAGCAGTTGCTAGCCTGGGGCAAGCCTGTGTGTAGGGTCCTGTCACAATTCCAACAACCACAACCATGAAAGGAAAGAGAAGAAATAAAATGTGTAAAATGGGTAAAAGGCTTGAATAGACATTTCTTCAAAGGAGAGAACTAATAACTAATAGACACATGAAAAAATGTTATTATCACTCATACTCAGGGAAAGGAAAATCAATGCCAAAACGAATTATTGTTTTAAAAGACTACAATGGATATTATTGAAATAAACATACAGTAAACAAGTGTCTCATGAGGATGTGGAGAACTGTGAAAATGCAGACTGGTGCTTCCCTTGTGGAAAACAGTATGGGGATTGTTCAAAACGTTGTATATAGAGTTAACACACTTGTATCATTTTTAAATGTACACAAAAGAAAGTACATAAAAGAATTAAAAGTACATCATGGGTCTTAGCAGCCATTGTTCACAATAACCAAAAGGTGGAAACAAGTCAAAAGTCCTTCAATGGATGAATGGATTAATAGAATGAGTATATGCATACAATAGTATTTTTTATTTAAAAACATGAAATATATTTTAATACATGAATGAAACTTGGAGATATTGTGTAATGTAAAATAATGTACCAGAGACAAAAAAACAAATATGTAATATGAGAGATACCTGATTACAGAGATAGAAAGTAGACTATTTGGGGGTGAGGGAAATGGAAGTTGTTGAATTAATATGAATATTAAGTTTGGTGTGATGACAGGGTTCTGGAGGTGGTTGGTAGACTCGTTACAGTGATCTGACATTTAAAATGATAAGTTTTTGCTTTATTTTGTTTTGGGGCCACACCCAGCTATGCTCAGGGCTTACTCCTGGCTTAGATACAGCAGGACATGGTGCCCTGAGCACTTCTGGGAGTGACCATTCCATAGAAAAAGAAAACAATCAGGCATTGTAAAAGTAAAAAGTAAAGGCCCTCCCGTTGATCGTCGATTTGCTCGAGCGGGCCCAGTAACGTCTCCATTGGAGACTTTGTTGTTACTGTGTCTGGCATATCGAATACTCTCGGTAGCTTGCCGGGCTCTCCGAGAGGGGCGGAGGAATCGAACTCGGTTCGGCCATGTTGGCTGCGTGCAAGGAAATACTCATAATAATTATTTCATTTTTTCTATGTTTAGGTAAAATACTTATTTTCTGATAAAACAGGAACACTCACTTGCAATATTATGATGTTTAAGAAGTGTACCATTGCAGGTATAATTTATGGGTAAGTTGCTTTTATTGTAATGTTTTTGAACTTTCTCATCTTTTTCTTGTAATCATTATGTTTATAGTGATTACTATGGTAATCACTATGTTAATCACTTGTCATGCCGTTGTTCATCGATTTGCTCGAGCAGGCGCAGTAACATCTCCATTCATTTCTGTCGCATGCTAGTGTAGCCCAATGACATCTGCCCGCTCCAGGAACACAAAGAGCCTCAAACCATTTGTTCAAGATCTTAACGAAGAAGTCTGACCATCTTGTAGGTGGGAATCCAGGTGTTCTTTTGACATCCTGAGGAATCCAGTCAGTAATAGCTGTCGTCCAGCGGTCATCTCAAAATCGCATTATGTGTCTGGCCTATCTGATTTTTGACACCTTGGCAAATGAGGCAGCATCCCTGACCTTCGATAGTTGATGGAAGTCGGAACTCCAGATTCCTTCTCTCACTTGAATGAAGCGTGATACTCCAAGCATAGCTCTTTCGATTCCTCTTTGGGTGACCCAAATAGCATTCTCATCCTGTTTTCATGGGAACCAGGTCTTTGAGCATATGTTAATACAGGAAGAATGGTGGAGTAGAAGAAATATGCCAAGAGCCAGAGGTTCTTCGTCCTCTTAACAACTTCTTCGATGCTCTTGAAGGCTTTTGATGTGGCTCTCTTTCTCCTGCACAGTTCTGGCGCCAAGTCATTCCTCATGTTGAGGTCTTGACCCAGGTACACATAGCTGCTGCATTCGGAGATGTTCATTCTGTTGAAAGTAAATGGAATGTCAGGGACTAGTCTGTTTCTCATGAACATTGTCTTCATGAGATTCAGCTGCAGTTCAACTTTTCCACACTCATGGTCGATGCCGGCCAGAATTCGTGCTGCTTGGCTGGTGTTTGGTGTTATTAGAATGATGTCATCAGCAAAGCAGAGGTGGTGTAATTGCTGACATCTATCTTCACTCCCATTTCTTCCCATTCCAGTTGTTGCATGACGTTCTCGAGGGTGGCACTGAAGAGTTTTGGTAAAATGGCGTCACCCTGCCAAACCCCTCTCTTTATATCTATGATCACTTCTTTGTAGAATGGTGAGATCCTGGTGGTGAATCCATAATACACATAATACAGCTCGCGGAGGATCCTGATGTACTGAGTTTCAACGCCCTTTTCAGCTAGGGCTTTGATGACTGCTTTAGTCTCAACTGAATCAATGAACATTAGACAGAGTGGCATTTTGAACTCTTGTGAAACCTCAATGAGCTTGGTCATTGTGTGGATTTGGTCGATTGTGCTGAAACCTTTTTAGAACGCAGCTTGCTCGCATGGTTGTCCTTCGTCTAGTATTCTGCCTATTCTATTCAGTATGACTCGAGTGAACAACTTCTAAACGATGGACAACAGGTAGATTGGGTTATAGTAGCCGATGTCATGGATGTCTCCCTTCTTGTATAACAGAATGGTTCTGCTGACTTTACATTGGGATGGAACCTTGCATTCAGACAGGTTGCATGTGAAGAGCTGTGCCAGTGTATTGATGAGTAATGGTGGCAGATTCTTCAGGTGTTTGGGTCTGACCTTGTCTGGACCCGGTGCTGTATGCTTCTTTACCGACGAACTGGAGAGTTGGATTTTGGAAGGGAGAACTTGAGAATGACATACCCATCCTGCGGAATTTGGTGAATGTGGCTATCGAAGAGATCCGAGTAGAAGTCGTGGATAATATTCCATTACCCTTCTGGAAGATGTGACAGATCCATCAGGAGATCAGACGGCAGTCATCTTGGTTTTATAGTTTGGTGAAGGACAGGTGAGTATTGCAAATACTTTTACCAGCTTTTGCTGTGTCAGCCAGCACTGCTGTTCATTTCTCTTTGAAGCCTTCCTTTATTGCTTCTCTGCACAGCTTTGCGAGATTGGATGTTAGCTTGTGATTGCCTAAAGCTTGTGCCAAACCATGTTGGCGAATGAGCTCGAGAGTTTCTGAAGATAGGCCTCTGTTTGTGACTTTCCCACTCAGAATTCCTCGAACAGTCATGGAGGCACTGAACCAGTCAATCGTATTCCTTGTCGATGTTGTCAATAACGGCATCTTCCCATGTTGCTGCAATAGTGCCAATGAGCTCCCAGTTGCTGGTCGTTCTGGGAGTTCTCTTCTTAAACTTTGCAGCCCTTTCTCCCCACTCTGTGAAGTAGAGTTTTACACGAAGGAGATGGTGGTCCGATCCTGTTTGAAATTTTGGGATAACAGCAACATTGGTCAGGCAAAACCATCGATTGTATATGATGTGATCAATTTCATTGTGGAACTGTCCACCAGGAGACTCCCATGTCCAACGTTAAGATTCAGTCTTCTGGAACTGTTAGTTATCATAGATGGTCTTGGTTGACATGATGAACTCAGACAGTCTCTCACCCTGTTCGTTCCATGGGTCCCGATGTGCAGTTCTTTGGGTGAACTTCTTAGTCCTATCTTGGCATTAAAAACACCAACAATGATCTTGTAGAAGGTGTGGTCTTCTTTATAGAACTTCTCCAGCTCCATGTAGAACTTCTCAGTTTCTTCTTCATCATAGTTGGATGTTGGTGCGTAGACAACAAAGATAGAAACTGCCGGCAATGAGTCACATCTATTCAAGCATCAACATCCGAGTTAGGTTGTTAGGTATTCGAATGAATTCGAATGCTCATGGCCAAGTTCGTGTTTACGAGGACACCAACACCACTGATGCCTCTACTGTTGCATGTTCCAAGGAATAATTCTTCTTCAGAGTCGAAAGTGGTGTGATGTGATTGATGCCTTCTCATCTCTGTCAGACCAATGATGTTGTGCTTGATCTTCTATGCTTGCACCATCAAGTCCTCACTTCTGAAGCCAGTGTATGTGGGTTGAAAGTACAGAGAGTCATTTTAGTCCTTCTTTGTTTTCGCAGCCTAGTTTGGCCCTGAGATTTTATCAGCCTCTCCTTGCTCATTTTTCTTTAAGCTGCCGTATATGGTTTACCACCTCATCATGGCGGGGGGTGGCAATGGTGCCAACCTACAAAGAGTGAACCAACAGGTGCTGCAGTTCGTTACAACATGCTTGCATTTGGTAGACGGAGCACCTGCAAGGGCGATTAGAGGTTGCCCTAAAAGCCTCTGTTCCTCTCGGAGAGTCTGGCAAGCTACTGAGAGTATCCTGCCCTCACGGCAGAGCCTGGCAAGCTACCCATTACGTATTTGATATGCTAAAACCAGTAATAATAATGGGCCTCATTCCCCTCACCCTGACTGAGCCCCCATCTTTTTCTTAATAAAATTAATTGGACTTTATTTGTGCAAAAAAACCTGAAAGCTTATAGTTATATATGAATAAAGTAGAAACTAACATAACCAGTATGAAACATTATTGTACAAAAATATGGTTTACATATGTACTTTTCATATTAACCTCAGAATTAGAATTCCAAAGGAGTTTTCTATTTGTATTCTTATAATTATTATATTTCCTCCCCCATTTCCCCTTAGAAATCGGCCATACCTAGATGATATTGACTTACAAGACCTAAGGTAACTAAGTGACCTTCTTTTCTTTTTTCTTCCTATTTCCCTGCATGTACATTTTTTAAAATTAGTATTGGAGCAGGAATGAATCGTAATCTACCAGTGATATTTCCCAAGAAACTCCTTTGGGCAGTTCTTGGCCATATGGAATTCAGAGAACACAGAACCTAGACTTTAATTTACTTTTTTTTTCTTACTCCATATCAAACTCCTTGAATCCATAGTTTTCAACATACATTTTTATGTGTTTCCTAACGCTGTATTGCAAACTTGAAGCACATAATTTAATAAAACTTGCAATTTTCAACTTTTTCAAATTTGACTTATTGGAAGCATAAGAGGCATGTGTTATGTTTGGCCTTTTGATTTCTGACTAGTGTCTTCAAAAACTTACTGTTAACATGAATTTTCTGGTCTTTTTTAGTTATTCACCTACTGACACTAAAGAATTCTCTGAGTTTAATGACCCAACATTGTTGGAAAACTTTGAGAGTAACCATGTATGTATATGTGCAATGTACATTTTAAGTCAATAAGATAATGCAATATAACTTTAAAACATAAATATGTTTTGGACATTATCTATCTGTTTATATCTATATCTATATCTATATCTATATATCTTTCCCCTAAAATAAGCCTAGAAAAGAAGGTATGGAGTTTTTGTTAATGTTAAGGTTGTAATCAAGGGATTTTATGCCCAAATAAACTGAAAACTGAGTTTTGAATTCTGAATAGATTCAGACATTATGTAAGATGCTTTACTGTGTAGTACTCAGTGTAAGATAGTCTCTACCTGCTTTAAAACTATTTTGTCCTATTACATATTACCAATATCTTTATCTATTTTAAGATAGATATTGATCAATTTGATTTGAAATCTTTTTCACCACCTGCTTTTTCTTTGTTGTTGTCATTGTGGATTACACATTTGGTTGCAGTTTGCCCAGCGCATACCCTGTGACACCCAGGGATGGACTCAGGGTTTTATGCATACAAGAAATGAACTGTACAATGGAGCCACTCTCCCCGGTCTTTTATTTGAAATATTTATTGTAAAACTAAAAAGAATCATTTAAAACATAAATCTGTACATATGCTTCCTTTGCATAAAAAGAATTTCCAAGGAAAATTAAAGCTTAAGATAAGGCCCAAACTCTTTACTGTGGTCTTCACTTCAACTGCTTCCTGTAGCATTGTTCCCCTACTTCACGTTGCTAAAATCAGATTTGCCCTGATGCTTTTAGCACACTGGACTCTTGTTCTTGCCTTGGGGTTTTTGTCTTCTTTTCATCTCATAAGTGACATCATCACTTGTCAACTATCAGCCTTACCTGATAGATCTTACATAAAAATCATTTCCTTGATTTTTTTTCTTAACCACCCTCCTACAATGCTTACCCTCCATTCTATGTCACAACCCAATTTGAGAAACTCTATTTATCCAGTGAGAATAGAAGCTCCAAGGGATCCCAGGTTGTTTTACTCTTAGTGGTCTCCCCAGTCAGTCTCTTGTCCCATTCTTGTCTTAGTCATCATGCCACAGGACATTTAGAATAATAAGGTGGCAGTTAGCTGACAATTGACAACTGCATATAACTGAAGTGACGTTTCAGTTGGTATGAATTAGAGGTTACTCATAAGTCATGCCACTAGTTCTGAAAAAAACTAATTTATTCTGTGCCTTTTGTTTTATAGCCTACAAGTGAATATATAAAGGAATTCCTCACCTTGTTAAGTGTATGCCACACAGTAATTCCTGAGAAAGATGGAGACAATATAACCTATCATGCTTCTTCCCCAGGTAGGTGTTGGATGCAGGATGAGCACCTAGCAGGAAAGAGCTTGCAGGAGTGATGCCAGCACTAATCCCTGGACTATTCCTACATCTCGCCTTTCCTTGAGTTTTAACTAAAGGCATTCATGGGACAATGCAGCTCCTTCAGCTCCAAGGATCCTTCTCCCTGTTCTAAACATTGCTGTAAAATGCTGGTGGGAGGTTTCAGGAGCCAGTTTCGGCAGCATGTTGGGTTACAATACAATCAGTGATAAGGCAGGAGTGAGCTTAAGGCCCTGCACATTTTACAAAGATGCTGCCAAATGGCTTGGAGAATATTCAATGTCATAATGATTACTATGAAGGAATTTCACATAGAAACTGATGAATTTATCTAAGCTTCACTGAAAAAGCCCTTCTTTAGCCAAATTTTCTTTCTTGAACATTATCTGGTGCCTAGGGACACACATAACTGGATTCAGATGAAAAGGTCAAGTTCGTTTTTTTTAATGACTATATTTTATCAGGAAACACAAGCCTCTCCAGAAAGGCACACACCTCCAAAGGCTTTGGGGAGAAGCGCTGTAGCACTGTCTTCCCGTTGCTCATTGATTTGCTCTAGCGGGCCCAGTAACGTCTCCATTGTGACTGTGTTTGACATATAGAATAAGCCATGAAGAGCTTGCCAGGCTTTACCGTGTGGGCAAGTTACTCTCGGTAGCTTGCCAGGCTCTCTGAGAGGGATGGAGGAATCGTAGCCAGAGATTGGAACTCAGTATGAAATTATTGATTCATGCATTTTCTCTAAATCCATTAACATGGATATTTTATTGACAGATGAAGCTGCTTTAGTGAAAGGAGCCAGTAAGCTTGGCTTTGTCTTCGTTTCGAGAACACCGTATTCTGTCACCATAGAAGTTGTGAGTAGTATCCTATGTACTTTCCAGCTGGGTTTACATGCCCGTGACTTCCAGAAGGAGACAGGTGTTGGTGATTAAGAACAAGATCTCCAGAATCTGAGTCTAGGGTTTCACCTGATCTCCTACCTTCTGTAGTATGTTCTCAAACCTTTCTGTGTTTGCTCAAGTTTTTTCATCATGCATGCTTGATAGTGATCTTTTTTGGGTTTCTTGTTTTTTTGTTCACTTGATTGTTTTGTTCACTTCTTGTTTTTTGCTCACTTGATTGTTTTTGATTCTTGGAGGGGGGAGGCACACTCAGTGGTCCTTAGCATTTGTTCCTGACTCTCTGCTCAAGGATCACAATTTGGTAGGCTTTTGGGATCATATGTGGTGCTGGGGATTGAACCTGTGTTGGTTGTATACAAGGAAAGTGCCTTACCCTCTGTGCTATCTCTCTGGCTTTAATAATGAGTTCTTTTGAGGATATAATGAATTAATATATGTAAGATAGTTGAAATTAGTGCTGGACAAAGATCAATGGTGTGGTGTAGCTAGAGTAAGAATCATCAAACTTTTAAGATATAAACTTTATTTCTATAATGAAAATACAATTTTTAAAGTTTTGTTATGTTTATTCACTTACATATAAGTATGCCTAAAATATATTTTATTATATAACATAGTACTTTATTGTTCTCACTTTATGCCCACTCACAAGACTCTTATATTATGGAAAACACTGATTTTTTTGTTCTTTTGTTTCTTCATTTTGGGGGGAGATAGACCACATCAGGTGGCATTCAGGGCTTACTCCTGGCTCTATGCTCAGGGATCACTCCTGGCATACTCAGGTGACCATATGTAGTGCTGGGGATCATACTGGGGTCAGCCACATGAAAGGCAAGCACATTAACCTCTGAACTGTCTCTCTTGTCTTGACTTTTAACTTTTGTTTTCGAGCTACACCAAGCACTGCTGGGATTACCTCACGCTTAGTGCTTAGGAGGGGTCCATGCAGTGCTGGTGACCAAGCCAGGTCTTTGGCATGCAAAGCATGTACTCTAGCCATTTGAGCAACGCCTTAACCCAATGCTCTGATTAGTTTCCACTTTAGTTGTAATGCAAGGGCAAGGATGTTTTCTTGACACTGAGTTCTTAGTTGAGTGGTTTTATTTATTCTTTATATCCATAGTCTGTGCCACTGGAGTGACTCTTAAAGTATTTGAAATTCTGCAGTGTCATATTGGTGATGCTGGGAAAGGTGGGAGATGTTCAAAAAATTGATCATAACTGGTTGATTAGGAAGTCAAGAGGCTCTTTTGGAAGATTTTAGAAAAAATGTTTAATTGCTTTCAAATTTTGTAGCATGTTTACTTTCTTTTTTTAATGTGAATTTTACTTTATTTTTATAAAGCAGTTCACAATATTTGATTACATTTAATATTCAAAAACTAGTCCCACCACAATTACATTTTCCTATCACCATCTTTTGGTTGTCTTCATCCCAAACCCCAACCCCTGCCCCAAAGCAGAACCAAAATGATTTTTTGTATTGTTTGTTATTACCACTCCATATTTAATGGGGTTCAAATATGGTATGAACCATAGGAACACCTGTAAGGGCGATTAGAGGCCGCCCTAAAAGCCTCCATCCTTTTCAGAGAGCCCGGCAAGCTACTGAGAGTATCCCTCCTGCACGGCAGGGCCTTGAAAGCTACCCATGGCCTCATTCCCCTGGCCCTGAAAGAGACCCCAATATGGCAGCATTAAGAAGAATGAGCAAGGAGAAGCTGATAAAATCTCAGGGCCAAACTAGGCAACCAAAACAAAGAAGGACTAAAATTACTGTCTGTACTTTCGACGCACGTACACTGGCATCGGAAGCATCCATCAAGGACTTGATGGTGTGAGCGCAGAAGATCAAGTACAACATCATTGGTCTGACAGAGACGAGAAGGAATCGATCACATCATGCCATTTTTGACACTGGAGAAGAACTGTTCCTTGGAACATGCGACAATAGAGGCGTCAGTTGTGTAGGTGTTCTTGTCAACACAAACTTGGCCATGAGCATTGATTCATTCAAATGCCTAAAATCCCAAATCAGACAATTATGCTTGAATCGGTGTGGCTCACTGCCAGCAGTTTCTATCTTCATTGTCTACCCACCAACATCCAACTATGATGAGGAAGAAGTTGACAAATTCTACATGGAGCTGGAGAAGTTCTATAAAGAAGACCACATCTTCTACAAGATCATTGTTGGTGATTTTAATGCCAAGATAGGACCGAGAAGGTTAGCCGAAGAACTGCACATCGGGACCCATGGCCTAGAATGGAACGAACAGGGTGAGAGACTGTCTGAGTTCATCATGTCGACCAAGACCATCCATGGTAATTCACAATTCCAGAAGGCCGAATCTAAACGTTGGACATGGGAGTCTCCTGGTGGACAGTTCCACAATGAAACTGATCACATCATATTCAATCGATGGTTTTGCCTGACTAGTGTCACTATTGTCCCAAAATTCCAAATAGGATCGAACCACCATCTCCTTCGTGCAAAATTCTACTTCAAAGAGAGGGGAGAAAGGGCTTCAAAGTTTAAGAAGAGAACTCCAGAACTTGGGACCTCGGAATATCACATTTCTCTCAAGTGAGAGAAAGAATCTGGACTTCCAACCTCCGTCGATGATCAAGATTCAGGGACGCTGTCTTGTTTGCAAAGGCGTTGAATATCAGATGGGCTGGACACGTAATTTGATTTAGAGATGACTGCTGGACTAGAGCTATTACGGACTGGATTCCATGTGATGTCAAAAGGATACATGGCCGCCCACCTACGAGATGGTCAGACTTCTTCATCAAAACCCTGAACAAACAGTTTGAGGCTCTTCGTGTTCCTGGAGTGAGCAGATACTATTGGGCTACACTAGCATCCAACAGGGACAAATGGAGATGTTACTGGCACCTGCTCAAGCAAGTTGTAGATCAATGGGATGACAAGTGATACAAGTGATTGATTGTTATGAATAAACCACTGAAAGTTCTGCAAAAAACTTTCTTTAGAGGAGAGTGTGTGAAGATTATTGTATTTTGCCCAGGGGCCATTACACCCTTCAATAAGAGATTACTAATATGCTGTTAAGGGTTGAGCCTTGTGTGTGTGTGTGTGTGTGTGTGTGTGTGTATGTAAAAATATATTTCTCTCTAAGATTGGTTACCTTCTACTTTAAACCCCATCAAATGTGGTGTAATATTGTTGGAGTGTGAGTGGTGTGAGTTATGAGATGTCCAGGTATAGCTTTACCCATGGGTGAGGCTCAGCCTGAGCATATGGAGAATGGCCATGAGCATGGCGGCAGTTGAGTTCTGGAAAGTTTTGGCTGCTGGGACTGGGTCCCTTGGGGCGGGGAGGGGCCTCACCCACCCCCCTCTGGGGTGCCCTGAATGAAAAAAGCCTGGTACAGGGTCAGGCAGCATGGTTATGGCAGTGTCATTTTATGTTTTTTTCCAAGAGAGGACGACAATGGGTCTCTGGATGGTGGCCGTTGATGAGATTTTCTGGCACTAGCCAGAAGTGGCTTGTGGGTGTGACTGCTAAAGTGCCGGAAACGTGGAGGAACGTGGGTGGAGGTCACCCAACCCTGGTTCCAATGAACCTGGAGTTTTGAGTCACAAGTCCTGCATACCTGGATTTTCTGCAGATTCACTCCTGAGGCTCAACCAAAGGGTGTGGAGAGCAGCCATGAGCATAGCATGTCTACTTTCTTAAATAATTTAAAAACTAGGATTTGGTTTTATCTGACTGGTTTTATGCAAAGACCTACTCGTTTCTCTAGTTTTGTATTCTAGTTGTCTATTTATTCGATGTATGCCTGCAATCTGATATTTTGTTTATAAAATCCCTAATAGTGCTGATTTTAGACTACAAAGGAAGGCATTTCAGTATCTAATCAGTGCTATCTGAAACATTTGTGCCCATATTGCCCAGGTTTCAAATAATGTTCTCACCAAAGAAGGTTACTATCATTTAATCAGAACATTTAATCCTTCCTTCCTCTCTTTCTTTCTTTCTTTCTTTCTTTCTTTCTTTCTTTCTTTCTTTCTTTCTTTCTTTCTTTCTTTCCCTCCTTCCCTCCCTCCCTCCCTCCCTCCCTCCCTCCTTCCCTTCTTTCTTTCTTTCTTTCTTTCTTTCTTTCTTTCTTTCTTTCTTTCTTTCTCTTTCTTTCTCTTCCTCCACCTTCTCCTCCTCCTCCTCGTCCTCCTCCTCCTCCTCCTTCTTCTTTCTTCTGCTGTTTTGGGTCACACCCAGGAATGCCCAGGGTTACTCCTGGCTCTGCATTCAGAAATCACTCCTGCTGTGTTTGAGGGACCATATGGGATGCCAAAGATTAAATCTGGGTTGACCATGTGCAAGTAAAGCACCTTATCCACTGTATAATCTCTCCAACCTTCTTCTTATAAACTTTAAATAATTTTATTTATATTTATTTTTCTACTTTATGTTACCTCATTTAAACATGTTGGTTTACAGAGTTGTTCATAATATAATTATTTCATGCATTCAGTGTTGCAACAACAATCCCACCGTCAGTCTGACCTTCCCTCCACTATTGTCCCCAGTTTCTCACCCACCCCTCAAGAACTTCCCCTTAGCAGGCACAAGTTAATTTATTTTACATTGCTTGTTACAATTAAGTGACTAATGGAATTATTAAAATTTCTTTAGTAAACAAAAATTTGTGAAAATTGTTGTATCTCACAATGGGGTCATTAAGGCATTGAGGATGCACTAAGCTGTTTTTTGTTGTTGTGCCATCTGTGTTATTGTTTTTATTTATTGAATTACTTGACTTCTATGCTACTTTCCCATTTAATTTGCTGTGCCCCTACTGGGATGTCAATATTGTGGAATTTGGAGGTGTTGCATCACTCCATGCCTAGCATGTGCTCTAGGAACTCCAGGATCGTAGTAGAACTGGGCAGACAAGTTTATATTCTGGTAGCTGTAGGATGTGGGTGTAGTTTCTGGGAATTCCAGAAATAAGGGTGTTGAGGGATGCTGATGATCTTACTCAGAGACGACCCCAGAGTTTTCAGTCTGAAAACTGGTGTACCTGAAATTTTTGTCTTTTTGACATCTCTGCAGAGATTAGTTATGAAGCAGTGGAATTGGGTCATTGGCATAGTGGTGGCTGCAGGTGGCGGTGTGGCTGCTAGGGCTTCAGCAGGGCAGCGACTCAGCCCGTTCCCTCCCCCCCCCCCACACACACACCCTCAAGGATGCCTCAGAGTTTCTAGCTGGTGTACCCATAAATTTTAGCAAATATTTTATTTTATTTTATTTTGGGTAGATGAAACTTGCTTGTAATTGGCAGAATGAGGGGTTTTGTAAGACAGATGCTTTTTTTCTTTAGGTAAGGCTATGCTGTCTTATTTCTTTGCAGATGAGAGAAAATTTTACATTTGAAATTCTCAATGTTCTGGAATTTTCCAGGTAAGTTGCCTTTTCATTCACTTGATGTGCTTCTAGGGCAATGTCTGACTATCCAATTAAGATTTCGCAACAAATAGTACCACTTGTGTGTAAATTTCATGACTTCATCTTTTTCTAAAAGTATCATGTTAAGCGAAATGAGTCAGAAAGAGAGGGATAGACATAGAAAGATTGCATTCATCTGGGGAACATAAAGTAACAAAATAGGAGACTAACACCCAAGAGTGGCCGAGATTAGTACCAGGAGGTTTGCTCCATGGCTTGAAGCCAGCCACACATGCTAGGGGAAAAGGCAGCTCAGATAGAGAAGGGAGCACCAAATAAAGGGTGTTGGGAGGATCCTCCCAGGATGGGAGAATCATGCTGAAAGTAGACTATAGACCAAACATGATTGCCACCCATTGCCTCTTTTGCAAACCACAACACCCAATAAGAGAGAGAGAACAAAAAGGAATGCCCTGCCACAGAGGCAGAGTGGGATGAGGGGGATGGGGGGTGGGAGGGATACTGGGACCCATTGTATAATTGAAATCCAAGCACAAAAATTTGTAAGTCTACAACTGTACCTCATGGTGTTTCACTGATAAAAATTAAAAAAAAGATTTTGCAACATAAACTAAAACTTTAATACAGAATCAAGACATTTGTTTAACTTCTATCTACTTTTGGATCTCAGTTTAATTCATAATTATTCAGATCTCCATAGGTCATATTGCCTTTGTAGTTGAGATGGATATGGCATACATGGCTCCACTTTCTGGCCAGTCTTGTGATTTTTGAAAATAGGCAATGAATCTGTTTATTATTTTACTCCAAGGAAACAATGTATATCAAAATCCTTCTTTACATTTATACTTTAGCAGACTTGCTGCTACAGCATGTGTGCCCAAGTCCCCACAACAAACTGTTATGATAAGGGTGATAATTTTACTCTAGGTTTCCCCTGAGACTGAGGAAGTCATTAGATCATCTGAGCACGGCTAATGTGATATCTGAAAAATAAGAAAAATAAATGACTTAATAGATCATTTATCCCCAGATGTCAGGGGGAGTGTCTGGGAGACTCTGGGTGACACTCAGTCAGGGGCACCTAATACTTTTCCAGCATTACTCAGCAAATAAATGAAAGCATCAGCATTCAAATTGAGGTCTATTGAATTGCCAAGTCCCTGATGTATTCATATCCCATGCTTACGTATATGAAAGGGAAGCTAGAGGATGTAAAATATTCCTTTTTTGTCTTGACAAAATTAAGCCTACACAGTAATAAGCAATTTTCAGCATCTTCTACAAGTCACTGCCTGCTCTGAAGTGACAATGCTTCTGAGAAAAGATGAGATTTTTCAGTTTGCTACAACTTGTTTGAAACTGGAGTAAGTTATGCTAAGTAAGATGAGTCAGAAAGAACAAGGCAAACTTCAGATGGTCTCACTCATATGCAGAGTACAAAGAAGTGAAGTAAAGACAACGTCCAGTGGAAACATCTGAGATATGGTCAATGGAATTGTGCCCATATTAGTGAAGGTGGAGGGAAAGGAAACTTGTACTAAAGGTGAAGGGACCGGGTACCCCTGTGTTAGATATAGTAGAGTAGCACTACAATGTAAAAACCAAACCAAGCCCAACCAAAACAAAGACAGAGGTGGAGGATCCTGGGCACTTGGGTGGTGGTGAGGTGTAACTTTGTATACATCTAGACCATGAATGCTAGTATTATGACAACAGCATTATCTATACCACAATAAAAATTTAAAAAGAGGCACATTCCGCCGCCATCGCGCCGGGGCAGGGCGCGGGGAGGGCACAGTGGGCAGGCGGGGGGGTGGGGGGGGGCGCGGGCAAGCGGGGGCGGCGGGGGCGCCGGAGAGCGCGGGTTGCGGCCCGGTTCCCGGCCTGTCAGCCTGGCGGTCGGGGCGGATCCCAGGCCCGGAGGCCCCGGCCTTGACGGACAGCGAGAAGCCGGACAACCAATGGCTCAAGAATTTCAAGAACAAAGGCCGGGACCTGGAGACTATGAGAGGACAAGGAAATGAAGTTGTAGTTGAATTAAGGAAGAATAAAAGAGACGAGCATCTCTTAAAGAGACGGGATGTGCCACATGATGAGATCTATGAATACTGCGATATAGATGGGGATTATAGAGGGCAAAACACCTCTCTGGTAGCTATTGTTCAAAATGCTTCAAGTGACAACCAAGGAATTCAGTTAAGTGCAGTTCAAGCTGCTAGGAAACTCTTATCCAGTGATGGAAATCCACCAATTGATGACTTAATAAAATCTGGAATATTGCCTATTTTAGTCCATTGTCTTGAAAGAGATGAAATCCTTCTTTACAGTTCGAAGCTGCCTGGGCCCTGACGAACTTCGGGTCCGGGACCTCTGAGCAAACCGCAAGCAGTCGTCCAGTCCAATGCTGTGCCACTTTTCCCGAGGCTTCTCCATTCACCCCATCAAAACGTCTGTGAGCAAGCAGTGTGGGCCTTGGGAAACATCATAGGTGATGGGCCACAGTGTAGAGATTATGTCATAAGTCTTGGCATCGTGAAACCTTTACTTTCTTTCATAAGTCCATCTATTCCTATAACTTTCTTATGAAATGTCACTTGGGTTATGGTCAACTTATGTCGCCACAAAGACCTACCACCCCCTATGGAACCGATTCAGGAGATTCTTCCAGCTCTTTGTGTTTTAATGCATCACACAGATGTAAATATCCTGGTAGATACAGTCTGGGTACTGTCCTACTTCACAGATGCCGGAAATGAGCAGATCCAGATGGTCATCACCTCGGGGATTGTCCCGCACTTGGTTCCGCAACTCAGCCACCAGGAAGTTAAGGTCCAGACGGCCGCTCTCCGAGCTGTGGGCAACATTGTGACGGGGACCGATGAGCAAACACAAGTTTTGCTGAACTTTGACGCACTCACACACTTCCCGGCGCTCCTGACGCACCCCAAGGAGAAGATCAACAAAGAGGCCGTATGGTTCCTCTCCAACATCACCTCCGGGAATCAGCAGCACGTCCAGGCCGTGATTGACACCAATCTTGTGCCCATGATCATACACCTTCTGGATGAGGGGGATTTTGGTACTCAGAAAGAAGCTGCTTGGGCCATTAGTTACTTAACGATTAGTGGAAGGAAAGATCAAGTGGTTTACCTAATCCAACAGAGTATTATCCCACCTTTTTGCAATTTGCTTACTGTAAAAGATGCATAAGTTGTCCAAGTAGTACTTGATGATCTAAGTTATATATTTAAAATGGCTGAAGATGAGGCGGAAACCATAGCCAATCTTATAGAAGAGTGTGGAGGGCTGGAGAAAATCGAACAACTTGAAAATCATGAAAATGAAGACATCTACAAATTGGCCTATGAGATCATCGATCAGTTCTTCTCTTCAGATGATGTCGATGAAGATCCTAGCCTTGTTCCAGAGGCAATACAAGGTGGAACATTCAGTTTCAATTCATCTGCCAACATACCAAAGGAAGGGTTCCAGTTTTAGAGTGATATTGTGGAGTCAGGTCCAATGCAGCACTGAGATACACATATATACATGAACATAAAGGTTTGATCCATCCTGCATGGCTCATGGGGTCTGCTGCTGCCTTAAATTGGGAAAGAAAATGTGAATATTTCATTTGGAATCACAGAAAATGCCCAAATAAGGTCAAGATGGCAAGTGGGTGTGAGTGAGAGTGAGTGGCAGAATGTAATAAAACCTTTACATGAATGCTTATTTAGGCTGTTCCAAGTCCAAAAAGGGCTACAGGTCATGGCTCTCTCATGCCTGAGCACTGTGCAGTGCTGTCATCTTCAAGCCTTGGAAGCATGAGAGAACAGGCCCACCACTGCGAGCAGGGTGAGGCCGTGCCTTGCTGGGAAGCAGTGTGTGAGTGACAACGCTGAGTGAATGTCCGGCAGTGCCACTGAGCCGGCTTACCTGACAGGGCACTACCCGGAGAGGCCGACTCTGGCCCTAGAGTGAGCGGCGGCACATGTGGGTGTGGTGCTGTATGTGAGCGCGTGCGAGCTTGATTGTCCTTCAGGGGCTGGCAACAGACCTGGTAGATCATCTGAGTGAGATGGCGAGTGTTCTGGACACTGGACACGAGAACCAAGGCCGCTTCAGCAGCAGACATCAGTTTCTCTGCAGCCTGGGCTTTCCTCTTCGCCACCCTTCCCGCCCTCCAAGTTCCTTTGTGGTTTTTGGTTTCTTTCTTTCTTTTTTTTTTATTTTAGTTTTTATTTACTTTACCTAGTATGGCTTTTTAGTTGCTTCCCAAGTCAGAAAACTTTTCAGGAAGGGTTCCCTGTGCGTTTGCACCAGATGAATGTTTGATGCTATAAAATGCTTTCCATATCATTAGAACTAATTTGTGTAGATTTTTGCATGAAAAAAATCATAAATTTCCCTCAAAATAAACTGTGTTGCAGTACACAAGTTGCTGTAACAGTATAAAACAGTAAAACGTGCTTTACAAAGCATCCTTTTCATTTTCACAGATAACATACAGCACATTGCATGAGGTAAAACTACAGCATAGTTCATTTTTAGATTCTGTTGAGTCCTGTAAAGAAGAAGAAGAAAAAAGTTTCAGTTGTGGTAGAATACCATGCTGTGTTTAAATATTACTTGTTTTCAAATTTTGTTTTCTATAAAAATGATATGGAAACTTCTAAAATGGAATTTGGTGCATATGTACTGCTGAATAAAAGACCGATGAAGAGGGTTGAGTAGATGTACAAATCAAGTAATGGTTTGAACACCTTCAATAATATGCCTAATCTGTTCAATTGTTTTAGACTCGTTTTACCTTAGATATAGGCAGCCATGAACAATCTATTTTGAGCCACTTTAGGGAGAAAACTTTGTATTTTTAAAACTTGCATAAAATTTATGCAAATGGTTTTTATAAATTGGAATAATACCTTAGTTTTGAGGTCATGCGCACTAAATTAAATGTGACATAAATGGATTTGTACAAAAGAACTCTTTATAAGGTGTCTCACTGTAGGAGACCCTGTGCCTTCCCCTTGGAGCACAAACGTTGCATGGACAGCAGTTTGCTATCAGAAACATCCCAGGTTAGCCACCATTAGCATCTAGATCTACTTTGTGTTTAAAAATCAACTGGTAATTCTGAAATACTGTAGAATGGATAGATTATTTTGTGATCATAACTCTTTGTTGAACTAGAGTATTTTTTCAGCATTCCTTGTCATCAAAAACATGGTTAAAGTTTAAAACTAGAAGCAGCAGAAAACTAGGCTGTAAATTTATCCAAGTAGAGTGCAGGCTAGGCTGTCTTGGAGAAATAAACATTGAAACTTAAAAACAAATTTAAAAGGAATGCGAGAGCCTGGCAAGATACCAAGAGTATCTCGCTCGCATGGCAGAGCCTGGCAAGCTACCCGTGATGTATTCAATATGCCAAACACAGTAACAACAAAGTCTCCAATGGAGACGTTACTGGGCCCGCTCGAGCAAATCGATGAACAACGGGAGGATCGGACCAGGACCGGACCGGACCAGGCCATGAAGAATACTGTCTGTGAACTTTAAACTCTGTTAGAGTGGAGAAACAGATTGTGTGCTTCTGTTGTTGGAGTCTGCCCTTAAGAGGCCTAGAGGCTCTTGTCAAAGGAAAGTGGCTTCAAGCCTCTGGCAAGCATTATGCTCAAGAGGGAAAAACTAAAAGCTTTCCTTCCCTCTAAAATCAGGGAAAGACAAAGGTGCTCAGTCTCACCACTCCTATTCAATATAGTCTGGAAGAACTTGCAATAGCGATTAGGCAAGAGAAAGATATTAAGGGCATCCAGATAGGAAAGAAAGAAATCAAGCTTTCACTATTTGCAGATGATTTGATACAATATTTAGAGAACCCTAAAGCTTCTACCAATAAGCTCCTAGAAACAATAGACTTATATAGTAAAGTTCAAGGCTATAAAATCAATACCCAAAAGTCCCTGGATTTCCTATATGCAAATAATGGGAGAGAAGAAAGCGATATGAAAAAAACAATTCAATTCACAATCATGCCCCCAAAAATCAAATACCTCGGAATCAGCTTACCTAAGGAGGTAAAGGACCTGTAAGAAGAAAATTACAAAACGCTACTTCAAGAAATAAAAGAGGACACAAGGAAATGGAAACACATCCCCTGCTCATGGATTGGGAGAATTAATTGTCAAAACTGCAATACTCCCCAAAGCATTATACAGATTCAATGGGACTCCTATAAGGATACCCATGACATTCTTCAAAACTGATCAGACACTCTGAAATTCATATGGAACAGAAAACGCCTACGAATAGCTAAAGCAATTCTTGGGAAAAAGAAGATGGGAGGCATCATCTTCCCCAACCTCAAACTCTACTACAAAGCAGTAATAATTAAAACAGCATGGTATTGGAACAAAGGCAGAGCCTCAGACCAATGGAACAATCTTGAATATCCTTACACACGCCTTCAAATTTCTGTTCAAAATCATCTAATCTTTGATAAGGGAGCAAGAAATGTGAAGTGGAGCAAGGAAAGCCTCTTTAACAAAAGGTGGTGGCAAAACTAGGCAGCTACATGCAAAAAAATGGGCTCAGATCTCTATCTAATACTATTCACAAAAGTAAGATAAAAATAGATTAAGTACCTCAACATCAGACCAGATCCATAAGGTACATTGAAGATAAGGTCAGCAAAACCCTCCACGACATTGAAGATAAAGGTATTTTTTCCCCACTGACCAAGCAGGTGGAAGCAGAGACAAACAAATGCGACCATCTTAAACTAAGATGCTTCTGCACCTTAAAAGATACAGTGACCAGAATACAAGGACAATACACAGAGTGAAAAAGGATATTCACCGAATACCCATCTGATAAGGGTTGATATCAAGGATATACAAGGTACTGGTTGAACTCTACAAGAAGAAAACACCCAACGCCAAAAGAAAATGGGGCAATGAAATGAACAGAAACTTTCTCAAAGAAGAAATTCGAATGGCCAAAAGGCATATGAAAAAATGTTCTTCATCACTAATCATCAGGGAGATGCAGATCAAAACAACAATGAGATATCATCTCACAGCTCAGAGACTGGCACACATCCAAAAGAACAAAAGCTACTGGTGTTGGCGTGGATGTGAAGAGAAGGGGACTCTCCTTCACTATTGGTGGGAATGCTGACTGGTTCAGCCTTTATGAAAAACATTATGGACAATTCTAAAAAACTTAGAAATTGAGATCCCATTTGACCCAGCAATACCACTTCTGGGAATATATCCCGGAGATGCAAAAAAGTACAGTAGGAATGACATCTGCACTTGTATGTTTATTGCAGCACTATTTACAATAGCCAGAATGTGGAAAAATCCCAAGTGTCTAAGAATAAATGACTGGTTAAAAAACTCTGGTACATCTACACAATGGAATACTATGCAGCTGTTAGAAAATATGAAGTCATGAAATTTGCATATAAGTGGATTGACACAGAGAGTATCATGCTAAGTGAAATGAGTCAAAGAGAGAGGAACAGACATAGAATAACTGCACTCATTTGTGGAATATAAAGTAACGTAATGGGAGACTAACAGCCAAGAATAGTAGAGATAAGGGCCAGGAGGTTTGCTCCATGGCTTGGAAGCTGGTCTCACATGCTGGGGGAAAAGGCAGCTGGGATACAGAAGGTACCACCGAGTAAATGATTCCCAGGATGGGAGATGTGTGCTGAAAGTAGACTATGGGCCAAATATGATGGCCACTTAGTACCTACAACACCCAAAAGAAGAGAGAGTAAAAGGGAATGTGCCTGTCTCAGAAGCTGGGGTGAGGGGGTGGGTAGGAGAGTGGCAGGAGGGATACTGGTAACACTGGGGTGGAGGATGGGCACTGGTGGAGGGATGGATACTTGATCATTGTATGACTGAAACGTAATCACGAAAGTTTGTAACGGTATCTCAAGGTGATTTATTAAAATTTTTTAAAAGAAAATTTTAGAGTGATATCAAAGTATGTAACATCAAGAATTTCCCAGATGAGTGGTGGTTGAGAAAAATGAAAATAACCATGGTGGGAAGGTGAAGTTGTGGTGGGATGGGTGTTGGAATAGTGAATGTAATAAATCATCACAAACAACTTCAAAAAAAAAAAAGGAAAATGGCATCAAGATAGAAGGAGGAATCTGTGAGAAGATATGAAGAGGAGAAGCACATCAGGCAGAAGTAACAGCTGGAATCAGACCTTGAGAGACATTGGCTTTTTGAGTCAGGAAACAGCAGGGACTTAAGTGCAGTGGTAGTGGAGTGGTAGTGGTAGTGGATGGACAGAATGCATGAGAGAGGCTTGTTGAAGCCTCTCTTAACAAGCTAAAGTACAGTTTGCAGGGTCTTTGTGATCTGTGCTAAGGGATTCAGATTTTTTTTCTGTATATGGAGCACGTTTATTAAGATTTGTTTTGTTTTGTTTTTGTTTGGGGCTACTCCCAGCAGTTCTCAGGGGTTACTCCTGGCTCTGTGCTCAGGGGTCACTGCAGGTGGAGCTCGGAGAATGATATGGGGTGGTACTGGGTGGGGAAGGGGGGCTGTCAAACCTAGTGTCCTATCTCTTCAGCCTCCTCTTAAAAGTTTTAAGCAGAGTCGTGTAATCTGCTTTGTGTGGGGAAATGATATGAGGAAGAAGTTCTATCTGAGGCAGTTTACTTTCAGTGTGTAGGATAAAGTGCAGAGGAGAGATTTTTTGGCAGCTAAGTAAGGAATAGAAGCAATGAGTGTAACTGTAAAAACCCTTTAACTGTAAATAACAACAACATGTAATTCTAGAGTACTTTGAAGCATAACTGTACATTAAGCAAATGCCATCATGTACTGCATGTATTGAGTCAGCAGCTTGACATTTCTGTCTGTAACAGCAAAACAGCAACAGGAAGATCTACATCAAGATTGAGATAACTGAATATTACATAGCTGCAGGGCTGTTTTCCCCTTTCTCAATTTTTAAATGATTGTGTTTTTAAATGTGTTAATCATTTAAAATGACTATGTCACATATATGACACAATCATAGTCACTCTCACTGTCACTTGTCCTCCTGTTGTTCATCAATTTGCTTGAGCAGGCTCAGTAACGTCTCCGTTGTGACACTTGTTACTGTGTTTGGCATATCGAATATGTCACGGGTAGCTACAATCAAAGTAAAATTACTATATATGCAGTAATTATACACTGTATATTTTAACATACATATGATATGTAAGGATTTTGTTATACATATGTTATATGTTCATACTGTGCATATATACATAATACACAGTGCATATTACCTTATGTTATATAAATTATTAGACAGTGTATCATATTTAAATAAAATATAACACTAATGATACAATATATTACACATAAAACAAAGTAATATATAAAATTAAAGTATACATTTGTACCAGTAATTCACAGGAAAGTAAATGATGAAACTGGGAAGTTGTAGTAAGAGAAAATGGAGATTTATAATTAGAATCTCAAATTTATGGAGCTAGGTAAAGAGAAGAAAGACTGGCAAAAAACATTTTAGTCTTTTCACTAATGATTGACTGAAGATTCTATTAGAATTTTTTTGTGTGTTTGATTTTGTGTGTGTTTGTGTGCCACATGCTGAGACACCACTGAAGACAATAGAAACTAACAATGCTTTAATATTATTTTAGCAATAGAAAAAGAATGTCTGTAATTGTCCGAACTCCTTTAGGAACTATTCGGCTCTACTGCAAAGGAGCTGTGAGTACTGGAATTAATTATTTCTATTAAACACTCTCTTTTCATAGTGACTTATCAAAATCCTTTAATAATTTCAAAACATTTTAAAATCTTTTCAATTTGTATTTGCTGTTCCCACAGGTTGTTGTTAGCATTATCCTTTTTTGTTTTTGTTTCCATTTATTTTGACTTTTTTTGGGGGGGGGATCGCACCCAGAGATGCTCAGGGGTTACCTCTGGCTCTGTACTCAGGAATTATTCCTGGCAGTGCTCAGGAGATTATATGGGATGCTGGGGATCAAACCTGGGTTGGCCGCATACAAGGTAAATGCCTTACTTTCTGTGCTATCTCTTCAGTCCCTATCCTTAATTTGTTAAGAAACCATTAAGCCAGTTATATCTTAATTTAAGGCATGGTTAGCTGTGTAAACTCAAAAAGAGCACAGCAGCGGCAGCAGTCTATCTGTTCCTCCACCAGCGTTTGGTAGTCTCATGTCGCTTCCCCCACCCAGGGGAGGTCGATGGTGATGGGCAGGTGAAGGAAAGAAACGAGGGCCAGGCTTGTTGGTCTTAGTTGCAGCTTATTCCAATCCTCTCTCCATCCACTCCTGTCTTTCTCCTCTGCCTCTCCCTTCCCCATGCTACTTCATTCTCTTTCTCATCCCCCTTCATCCTCCTTCTCTGGAGTCTGGATTCTGATCCCCCAGCCCACTCTTACAGTACAGTTAAATCCCAAAGCATGAGGAATTGGGGTAACAATTACACATAGGTGTGGTCACAATCAATAGGGGTAGAATTCTTTCCCTCAGGGAAAGCCGCTTCTAGGACAGATACTCTTTCAGCAGGACGACCCACTCTAGAGCGGAATCCCATGGGTGTGTTTCTCCTCTCCTTGTACAACAAACATATAAGTATTAAAAATATAAATCATTTTGTGTGGATACAGTAAGAAATGCCTTAAGCTTATAGAATTGCTCTTCTAGGGCCATCTCAATCTCAGACTACAGTGCTAAGGCCGGATAGTCTTTCCTATCCCTAGCAGGGTCCTCGTCTCATCATTACTGTTGGATCATGGTAGCATTTGTCTATTATCAAGCTCTTAACTTATAGTTAAGAATTGTGGCACTTTGGCCTGGCCCATTTCGATGCCAGGGTAGCTCACCGCTTTCCCTGGGTCCATTCAGTCCCTTGTCGGGACCCTGCTTTTGGGGTGCTAGGAACAAAGGGCAACTGAGGCTTAAGTCGAGAAAGCAGATGCCTGGGAGTGAATAATATTCAAAGCCAATTAAATCCTAAGTTACAAAGCATAATATTAATGGTCTTCCTGTATCTATACAAAAAGGACATTGCTTTAAAGTTAAACCATTCAAAAGACATAAGGAGAGGAGAAGGTAAAGGTAAGGTAAAGGCCCTCCCGTTGATCGTCGATTTGCTCAAGCGGGCCCAGTAACGTCTCCATTGGAGACTTTGTTGTTACTGTGTCTGGCATATCGAATACTCTCGGTAGCTTGCCGGGCTCTCCAAGAGGGGCAGAGGAATCGAACTCGGGTCGGCCATGTTGGCCGCTTGTAAGGCGAACGCCCTACCCGCTGTGCTATCGCTCCAGCCCAAGGAGAGGAGAAAGGCAATATTAACTTACAATACAATTTCAGTGTCCTAGAAGGATCTGACATTACAAACTAACAGATTCTGATTAGGGGAAAAAGCTGATTAACTGGTTGGGGAAGAGAGCAAAGAGAAGTGGTTACAGATAAACGAAGGAATGGGAGTGATTCGGGAGCCCTGTTATGAGTGTAACCTGATAAACCTAAGTTCCTTGTGGAGAAAGGGAGGAAAGACGAAGCAATGTCGGCTGGAGCGATAGCACAGCGGGTAGGGCGTTCGCCTTACACGCGGCCAACATGGCCGACCGGAGTTCGATTCCTCCGCCCCTCTCGGAGAGCCTGGCAAGCTACCGAGAGTATTCGATATGCCAGACACAGTAACAACAAAGTCTCCAATGGAGACGTTACTGGGCCCGCTTGAGCAAATCGACGATCAACGGGAGGGCCTTTACCTTTACCTTATCCTACAATTAGCCTTCATAATTTTCACCATTCTCAGAGGTTTTGCTTTAACGTTTGTTTCCAAGCTGTGATTGATGGATAGTGACGATCTTTGTTGGGGGTTCTTACAGACACCCCTACATTGTAAGGAAATATCGGAAAGATTTATGGGAATCAGAACTAAGACTAATTGCAGTGATAAAATAATTACACACCTTTAAATCAGAGGTAAAACAACCATAGTCATAGTCTGGGGATCACATAGGGAAATTGAAAACAACTCTTTACCAGCTACATTTGTAGTTAGCAAGTAAGGACTGCCTTGTAAGTATGGTTATGCTCTGTTTACTCTGCACCATTCGCTTATTTTCATTTGGTGAAATGTTTATTCATTCTTCATTGAATTGTCTTGGCACTTCTGTCAAAGTATCTGAACTTGCTACTTCTTTTATTGTTCTACTTGGTTATCACTATACTAATTACATGCTGTTTAGATTTGCGAGTGAAGAGGTCAAACACTTTATTGAATATAAAGCAGTCTCAGCCTCATGAGGAAGAAAATTACGAGAACTAAAAATAATGCAAACTAAATACCTGCATATGCCTTCAAACTCTCTTTCTCTCCCTCCCTCCCCACTCCCCCCACACACATACACATACACACACGTCTGTACACACACAGACACTCACACACATACACACAGACACTCACACACGGACACTCATCCAAGTTCCAATAGTAAAAAATCAAATTTCTTTTTTTCTCAACCCCAGTGATACTGTTAGACGGTGGTTCAAAGGTGAAGCTTTAAAATGTTCTTCCCCAGGGTCAAAGGTGTGCCTCAGAGATTGTTGGCGACTCACTCCACTGCCACACACACTTCTTGACTTGGATCTCCTTTGTGGCTTTTCAATGGAGACTGTGTCCCCTTGTTGACCAAGAAGCCAACAAGATATAATCGAATATTACTTTTTGAACATTGAGTTTTTTTCTTAAAGCCATTTTGAATGACACCATATTTCCATATGAACTTTAAATTGATTACCAATTTCTCCAGTAAAACTCAAAGATGTTCTGTTTGTCTGTTTTATTTGAATTAGGATTTTGTTAAAACTCTATTAATGGGGGCTGAAGCTATAGCACAGCGGGTAGGGTGTTTGCCTTGCATGTGGTCTACCTGGGTTTGATTCCTCCGCCCCTCTTGGAAAGCCCAGCAAGCTACTGAGAGTATTCCGCCCGCGCGGCAGAGCCTGGCAAGCTACCTGTGATGAGTTTGTATGCCAAACACAGTAACAAGAAGTCTCACAATGGAGACGTTACTGGTGCCCGCTCGAGAAAATCGATGAACAATGGGAGGTCAGTACTACAGTGCTACAGGATTTTGTTAAAACTCTATCAATGGGGGCTGGAGCGATAGTACAGTGGGTAGCACGTTTGCCTTGCATGCAGTGGACCCGGGTTCAATTTCCAGCATTTCATGTGGACCCCTGAGCACCACCTGAGTGGTGGTGCTCAATTCCTGAGTGCATGGGCCAGAAGGAACCTCTCTGTATCGCCAGGTGTGACCCAAAAAACAAAAACTAAAACTAAAACAAAACTATCAATGGATCATGTGGTTTGTTCTTATTCATTCTAGATAATTGTGCCTTTTAACTTTATTTTTATATTTTTGTTTGTTTGGGGGTCTCTACCCAGTGGTTCTCAGGGACTACTATGATTCAGTGCTTAGAAGATGCTCCCTGGCTTACTTGGTGGACTATGTGGTACCAGGGATTGAACCCAGGTTTCTCACATGTAACACATGCCTCAGGCCATTATGTTACCTTGACAGCTCTTAAAAGGATGTTTATTTGTTTTATTATTATTATTATTATTATTACTTTTCATTGAATCACCATGTCACTGTGATATACAGTTACAAAGCTTTCATGATTGAATTTCAGTCATATAATGTTCCAACACCCATCTCTCCACCAGCGTACATTTCCCACCACCAATATCCCCCATATCCTGCCACTCTCTTTCCCCCAGAGGCAGGCCCTTTTCTTCTCTCTCTCTTTCTCTCTCTCTCTCTCTCTCTCTTTCTCTCTCTCTCTCTCTCTCTCTCTCTCTCTCTCTCCTTTTGGGCATTATTGTTTGCAATACAGATACTGAAAGGCCATCATGTTTGGTCATTTGCCCACTTTCAGTACACATCTCCAATCTGGATCAATCCCTTCCAACCATTATTGTCATAATGGTCACGTCTCTGTCCCAACTATCCTCTCCCTGAGCCCTTGAGGCAGGCTTCCAATCATTCATCCTGGCCTTGTTTCTACTGTCTTCGGGTTAGTCTTTTACTATGTTTTCTTCTTCTTCTTCTTCTTCTTCTTCTTCTTCTTCTTCTTCTTCTTCTTCTTCTTCTTCTTCTTCTTCTTCTTCTTCTTCTTCTTCTTCTTCTTCTTCTTCCATTAAGACAAAGTATATTCAGACACCAAAGATTTTTTAAAAAGACAACAGAAGAAACACTGAGAACAAGTTTTAATTTCACATGTGAATCCATGAACAAACCCTCTGCATGAAGACTAAAATAGTACTGAATCTACAAATCCATGATTACACAGGTTTTACCGACAGGGTAAAAGGACCATGGTAAAATTACCACAAAAAATGACAACAACCTTCCCAGAGTAATTAGGTTTAATTAAAATATGAGGGAAATTTAATCCAAGAATGTTTCTCGTTTATACAATTTGAAAATGGAAGACAAAATAGCAAAGCCACCCTCCAACAGGTAAGTGGAACATGAAAGAGCACACTTAAAGTACTCTGGACTAGAAAAGGGAAATCCTAAGGATCTAATACTACATTTCTCCTCCAATTCTCAACTTTCAAATCTGCAAAACAAAAAGATTGACCAGCTTACCTCTAAATTCTCAACCCATTAGGAGAGATGGGAAAACCAAGAAGTGTTTTATAAACCTCTAAACCAGTATGTCTTTCTTTTTTCTTTTTTTTTTTGAATAATGTAGGAGTACTGCTATTTGTTCAGACATTGATAAAGTTGATTGAATTGGGCATGAACTCCACATTACATTTTTTATTTTATTGTATCACCATGAGATAGAGTTACAAAGCTTTCATGTTTGAGATTCAGCTATACAATGATGAAACACCCATCCCTCTACCAGTGCACATTTTTCACCACCAATGTCTCACGTATCATCCCCCACCCCATACACACATGCGTACACATCACAGTCCTTACCCGTCCTCTATGGTAGACAATTTCTCCAGTACTCTCTCTCTAACTTGGGGTATTAATTTTGCTCTAATTTCCCCACCACCATTTAAGCCTACCTGCCAGGGGAAGACACTAGATAATATATTTTCCATAGCTCTTTTTGAATATCCACTGTATTTACTGGTTTTAGCATATCAAATACACCACGGATAGCTTGTCAGGCTCTGCCGTGTGGGCAGAATACTCTTGGTAGCTTGCCAGGCTCTCCGAGAGGGATAGAGGCTTTTAGGGTGGCCTCTAATTGTCCTTGCCAGTGATCCCATGATTCAAACCATATTTCAGTGCAATCAAATACGGTGTGGTAATCTTGTATTAGGTGTTTTATGAGTCTTGGTCTGAGTGTCTGGAAAGCAATGGGTCTCATTCCCCTGACCCTGAAAGAGGCACCAATATGGCAGCATTAGGAAGGATGAGGAAGGAGAGGCTGATAAAATCTCAGGGCCAAACTAGGCTGCCACAATGAAGAAACACAAAAATGACTATCTGTACTTTCAGTGCACATACACTGTCATAGGATGCATCATCGAGGACCTGATGGTGCAAGCGTGAAAGATGAAGTACAACATCATTGGTCTGACCAAGATGAGAAGGCATCAATCACATCACGCTATTTTTGACACTGGAGAAGAACTGTTCCTCAGAACATACGACAATAGAGGTGTCAGTGGTATAGGTGTCTTTGTCAACACAAACTTGGCCATAAACATTGATTCATTCGAATGCCTAACAATCCGAATCAGACAATTACACTTGAATAGATGTGGCTCACTACCAGCAGTTTCTATCTTTGTTGTCTATGCACCAACATCCAATTATGATGAAGGAGAAATTGAGAAGTTCTACATGAAGCTGGAGAAGTTCTATAAAGACCACACCTTCTACAAGATCATTATTGGTGGTTTTAATGCCAAGATAGGACCAAGAAGATCAGCCGAAGAACTCCACATCAGGACCCATGGCAAAGAATGGAACGAACAGGGTGAGAGGCTGTCTGAGTTCATCATGTCGACCAAGACCATCCATGGTAACTCACAATTCCAGAAGGTTGAATCTAAATGTTGGACATGGGAGTCTCCCGGTGGATGGTTCCACAATGAAACTGACCACATCATATTCAATTGACAGTATCGCCTGACTGATGTCACTGTTGTCCCAAAATTCCGAACAGGATCGGACCACCGTCTCCTTCATGCAAAATTCTACTTCACAGAGCGGGGAGAAAGGGCTGCAAAGTTTAAGAAGAGAATCCCAGAATGACCACAAACTAGGAGCTCTTTGGTACTATTGCAGCAATATGGGAAGATGCCATCGTTGACAACATTGGACGAGGAATATGATTGACTGGTACCTCCACGGTTGTGTGAAGAATGCCGAGAGATAACCACAAAAAGACGCTTGTCTTCAAAAACTCTTGAGCTTATTCACCAACGTGGCTTGGTGCAAGTCTTAGGCAACCACAAGTGAATGTCCGAGCTCATAAATCAGTGCAGAGAAGTGATAAAGGAAGACCTCAAAGAGAGAAGAGCAGCAGTGCTGGCAGATGGCAGAAGCTGGGAAAAGCATTCGCAATGCCCGCCTGTTCTTCACCAACTACAAGACCAAGATGACTGCCCTCTGATGTCCTGATGGATCTATCACATCTTCCAGAAGGGCAATAGAGAAGATTATCTATGACTTCTACTCAGATCTCTTCGATAGTCACATCCTCCTGCCCACATACCAAATTCTGCAGGATGGATATGTCATTCCCAAAGTTCTCCTTTCCAAAATCTGACATGCCTTTTCCTTGGTAAAGAAGCAAACAGCACCCAGCCCAGACAAGGTCAGACCCGAACAGCTGAAGAACCTGCCATCCGTACTCATAAATACACTGGCTCTGCTCTTCACACACTACCTGTATGAATGCAAGGTTCCATCCCAATGGAAAACCAGCAGGACTGTACTACTGTACAAGAAGGGAGACATTCACGACATTGTCAACTATTACCCAATCTGCCTGTTGTCTGTCATCTACAAGCTGTTCACTTGAGTCATCCAGAATAGGATTGGCAGAACACTAGATGAAGGACAACCATGTGAGCAAGCTGGTTTCCGAAAAGGACTTAGCACAATTGACCATATCCACATGATAACCAAGCTCATTGATGTTTCTTGGGAGTTCAAGATGCAGCTCTGTCTAACATTCATTGATTTAAAGGAGGCCTTTGATTCTGTTGAGACTGAAGTGGTCATCGAAGCCCTAGCCAAACAGGGCATTCAAACTCAGTACATCAGGATCCTCCGAGAGCTGTATTGCAGATTCACTACCAGGATTTCACCATTCTACAGGGAGGTGATCATTGACATCAAGAGAGGGGTTTGTCAGGGTGATACCATTTCACCGAAACTTTTCAGTGCCACCCTCAAGAATGTCATGTGACAACTAGACTGGCAAGGAATGGGAGTGAAGATAGACAGTCAGCAACTACACCACCTCCGCTTCGCTGATGACATCATTCCTATAACACCAAACATCAGCCAAGCAGCACAAATGCTGGCTGACTTTGACTGTGAGTGTGGAAAGGTCGGACTACAGCTAAACCTCACAAAGACAATGTTTATGAGAAATGGTCTCGTTCCTGACGTTCCATTCACTCTCAACAGGACAAACTTCTCCAAATGCAACAGTTATGTGTACCTAGGTCAAGAAGTCAACATGACAAATGATCTGGCACCTGAGTTGCGCAGGAGGAAGAGAGCAGCTTGGAATGTCTTCAAGAACATCGAAGAAATAGCCAAGAGGACAAAGAACCTCTGGCTCCAGGCATATCTCTTCGATTCCACTGTTCTTCCTTCATTAACACATGCCTCAGAGACCTGGGCCCTATGAAAATAGGACGAGAACGCTATTTGGGTCTCCCAAAGAGGAATCGAAAGAGCTATGTTTGGAGTATCATGCTTCACTCAAATGAGAGAAAGAATCCAGAGTTCCGACCTCCATCAATGGTCAAGAATCAGGGACGCTGTCTCGTTTGCCAAGGCATCAAAATGAGATGGGCTGGACACGTAATGAGCTTTGGAGACGACTGCTGGACTAGAGCCATTACCAACTGAATTCCATGGGACATCAAAAGATCGTGTGGCAGCCCACCTATGAGATGGTCAGACTTCTTTGTCAAGGCCCTGAACAATCGGTTTGAGGCTCTTCGTGTTCCTAGAATGAGCAGACGCCATGGGCTACATTAGTACATGACAAGAATGAATGGAGATGTTACTGGCGCCCTATTGAGCGAATTGATGAGTAATGTGATGTCAAGTGATCAAGTGAAGTGATTTTGAATATTGTGAGAGCTCACATGGGTGTGATTGTGATTGTAAATTTCTAGATTGTAAATGGTTGGGTTTCAGAGACATCTCTGTATGGCACTAATCCATTTTGGTATTCAATTGCGAGCCTCTGGGCCAGGGCTGTTGGTGTGCTAAGATGGTGCCTGGAGGCTAGTTGTGGAGATGACAGTCAGTCTTCTGGGTGGGTGGGGACCCAAGGTGGGACAGCCCAGTCTCTCTGCTGCCATGTGGCCTGGAGACGTAGTCCTGGAACCTGCATACCTGGGCCTTGCTTGTGGAAGCTCTTGGTCACCTGGATTCCATCTGGATTAGGTAGGGAGATTGCACCTGCTCCATTTGGGGTGTCCCAGTAATATTGGCTTGGTATGGGGCCTGGAGAAATCTTTGCCACTGTGGTGTTTTCCGGGACCTGCTACTGTGTCTCTGGGCCAGGGCTGTTTGCGCACTAAGATTCACATTATGAAATTTTCAGCAGATTTTATCTTGGTGAGGTCCATCCTGAAATGGTGGAGTCAGGCTTGGGGTATGGCGGCAATTTTGGATTGTGGAAGCAAGTGGCTGCCGGGATCTCTGCTTGGGCGGGCACAGGCTAACCCGCCCCCTCCAATTTAGTCCGAACTGTTCAACCATGTATGGATCTGAGCTTAACTGTGGCTTCTGATCTCTTTTGAGATTTATTTAGGGGTCTCTGAGTCAAAACCAATAGTAGAGCTTACAGGGTGGTGCTGAAGTTGGTTCATGGGATGACTGCCAGTTCTTCCATGTGTATTGGGATGTGGGGGAGGTAACCCATCCCAACTCTGGGTGAGCTTGTATAGCTGAGCTATAGGTGGTTTGTGTGTGTGACTCCCACATACCTAATTTTTGTCCATTTAATTTCTTGGTAACTTGTTCCCAAGTTGTTGGGGTCTGGCCAAAGGCACAGTGGCAATTTGGGGGTATCAGGAAACCTGAAGGCAACATCAGGCTGCTGATGCACTTGCCCTGCAAGTACAGGTTGACCTGTTGGTGGCACTATACCCCCTTTTTTCTTCTTCTTTTTAATTTTATATCCCACAAAAGAGTGTAGTCATTCTATGTCTGTCCTTTTCCTTCTGACTTATTTCACTTAGCATGATACTTTCCATTTCCATCCATTTATAAATAAATTTCATCACAAGCCAGGTTTGATTCCTCCACCACTCTCCGAGAGCCCGGCAAACTACCGAGAGTATCTCACCCACGCAGCAAAGCCTGGCAAGCTATCCATGACATATTCAATATGCCAAACACAGTAACAAGTAACCTCACAATGGAAATGTTACTGGGCCCACTAGAACAAATCGATGAACAATGGGAGGACAGTGCTACAGTGCATTTTTCCCTAACAGCTGTATAGTATTCCATTTTTGTATATGTACCAAGTTTCTTTAACCAGTAGTCTGTTCTCAGGCACTCAGGTTGTTTCAAGATTCTGGCTATTGTGAAAAGTGCTGCAATAAACAAACAAGTGTAGCTGTCATTTCTGTGATGGATCTTTGCAGCCCAGCGGTATACTTCCAGAAGTAGCATAAACGAATGTTTAAACCAGCTACACAGTGTCCTTATTGATATGCTGGGTTTAAATACATCCTCTTGTTATTTATTTTTTATTTGTACTAGTTGATGCTTTTCTATCTTCCTTTTATTTCTGTCTCCTTTTAAAGTACTTGAAAAAAAATAAAGTACTTGAATTTGGTTTTCGTTTTGAGTCTACTCCCAGCTGTTCTCCAAGGCTTCCTCCAAGCACTGTGATTCAGAGGTCAATCCTGATTGTACTTGGAGGACCACCTGTGGGACTGGGAATGAACCAGAGTTGGCTGTGTGCAAACCAAATGATTTATCCTTTATACTATCTCTCTGTTGTTACTGTTTTTGGCATATCGAATACATCACGGGTGGCTTGCCAGGGTTTGCCATGCAGGCGAGATACTCTCAGTAGCTTGCCGGGCTCTTCGAGAGGGGTGCAGGAATCGAATCCAGGTTGGCCACATTCAAGACAAATGCCCTACCCACTGTGCTGTCGCTCCAGCCCCAAAACAGTAACAACATGTCTCACAATTTGTTGTGAGACGTTGCTGATGCCCGCATCAAGCAAATCGATGAACAATGGGAGGACAGTGTTACAGTGCTATCGTCTCTCTGGCCCCTTACAATTTATTTCCTTTTTAAAAAGTTTACTAATTGATTCAGGACTTGTTGGAGGAATCATTAGTTTATAGCACCTTCCTCCAAGTGTACTACTTAAAGTTCCTTTTTTCGCACTTCAAACAATTTGTTCATACGATTGTTATAGACTTTTGATGTCCCAATACTAATCCCACCAGCTGAGTGACCTTCCTCCACTACTGTCTCCATTTTCCCAATAGCTCCCAAGCCTGCCCTTTTAGCAGGAACACAGTAATTTATTTTATATCAGTTGTTAGAACCAGATGGCTAAAGGAATTATCAAAAATACTTCAATAAAATAAAATTTTGTGAAAAGTGTTCTATCTCACCACAAGGTTGTTAAGTCTTTATCTGAGGCTAGCTGAATTGCAAAATACTGTGGAATACATGCCAAAGTGATCCAGAAACTTCAGAATCTATAGAAATGGGATGAATCTACAGAGATTCTTAGTGAAGCTATAGTTAGTCTGTAAGCCATTGGCATGTTGATGGCAAAGGAGTGTGGGTGCAGCATCTGGGGCTTAGGCAGGGCAGGGACATGGTCCACTCTCCTCCCAAGGTCGCCCCGGAGTTTTGAGGGGGTTGTGTGAGCGTGTCTATGTTTTTAGCAGTGTGTTTTGCATCCCCTTGGAGATTTAGTTCCTGAATTTGAAGAGCAGGGTGGTTGACCCTTCTTCAAGTTACATATAAGAACATTGCAATCATTTTATTTCCATTTATCTCTCCAAATATGTACACTTAGAATCATATATTCTAATTTTACAAATGTTACAAACCCCACCACATTGTTATTAGTTTTTGTGAACTAACTTTGAAAACTAATTCACAATAAAGTTTTGTTCATCTCATGTCATTACCATCAGTGCTCTCAGCCCCATGTTTGCCTTTGTTATATTTCCTTCTGCCATAATTGATGGCATGCCTCTGTTTGTGATGGTATTTTTTAGCTAGTGTGTATATATTTAAAATCTTTACTTCATCTCTTATCCCACACCTTCATGCTGAAATAATTGTTTGCTGAGTAGTTTTTGCTTGGTGACATTTATTTTCCTTAAAGAAAAAACTATTTTGCTTTACGTGTGTTGTTGAAGTGAGAGATCTGCTTCTATCTTATTACTCCTCTCTACCTAATATATCTCTTTTAGAGTTGTATCTTCACTGGAGATGCTTGATTTCCTTCATATTATTATTTAAATATAACAATAAAATTGTAACACAGAAGATGTTATAGAGGTTAATATCTTTTTGGTTTTAGATTTAATCACTGTATCTCTCTCTTTTTTAGGATACAGTGATTTATGAACGACTTTCAAAAGATTCTCTCTTTGTGAATGAGACATTAACACATCTGGAATGTTTTGCTAGAGAAGGTAAGTAGAAATTGTTTAGAATTGTTCTCTCTTTGGCAATGCTGTTCATAAATGTAGCCTAAATGCATGACATACTTGCCACTGATACTTGTTGGGTACATGGGTTTGCAAAGGGGACCTACTTTGTGTGTGACTTTGCAGTGCCTTATGTTTGCTTAAAAGTTAAATGGGTCTCCAGTTGAGACATTAATATTTTTCATTTATCGTTCTCTCCAACAGTGTTATGTGTTTGTTTTATTTTGGGGTCACTTCCAACAATGCTCAGGGGTTACTCCTGGCTCTATGCTCAGGGATCACTCCTGGCACAGTGCTTTGGTGACTATATGTGATGCAGGGAATCAAACCTGGGTCAGCTGTGTATCCACTATACTATCTCTCCAGTCCCTATATAAATGTATTTACTGTAGTTCTTCCTTTTTGCCTGCAGACTAATAGACTAATGGTTTCAGTCTATTACTTATTTCTATTGGCTAAGTATTACCATTTATCAAGTCATACTAAGAATTTGATCCATAGTTGGAGAAAAAGGTGGGCTTTTCCAATACATGTTATATATTTTGACATTATTTTATGAAGATATAACTAAGAGTTGAGAGTTATTTTCACGTTATTCTATATTAGTCTTCTGATTTTAACATTGTCCTTTGCTTAAGGAAATATAATACCATGAGTAAGTATTTAACAAGCACAAACAACATGGACTAATGGATTTATAGAGGATCTGAAGAGTCTGGAATTAAAATATAATGTAAGAGTAAGCTTTTTCCCCTTTAGAGAAGCCATGTTCTCTCTTGAACATGTATCTCTCTTTCTATCCCCTCACATGTCTCTAAATTTCTTTTAATTAAAAACCACTTTGTTTCACTAATAAATAAAATATGAGTCAAGTTAATAAGACCTCAAAACTGGTACCTAATTTCTGCTTTTAGTTTATAAGCTGATGTTTTATACAAGCACATGTATCTGTTTTAAAACGATGGGTATTTTTCAAAGTTTCTCCTTTTTTTGTTTAATTCTCTTAAACTATTCTTGTGTTATAGGAAGGCTACAAAGGGTAAACATATATTATCATAACTATATTGTAATTGAAGTTGAAACAAAATAACAGGGGCTGGAGTTCTATAGTGGTTTGGGTTCTTGCTTTACGTGCGGCCTACCTGTCAGTACCCCAGCACTCATATGGTCCTCTGAGTCTGCCAGGAGTGATCCCTGAACTCAGAACCAGGAGTAATCCTTAAGAATCACCAAGTATGGCCCCAAAATAAAACAAAACAACAAAAAAACCCCGTAAAACAAAAAATTAAAATAACAACCCACAGCTCTTCTGTGAAGATTTAAGTTCTAGGAATTCAAAGTATTTAATGTTTTGGAGCAGTAGGTACCAAAATTTGGAGTCCTGTGCTGTTCAATAAATTTTCAAGCAAGTCTCTGCAAACAGAAATTTAAATTAATTTGTTATAACTTTATTTTGCTTGCTCTAAAATTGAAAAAATAAAAACCCATTTGCTCATTCATTAATTCAATAGTTAATGAGCATCTGCTGAGTGCCACATACTGTTCTAAACTTCTGAAGTAGAGGTATATATAAACAATTAGTAAAACATGCCCTCAAAGAATAAGTACTACTGCACACTTACTAAATATAACAGCAAAATTATGAAGCAATTAAAAGAGTATTGCCAGTAATACATATTAGTGGCTATAATTGCTGTGGATAAAAAATAATTAGGATAAGGGGAACACAGAGTCTTCATGATAGAGGAGGGAGAGGCAACAGCTGAATTCCAGGGGAACATTTGGATAAAGCTTAGAGAGGCAAGGATCTATGGTGAGCTATGAAGAGGGGGCAGGTGAGATCAGCAAGGCAGCATTGGGTAAGTCAGGTAGGGTCACACAGAGGACCCCACATTTGTATGAATTTTAAAATGCTTTTGAATATTATTTTCAAATTATTTTAATAATTCCAGATCACTAGTAATTTGATCAAAATATACTATATTCTTTTTTTTTAGGCTTGAGAACTCTTTGTATTGCATATACAGATTTATCTGAGGAAGAATACCAGAATTGGTTGGTGGAGTATCGCAAAGCTAGTACAATTGTAGAAAACAGGACTAAACATTTGGAAGATTGCTATGAAGCTATTGAAAAGGTAAACAGAGCCCATATCTACTCTACATGTCAGGATAAATATGTAAAGAAAATGCATTTATTAATGTCTTGCATTTTGCTTTAATTTAAAACTCAAATACTTTTTCTCTCTTAATTGTAAATCTGCCTTGTATTGAAAACTCATAATTTGTTGTTGTGTGTGTGTAAGGGGGTGAGGGGTGGTTTACTTGGGTCGCACCTAACTGTGCTCAGAGCCTCATTCTGAGCACATAATTCAGGAAACTATGTTCTTAACCATCATATAACACTGTCTCATATTGTGGTGTAAAGAAACAAATACATTGATGGGAGTAAAGGTGTGTGCATGTGTATGTGTATGTGTGTGTATATACATGCTATTTACATAACTACTTATTAGGTTATATATCTTTTGTCGTAATTTGATCTTTGTTACACCTTAAACATATTATCTTTAATTTATAACAAAAAAGTATCTCTTTCAAAAATATTTAGCAATTTCTGCTGCTTGGTGCAACAGCCATTCATGATCACCTTCAAGACCATGTTCCAGAAACAATAACAACTTTACTGAAGGCAAACATAAGAATATGGGTCTTGACAGGAGATAAACAAGAAACTGCAATTAACATAGGTAATACAAATAAATTGAATTTTAAAATACCTTAATATACATTGATTTAAAACACATTCTTTAAACTTTGGTACATCTACACAATGGAGTACTATGAAGCTGTTAGAAAAGATGAAGTAGTGAAATTTACATACAAGTGCTACTACATGGAAAGTATCATGCTAAGCAAAATGAGTCAGAAAGAGAGGGGCAGACATAGAAAGATTGCATTCATCTGGGGTACATAAAGTAACAAAATAGGAGACTAACACCCAAGAATAGCTGAGATTAGTACCAGGAGGTTTACTCCATGGCTTGGAGGCCAGCCGCACACTCTAGGGGAAAAGGCAGCTCAGACAGAGAAAGGGACACCAAATAAAGGGTGTTGGGAGGATCCTCCCAGGATGGGAGATGCATACTGAAAGTAGACTATAGACCGAACATGATTCCCACTCAATGTCTCTTTTGCAAACCACAGCACCCAAAAGGAGAGAGAGAGAGAACAAAGGGGAATGCCCTGCCACTGAGGCAGAGTGGGATGGGGGGGATGGGGGGGTGGCAGGGAAACTGGAATCAGTGGTGGTGGAGAATGGACACTGGTGGAGGGATGGGTACTCAATCATTGTACAACTGAAACCCAAGCACAAAATTTGTAAGTCTACAACTGTACCTCATGGTGTTTTACTCATAAAAATTTAAAAAATATATGTTCTTTACATCAAGAATATATAGTTGAACTCTATTCACATAATTGTTTTTCTGTTGCTGGAAAATGTAGTCCAATAGAATTTTGCCACCACATCACAAAGATGTTGAACAGACTAAATAAAACAACTTGTTCTGTCTCCTTCACATTTTCAAAACACAGAATGCAGCATTTTATTTACTGCAGAATACATTATAATGTGACTTCAAGTTTTGAAGTTATGGTATTGGTTTCCTATGAAGTATATCATTAGTATATGTATTTGTAGTGTCTATGTTTTTTCATGGTACTTTTTATTATTATGAAGAATATTCAGTTGGTAGATATTTTTCAAACTCCAATGTCTCTTTTTTATTGCCTTTATAGTTTTTTACTTAATTTTTATTATATTTTAGAATTAAGATTATCAGAAAAGGAGTTAAAAAAACAACTGTTAGCTGCAAATATGTGAATTTTGGTGGTGAAAGAGTTGACACTGTTATTTTTTCCTGTGATCATCTGGCTAAATGTAGTCAGCTCCAGATACATTACCATATATGATATGCTGACTATGCATGAGAAACTCTTTAATGTTAACCACATTGATTTGTTTAATTTATATTCATTAATTTAACAGTGTTTCTAAACCTTTTTCTGACCATGGCCACCTACTAATCTTCTTTACTTCCTATGATCCTCCCTGTCCTAGTAATTGCCACCCCCCTTCCCCCCCAGTCTCAGACTGTGATCCATTATTTACATGATTTTCACCTGTGGGCCCCTTGGAACGTCCTCGAAATACACAGATTCAGACAACTTCTAAATGAGAACCATTTGATTTAGTGAATATTGAACACTTCCTGTAATGAATGATAAATATTGAACACTAGTTGAGAACTGCTGATTTTTTAACTATTGAACACTTGATATATTTAAGGAAGCTCTAGAATGCAGGGATGAAAAATTGAAAAAGAAAGTCTCTGCCCTCAGGGAATGTATATTCAAGTGAAAAACATAGAATATTAATATACAATCAATGTGAACTGTAATATTCTGGTATAAAAACATAAGTCTGCTGGTTGATTGCAACTGGCAGCCTTCTTATTTAAATTTGAATATTTTCGGGCCCTACATTGAATTTTATTGTCTTGTCTTAGAGCCGATTCTGATGGAAAGATAGGCAGAAAGATAGTCTGTGAACTTTGCCTGCTATAAACTGAAGACATTGCTGACATAATTTGTTTTCTAGAGCTTTCTTGTAAGCTCTTTCTTTTTCCTAGAAAAGTATTATCCTTTGGTTAGCCATTTTTGTACTATCATGGTTCAATGGTTGGAGGATCGATATTAAAAAAGAAAAATATCTTTCTATGTCTATCCCTCTCTTTCTGACTCATTTCGCTTAGCATGATACTTTCCATATTGTACCACTTGTATGTAAAGTTCATGACTTCATCTTTTCTAAGAGCCACATAGTACTCCATTGTGTAGATGTACCAAAGTTTCTTTAACCAGTCATCTGTTCTTGGGCACTCAGGTCTCTTCCAGTTTCTGGCTACTGTAAAGAGTGCTGCAATGAACAAACAAGTGCAGATGTCACTTCGGCTACACGTTTTTGCCTCTCTGGGATATATTCCCAGGAGTGGTATCGCTGGGTCAAATGGGAGTTCAATTTCTAATTTTTTGAGGAACGTCCATACTGTTTTCCAGAAGGGCTGAACCAGTGGACATTCCCACCAACAGTGAAGGAGTGTCCCTTTCTCGCCACATCCACGCCAGCAACGGTTGCTTTTGTTCTTTTGAATGTGGGCCAGTCTCTGAGGTGTGAGATGGTATCTCATTGTGGTTTTGATCTGCATCTCCCTGATGATTAATGATGTAGAGCATTTTCTCATGTGCTTTTTTGCCATTCGGATTTCTGGAAAGTATCATGCTAAGCGAAATGAGTCAGAAAGAGAGGGATAGACGGGATAGACATAGAAAGATAGCATTCATCTGGGGGATATAAAATAATAAAATATGAGATTAATACCCAAGAATAGCTGAGAGCAACACCAGGAGAATTACTCCATAACTTAGAGGCCAGCTGGGTATTCTAGGGGAAAGGACAATTCAGATAGAAAGGGGAACACCAAGTGGAGGGTGTTTGGAGGATCCTCCCAGGAGGGGAGATGCAGGTTGAAAGTAGACTGGACTGAACATGTTCGCCACTCAATGCCTCTTTGACTGATCACAGCGCCCAGGAGGAGAGAGAGAACAGGGGGGAATGCCCTGCCACAGTGGCAGGGGGGGATGGGGGGATGGGAGGATGGGGGGGAGGGATATTATCCTGGTGGTGGAAAATGGGCACTGGTGGAGGGATGGGTATTTGATCGGGGTATGACCGAGATCCAAGCACAAAAATTTGTAAATCTACAACTGTACCTCATGTCGTTTCACTAATAATAATAAAAAAAAAGGGGCCATGTTTTAGTATACTATTCTATTCTAGGAGTAGTATAAATAGTAGAAATTCCCTATCTGAATCTGCTCACAGGATGATAGACCAGAGGCGGAAGCATGAAGTTAACACTTCCCAACTAACTTTCTCCACAAAGTTTAATATCTGAAGTCAGAGAAATAATTTAAAAGGCTCCAATAAGGATCTTACGTGAGCAAGACCCTGAGTTACATTCCTACCATCACGTGTCCCCACTGACCATAGGATGTAGATTTGGAGACCCCCCAAACAATTCCAGATATGGCCGAGAAGACAATCTGCTCTGTTGGACCCCACCAGCATCATACTGGTCCAAGCACTGAACTATCAGATTTTGTTAGCCAAGTATCATCAGGAGTGACCTCCTGGCACTTGAATATAGCTAGGACGTTTCTCCACTAGAAGTGTTTGGCATCTGAACTAGACAATATTAGTCATCATGAGGGAAAAACAATCTTGCAGCTATGGCTGTCACTTGTTGGAAGGCATCTTCAGCCAGAATGCACTTGTGTCAATTTTCTGTAAGGCAAAAGATAAACTCTGAATTTGGATTTTTCCAATGGAATACTGTGTTAGGAATTACATTGAACATTTGCTGTCTCATAAGTATAAACTTGCCTTTAAAGTAGAGAAAGATTTATTTCAACATGTGAAAATGGATAAATTATTTTTGACAAAAATACCCTAAAGACACATTTTCATACTTTCTAAAAGTGAAATTGTGGATGGTTTCCTGGAAGCAAAATATACTACATGGTGGGGTTTTCTTTGCTTTTATGTTGTTTCTCCAAAAGATTTCTCTAATGGTTTTGCATTGGACTGAAAAGTACATTAAAAAGGTTCAATATAAAAAAAAAGAAAAATATAAAGCTAAATTTAAAAAATTAAAGATTTAGAGAATTTCATAAATATGAGGCAGTTGAGGAGAAATATTTCATCACATTTGTGTCCTCCCTTATACGTCTCTTCTGTTTAATTTTGAAATGAGAATCAGAAAATTTTCAAGTTGAAACCCTGTAAGGTTTATTGTATAATAACATTGATTGATAGAATTGTTTAAACTGATATCTTTTGAAATATCTCATCTTATAAGCATGCTAAATATAGTGCCATTAATTTAGTGAGCAACGAAAATAATCTTCATCAAAGGCCTTGAATTATTATAAGGAATGAACATAAGCTCATCACAGAAAGATGTAAATTAAAACCCATTGACGTTTAAGAGCTTAGATGAAATCTCTTATTGTATATACCTTCAAAACAATATTTGTTTCCCACTAAAGGGCGTTTGCCTTACACGCGGCCAACATGGCCGACCCGAGTTCGATTCCTCCACCCCTCTCGGAGAGCCAGGCAAGCTACCGAGAGTATTCGATATGCCAGACACAGTAACAACAAAGTCTCCAATGGAGACGTTACTGGGCCCGCTCGAGCAAATCGATGATCAACGGGAGGGCCTTTACCTTTAAAATTAAAGTAAATATTTATATTTATTTGCTCCCTTCAGCCTTTTGTTCAGTTTTTGTGATGCACTTCCTAATTTGTTTTTGAGCCACACCCAGTGATGTTCGTGGGTTACTCCTCGTTCTGCACTCAGGGATCACACCTGTTAGGCTCAGGGGACCTTATAGGATACCAGTGATTGAACTATGTGTACCGTGTTCATGGCAAATGCCCTACCTACTGTACTATCATTCAGGATCTTGCACTTCCTAATTTGAAATGATAATAATGAAATGGACAGTACAATAAAAGAAAAAAGAGCACTAAATTTCACTGCATAATCATTGATGTTATTGCACATTTTTTTGGTAAATAAGCTGACTATTATGTGCAGCTTTTAAAAAATTGTGCCGAGGGGCCAAATCGATAGTACAGTGAGTAAGGTGCTTACCTTGCTTTCTGCTAACCTGGTTTGATCCCCGGCATCCTATATGGTTCCCTGAGTCTTCCAGGAATGATTCCTGAGTGCAGAGTCAGGAGTAACCCCTGAGCACTGCTGGATGTGGCCCCCCCAAACAAAACAAAACAAAAAATTTGTGCTGCAGTTACTTATAACACAGGGTATGATTTTTAAATTTTATTTATTTAGTATTGAATCATGTGAGATTTTTTATGTTGAATCACCATGAGATAGAGCATTACAAAATTGTTCATGATTGTGTTTCAGTCATACAATGTTCCAACACCCATCCCTCCACCAGTGTAATTTCCCAGCACCAATGTTCCCAGTTTCCTTCCAAATCCCTTCAAGCCACTCCTCACCCCAGCCTGCCTCAACATCAGGCTCCTCTCTTCTCTCTCTCTCTCTCTCTCTCTCTCTCTCTCTCTCTCTCTCTCTCTCTCTCTCTCCTCTCGTTTTAGGCATTCTGGTTTGCAATACAGATGCTGAAAGGTTGTCATCTATATCCCTTTAGGGAATGATTATTTTGTGGTGGCAACAACTCTGCCATGAAATATAATCACTGTTACTGTTACTGTCCTCCCGTTGTTCATCGATTTTTCTCGAGTGGGCCCAGTAACGTCTCCATCGTGAGACTTTGTTGTTACTGTGTTTGGCATATCGAATACATCACGGGTAGCTTGCCAGACTTTGCCGTGCGGGCGACATACTCTCGATAGCTTGCCAGGCTCTCCAAGAGGGGCAGAGGAATCGAACTCAGGTCAGCCATGTTGGCTGCATGCAAGGCTAACACCCTACTCTCTGTGCTATCACTCCAGCCCGTGAAATATGATACAAATAAATGTATTTTCAAATGAGCTCCTGAAAGGATTTGAGTCTTCAAATATTTGATATTTTTACTTCTTCCTTTGTAGCATTTGCTTGCAAATTGATTACAACTCATATGCCTCGTATAGAATTGAATACAAATACACTTGAGGTAAGTGGTTTTTAAAAAGTTATATTTTATATTTAGTATTACAGTAAACCACTTACTATTTGATGGTTATCCAATTCCTTTTAATCTTCTTGACTGTCGAATTCCTACTCAAGTCTGTTGGAAAGTCTAGATTTCTTCCAACATTTACCCCCAAAATCAGGAAATTTTGCTGATTTTCTGTTCCACATCACTTACAATTTTTTCAAACCCCTGTTTAAGGCTAGAACTTAATACCGTCCTGGAATCATTCCAAATCCAAGACTCAGTTCCTTGATCTGAAAACTGAAAGCAAAAAAAAATACTTTTGATGTATTTGTTCTTATCAAAATTTGGGAGGTTGCATTTACATTACAAGAATGATAGAGATTTAGGAGCAAATTACTGAACATCCTTGCCCATTATTTTTCTATTAATTATTTTTTAATATTCTTTACTTTATTTAAGCATCCTGATTTACAAAGTTGTTCATAATACAGCTGTTTCAGGCATTCAATGTTCCAACACCAAAATCACCATCAGTGTGACCTTCCCTCCACCATTGTCCTCAGTTTGCCACCTATCTCTAAGCCTGCCCCCTAGGTAGGCACAAGATTGTTTAGTTTTATTGCTTATTACAACACGCATTAAAAAACTCATATTAATAATCCCCTTTGCCATGGAGGTTGTTGCTTAGATGTGTGGGATGGCACGTGCATGCTGGCTCTCTGAGGTTACACAGGCATGATGACTATGACATCAGTTTGTCTTAGAATTATTTAGATTCCATCCCTGCTCTCAGTAGGAGTGGTAGCACCTGAAAATTCTTTCTTCTCTTATTTTTTCTTTTTAATTTTTTCATAAAGTTGTTCACAATACTTGTTTACATTCAATATTTTAACAGCAGTCCCATCACATTGCACCTTCCCACCACCACCCCAACCTGCCCATAAGGCAGATGTTAAATATTTTAATGAACTTGTATGGCAGAGCCAGAAGTGGTTTGTGGGCATGACTCCCACATACCTAACTTTTGGCCACTTAATATCTCAGGAAACTTAGTCCCAAGTTGCTGGGATCTGGCAAGAGGCACTGTGGCAATTTGGGGATATTAGGAAGCCTGAAGGCACCATCAGGCTGCTGATGCACTCACGCTGTAGGTGCAGGTTGACCTGTTGGCGGCACCATACAACCGAAGTATTTTTTACTGTGTAGTTTTCTTAGATTAACTTTTAAATACTTTTCAGTGGTTTCATTTACTTATTCTCTGACATGTTTTTAATGTTTTAATTGAATCACAGTGAGATACACAGTTCATGATTTGGTTCCAATCATATAATGCTCCAACACCATTCCTTCACCAGTGTTCATTTCCCACCACCGATACCCTCAGTTTCCCTTCCACCCTATCCCCACAACTCCCCACCTGCCTCTCTCTTCTCTCTCTCTCTCTCTCTCTCTCTCTCTCTCTCTCTCTTGTTTTGGGTATTAGGGTTTGAGATACAAATACTGAAAGGTTATTGTGTCAATCTCTTTAACTACTTTTAACACTCAGTTCTTTTCCAGAATGATTATTTATAACTATTATTATCATACTGGTAACTACCTTTTGCACCCCCACTTCCCCCCTTCCTCCACCCCCCTACACACACTTGTGGCAAACTTCCAGTCATTGACCAATCCTCTTGACTCCTGCTTTTCTTGTCTTTGGATATATATTTTTAAAATATTCCATAAATGAGTACAGTCATTCTATAGCTGTCCCTCTCCTTCTAACTCATTTCACTCAGCGTGATACATTCCATGCCCATTCATTTATAAACAAATTTTCTCTGACACTTTTTTTTAATTTTATTTATTTATTGAATCACTGTGGGAAAGGTTACAAAGCTTTCAGGTTTAGGTCTCAGTCATGCAAATATCAAACACATTTCCCTTTACCAATACTTATTTTTTACCATGAAGAACCCCAATAAAACCCCACCCCCCACCCCTCCCCGTCCCTGTGAGGCAGATGAATTCTAGTTAACACTCTATCTGCTTTGATTAGATTCATTGTTTCAATAAAAGATTCACCACTATTATTTAGAGTTTACCCGCCCTCCCCCAAATCAGACATGCTGAAAAAGCATTGTGAAGTGATTTGCTTTCTACAGCTGGGTTCAAGAATTAAATGTTGGTTTTGGATTTCTGCTATTTTACTTATTGACCCTGGAAGTATTTCTACTGAAAGTCAGATAGTTAAGAAATTGGTTTCTGTGCTCTGGAGTCGTGGCCGTGCTGGAGAGCCGCTCGTGGGGGGCAACTGGTGGCCTCGGTAGGGCGTGAAGGGCGGACCGAAACACCTCCCTTCCCATGAGGTTTTAGTTGCCCCCACACCCCCGGCTCATACCTGCTGTCCACAAGGCTCCCATGCGGCCGCCATCCTTCTTTCCAGAGAAGAGAGGGCAAATGGGGCAACACCCTTTCCCCTCCGGGCAGACATGATGGCCTGGATTAACGTATAGTCCGTTCACTTTTCTGCTCCAAGCTGCTGGGTTCTGCATTAAGTCCTTGTGTTTCTGGGGCTGTGACCGTGCTCCAAACTTAACTCTGATTTTCAGGGAGAAACGTTGGGTGGTTTACTTCCCATTGATCACTTTGTATATAGAGAGATGTCGCGCGGCCGCATAAGGGGCCACGCGGTTTTGAGGAAAAGTCCTAGTTCCTGCATACTCGAGCTGTGCTTGTAGAGGCTTCTGGTCACTGGGGTTCCATCTGGGGGAGGCAGGATGCGGTACCTACCCCATCTGGGACTTCCCGATGATCTCAGCTCTTTTTGGAACCTGTTTTTTTTTTTCCTCCGGGAGCTGTGGATCATCCCGCCCTCCATGTGGCCCTTCTCTTCGGCTGTATGCTGTAAAGATGGCGCTGGGGGGCAGGCTGTGGGCATGACTTCTGGAATCAGAGGTTACCTGGGAGCTGTAGTCCCGGCAGATTTGAGGAAAAGTCCTAGTTCCCGCATACTCGAGCTGTGCTTGTAGAGGCTTCTGGTCACCGGGGTTCCATTTGGGGGAGGCGGGATGCAGTACCTACCCCATCTGGGACTTCCCGATGATCTTGGCTCTTTTTGGAACCTGTTTTTTCTTTTCCTTCGGGAGCTGTGGATCCCGCCCTCCATGTGGCTCTTCTCTTCGGCTGTATCTCTCTGACACTTTTTAACGTTCTCTGCCACTTGGGTTTCTCCATCATATGATTTTTCTTTAAAAATTCTTTTTCATTTTTGAAAAGTGAAAATTTTTTCTCTATGTATTTATGAGCATTATGAGGATAGATAAAATGGAGGAGGGTTCATTATGACAATGATTTGGCAATAATCACTCTGGACAAGAACTCAATGTTGAAAGTAAATAAAGGGATATACATGAGAGAGAAGAAAAGTGCCTGTCACAGAGGCAGGCAGGGGTGGGGGTCGGAGTGATGGGAGGGAACCTGGGGACACTGGTGCTGGGAAATGTACACTGGTAGAGGGATGGGTGTTGGAATACTGTATGACTGAAATCCAATAATGAACAGCTTTGTAAGGGTCTATCTCACAGTGATTCAATAAAAAAGTTTAGAAAGAAAAGAATATACATGATAAGCTTTAAGCATCTGTATCGCAAACCATAATGCCTATAATGAGAGAGAGAAAGAGAGAGAGAAGAAAGAGGCAGGCTGGGGTGGGGGTGTCTTGAAGGGTTGGGAGGGAAACTGGGGACACTGGTGCTGGAAAATTACTCTGGTGGAGGGATGAGTGATTTGAAAGAAAGAAAGAAAGAAAGAAAGGAAGGAAGGAAGGAAGGAAGGAAGGAAGGAAGGAGGGAAGGAGGGAGGGAGGGAGGGGAGGGAGGAAAGGAAGGAAAGAAAGAAAGAAAGAAAGACAGGAAGGAAGGAAGGAAGGAAGGAAGGAAGGAAGGAAGGAAGGAAGGAAGAAAGGAAGGAAGGAAGGAAGGAAGGAAGGAAGGAAGGAAGAAAGAAAGAAAGGAAGGAAGGAAGAAAGAAAGACAATTTCCGGTGAGATTCAACCCTTTTACTCTGACAATGGAACTGGTATGGGAAAGGGGGCATATAGATGAAACAGGGGAAAGAGAGGGACCTAGTGAGGGTGGTAGGGTCATGTTGGCACTTTGGTGGGTGTGGTGTAATAATATTGTACTGCCTAACACATAGCACTAACAGTATTGTAAATCATATCATCTAAAAAAAAAAACTATGGGTGAACCGTGGGGGTATGGTGCTGCCAGCAGGTCAATCTGTACCTGTGAGGCGAGTGCATCAGCAGCCTGATGGCGCCTTCAGACTTCCAGATACCCCAAAATTGCTGCCGTGCCTTTGGCCAGACCCCCAAAACTTGGGGCAAAGTTTACCAAGAAAGTAAACGACCAAAAGTTAGGTATGTGGGAGACACACCAATAAACCACCTCCGGCTCAGCTATATAATTGGAGGCATGGCCTCTCTGGTTCCTGATTGAACTGCTTAATGGCCATGATCCCAGAGACTCAAACAAATCTCGAAACCCAATGGCTTTTGACAGAAATGTGTCTGGTCCCTGCAGTAGGTTACCGGTGCTGGGCCAATCCAGGTGGGAATAGGTTTCGTGCCTTGGCCTATTCCCCCTGGTGGCCCAGTGTCCGCCATCCTCCAGAGGCCACTGGACAGTCAGGTGTGGATCTGTAGTGACGAGACACGCAGGGCCTCATGGTATGGGGGTGGAGCCGGTCCTTTCCTCCCCGACCCAACGAGACCCCAAGTCATTGCCCACAAACGGTCTCTCTGGCTCCTGATCAAGTTGCTTAACAGTCATGATTCTAGAGACTCAGAAACAAATCTCGAAACCCAGTGGCTTTTGGCAGAAATGCGTCCGGACCCCGAAGTAGGTTTCTGTCACCGGGCCACCCAAGGGGGAAAAAGGGTGCTGTCCCTCTACCTGCTCCCCCTTTGGTGGCTCAGAGGTCACCATCCTCCAGAGGCCATTGGACAGTCAGGTTTGGGCCCGCAGTAACGAGACATGTTGGGCCTCATGGGATGGGGGTGGAGCCAGTCCTTTCCTCCCTGTCCCAACGAGACTCCAAGTCATCGCCCACAAACGGCCTCCCTGGCTCCTGATCAAGTTGCTTAATGGCCATGATCCAAGAGACTCACGAGAAAATCTCGGAACCCAGCAGGTTTTAGGCAGAAATCCCTCCAGATTTAAGTGTTAAAATTTCAGAATTTCAAAATTGCGCGGCCACCACTGCAGCCACGCGACATCATATGTTATTCATAACCAGCAATAAAACACAAATTGTCTACTGTTGCCTTTTCAGCAGATCTGAGTGTTGGGGTAAAATCTCAAATAATAATGGTGGGTCTGGTGTCAAGATATTGAATGTGATCAAAGTAGAGAGAGAGTAATGTGGAAATCATCTGCCCCACAGGTAGGGGGAGGGTGTGGGATGGGGATTTACTGGGGTTGTTGGGACTGGTGAAGGTACGGGTGTTTCATTTTACGACCGAGAGTTAGACCCGAAAGCTTTGGAAAAATTATAGAAAATGAAAAAAAAGTAAGGTGAAGTCATGCCCAATTCAATCAGCTAATCAGTGGCGGAATAAATAGCAGTACTCCTACATAAAAAAAAAAAAAACTAAAAAACTTCCTGACAGCTGTTGCTTGGGTATTTGAATGTTCCTAGCAATTGTAAAACTGAAAATGGTGTATTTAATTAGAAGAGCATCAGATTTTGGATTTAGTAAGCAAATAAAATATGGAGAAATATTTAATTCAAGAAGTTCAGTTTTGTCAGATAATGTTTGAGGGAGCATGTCAATTATAAGTCATTTGAGAGTATCGATGAGATATTTAGTTTAGTCAGCTGTGCAGATAAAGTAAAAGTGGAAGTGTTTAATAAGGTACACATATTACATTGCATACGTTAGTCATTTCATGGTTACAAATGTAAAATTTTTGAATTATTATTAGAATTTTAGGCCTTAGCAATTTGTGGATTATCAAATTAATGTTTTCTCTCAGGAGACACATTTATTGCATTTTAGGGAGCCATGAAAACCTTTTGAGAGAAATCGAGATAGAAATTACTTTCTTAAAAGTCTTAATGCTTGACATGCTTAAATTTTTTCTGAAGGTTGGGTTGATAATTCAAGTGATAGAGTACATGCCCGGAGTATGCAAGGCTCTGGCCCTGAGTATGACCCTTGCATCACATGCTGGCCTCCCCTGGCACCCCTTGTTGTAGTTCCAGTCACCTTGAGCACCATTAGATATAGTTCTGGTGGCCCCTAAGTACTACTGGGCATGAGCACCAAATCCCTGTGTTTACACATTTTTCTTTTTTTAGAAATCAGATCCTTTGTAAGAGTTTATTCCATTATTTTTGTTTACATTCTTTTTTTGTTTGTTTTTGCTTTGGGTTACATCCAGAAGTGCTCAGGACTTACTCCTGGCTCTGTGCTCAGGGCTTACTCCAGGCTCTGTACCCAGGGCTTACTTCTGGTACTGTGTTCAGGCATCACTGCTGGCCATCTTGGGAGACCATATGGGTGTTGAGGATCGAACTTAAGACACAAGACAAATGCTTTATCCACTGTACTAACTCCCCACACCCCCTTTAGATTTTTATTTCTCTATGACTTGTGAAGAGAACAATGAGAAACTCATCTTCCTTCATCTACCAATTTGACTCAGAATGTCTCTCATTTCTATTTAAAATGAGGAAAGGAAGAGAGGTGGAGAGCCAGCACAGGACTTAAGGTTTGATCCCCAGCACCAGACAGTCCCCCAAGCACTGTCAGGAGTGATCCCTGAGAAATGAGCCAAGAGTAAGCACTGAGAACCCTCAGGTGTTGCCATCTAACCAAAAAAATTATAATAAAGTGAAAAAGACAAAGTGATTCTCTCTCTCTCTCTCTCTCTCTCTCTCTCTCTCTCTCTCTCTCTCTGTTTTAGGCAACACAAAAAGAAATTAACCAAAACTGTGAAGATCTTGGGAAATATTTGGGTAAAGAAAATGATCTGGTCCTCATCATTGATGGTGCAACGTTGAAGCATGCCCTTCATCTAAAAGTTATGAAAAACTTCCTCAAGTTGGCTATGTCATGTAGAACAGTGTTGTGCTGTAGGTAAGACTACATCCACTAGTCTTCTCTCTTTTTACATAATACTTTTATGTAGAGAAAATACAGACTTGGCAATGTAAAGATTTGCAGGAACAAAGTAACTTAATGGGATAAGGAACACTTCAGTTGAAATGAAGGATCTAAATTTAATTCTAATCATTTAAGATTAAGAATTATTAGAAAGCAGTTTGTAATTTTTTAAAAAGATTTTTGAAACTTTATTTAAGTTTCATTATTTAAAAAGTTGTCCATAACATAATTGTTCAGATATTTAATATTTCAAAATCTAACCCACCTTCCCTTCACCAACCTCCCTAGCTGCTCTCTCATCCCATCTTCAAGCCTTCCCTTTTAGCAGGCACAAAATAATTTATATCACTTGTTAGAACATATATCTCATGAAGGTGTTACTAGAATCACTGTTAGTTGCTAGTTGAGCTGTGTTGTTATTATTATTATTATTATTTGCTTTTTTGCTTCACAGCTGGAAAATGCACAGGGGTTACTCCTGGCTCTGCACTCGGGAATTACTCCTGATGGTGCTCGGGAAATCATATGGGATGCTGGGAATTGAATCCGGGTGAACCGCGTGCAAGGCAAATGCCCTACCTGCTGTGCTATCGCTCCAGCCCTGCTGTGTTATTATTTTTTCTCACTGAACTTAGTAGGCTTCTACATAACTTTCCCCATCTGATTTTCTGCGCTCCTACTGGCCTGTAGTAGTGTGAGATTTGGAGATGTTGTGTAGCCACATAAGAAGTGGAGCTGGGGTGGTTTAGAAGCATAGCTTCTCAATCAGGCCGTTTATATGCCTGTGGGAGATGACTATTGGTGACGTGCTGGGCCTTTTGGTAGAGTGGAGAGGCTCTACAGTTGTGGGCTTGGATACCAGGAATACCTGGGCCAACTCAGCTACTGCATCTGTCCACAGTTTGTAATTTTTAGTGAGAAGTTGTTTATTGATAAAAGAGGTCATCAGTACAAATTAGCTTCACAGCTTAGAGTTAGAGACAAATCTGAAGAAAAATTCTACTATTCCCCACAGGAATACAAATTACTATGTTTGCACCATTCTTCTCTTTTTTCTTTTTGGACCTGAAGCAATAGCACAGTAGGTAGGGTGTTTGCCTTGCACGCGGCAGACCTGGACAACCCAGGTTCTTTTTTTCCACCCCTCTCGGAGAGCCTGGCAAGCTACCAAGAGTATCTCGCCCGCACAGCAGAGCCTGGCAAGCTTCCCATGGTGTATTTGATATGCCTATAAACAGTAACAACAAGTCTCACAATGGAGATGTTACTGGACCCGCTCGAGCAAATCGATGAATAACAGAAGACAGTGACAGTCATAGGGTCACACCTGGCGATGCACAGGGGTTACTCCTGGCTCTGCATTCAGGGATTACTACTGGCAGTGCTGGGGGGGACCATATGGGATGCTGGGGATCGCACCCAGTTTGAATGCGTGCAAGGCAAACGCCTTACCAGCCCCTAGTCCATTATTCTTGCTTACCTTCTTTATTGTTTTTTGCTTTGGGGACACACCCAAAGTTGCTCAGAGCTTACTCCAGACTCTGTGCTCAAGGTGACTGGATTTACAACTAGTGCAGCCAGAAGAAGGCCAGCATGTGATGCAGGGGACATACTCAGGGCCAGGTTAATTTAATACTAAATTAAAAGTATTATGCAGATTAAACATTGGTTTAAAAACACAGATCATCTGTATCATAGCTTCTTAAACTGTGGGTCTTGATTCCATAACGGGTCAGATGACTTAAATTTTTGAGGTTTTTTTTTTTTGTCCACACCCAACAGTACTCAGGGTTTACTCCAGGTTCTGTGCTCAGAGATCACTCCTGGTGGGCTCAGGGAACTGTATGTGGTGCCAGATGGAAGCTGGGTTGGCTGTCTGCAAGCAAGTCTTCTATCTGCTGTACTGTTGCTTTGGTCCAATATGTTAAAAATTTTTTAAAAAATTATGAGTTACTATCAGTTAATGTTTGATTAGTATATCTAATTTTTATAGCTGGGTTGCCTAAACATTTCTCAGGCAAATGAGTTAATTTCTCTGGTCATGAGTGAAGAAGAATAATTTAAAAAGCCCTGAACTCCAGCCACGATGATTGATATTGAGAAAATAATGAAAATATGCAGAACAGTTGTTTCTTCATCCTCAGTAAGAGTATCACATAAACCAATTATTAAAATACTTTGAGACCTGAAATTATAAATGAAATTATGAATATTTTCATCCATCATTGAGGTTCATTGAATACTCCAAACATTTCCTTTAAAAGTACTGTGATTACACTCATTCATTGTTTATTTATTTTTATTTTTTATTTTTTTGCTTTTTGGGTCACAACTGGTGATGCTCAGAGGTTATTCCTGGCTCTGCACTCAGGAATTACTCCTGGCAGTGCTTGGGGGACCATATGGGATGCTGGGAATCGAACCCGGCTCGGCCACGTGCAAGGCAAACGCCCTACCCGCTGTACTATTGCTCCACCCCCCCCCTTTTTTTTAATAATAAGCATCAATTCTTCATTCTACTCTTGCCTGTTACCTTTTTAGTTTAGTCTTTAGGATTTTTGTGACTTCAACTTTAATCAGTTAGGACTAAAGGGAAATGATAGAAAAGTTGTTTTTGTATTTTTTCAAGTTTGTTTGAGCACGGTTTGATTTTCAAGAGCAACTCTATAGTTCATATTCTGGGTTAGTGACTCCTTATAGTTTGTTTCAGAAAATAGTATACCTTTACTTCTTCCTCTCATGTAGATGAGTCCTATAATAAACCAATGTTGGAAAACCATAAATGATGGGGAAAGTGGAAAACAAAAGAGTTTATTTTTATGGAAACTGGACAACTGATGGTTCATCTCTTTGGGGATGTTGAGAAGATACTGTGTCAATTTATTTATGTCTTTCTCTAATTTTTTTTAATTGATTCACCATGAGGTACAGTAACAAAGTTTTCATGTTTGAGCTTCAATCATACAGTCATCAAACATCCGTCCCTTCACCAGTGCACGTTTTCCACCATCAAAACTCTCTAATTTTTTTATGTGGATGAGTTAAAACATTATATGTGAAAATTACATGTGAATGAGCAGTTTAATTAACAATAGGGAAACTTAGTAGCAACTGCCATTGAAATGTGGTTAGGTATATTTTATTATTGATTTATTTTAGCATGAAGTAAAATGGACTAAATCAAAACACAAAAATGATCCTCTTTGTCTTTGCTTTCAGGTTTTCTCCCCTGCAGAAGGCTGAAATAGTGACCTTGATTAAGAAACATGTAAGGGCTATCACTCTTGCCATTGGAGATGGTGCCAATGATGTTGGCATGATTAAGACAGCCCATGTGGGTGTGGGAATCAGTGGGAATGAGGGCATGCAGGCGACCAACAGCTCAGATTTTGCCATCGCACAGGTCAGTGGCATGACTGATTAACCAGACAGAGATTTTCAGAGACCTTTGTTGTCCAACAGTAAATGCTACCTAATTTCAGCGAGCTGCTTTCCATATGAAAGTACCAGTAAAATTGGGGCTCTCTTTTGTTTTGTCCTTATGGATTTTTTGTAGTGTCAAAGGTTGGCCAAACTAATGTCACAAAAAAACCTGTAGTCCTGCTGATATAATCTCTTAATCCCAGCCTCTTCAATCTGTAATTGTGTTTCTTAAGGAAGGCCCATGACTTTATTTCTTTTTGTTTTTTTACTGTTTATATTAGGGTACTATATAAAAATACTTTTAATACTAGTTTCAAATATACATTATTCCAATACCACACTTACCACCAGAGTGCCCACTCCTCACCACCAAAGTCCTAGGGATACCATCCCCCCATTCCCCCACCCCCAACTTAGGTAAATTTTGTGGAGAAGCTCTTTAGTTCTGTTGCCTTTGGCCATTTGTTGTCCCTTTCTATGTTTCTTTATATCCCATATATGAGAGAGCATTCTGTAACTAACCCTCTCCTTCTGCCTGACAACTCCTTCTGAGATTCACCACACAACAGCAAATTGCATGCCTTCACTTTTTTTTATACTCAACTAGTATGCATATATATACTACACATGTTTATATGTATGTGCATATATATATATACATACAGTGATATACATATGAATGCACACATATATGTATACAATGGGAAATTATATATATATATAAAACACACATATATATGTTTCTTTATCTTACCTGTTTTCAGAATTTAGTTACTGTGTTAGTGCCACAGTCAACATAAGGACAAAAATGTCTTTTTGAAATAATATTTTGTTGCCTTTGGAGTAGATGCTGAAATGTGGTTTTAATCTATTATAAGCACTATTTTTTTTAAATCCTCATTTTATTTATTTATTTATTTTGCTTTTTTTTGGTTCACAGCCGGCAATACACAAGGATTACTCCTGGCTCTGCACTCAGGAATTACACCTGGCGGTGCTCAGCAGACCATATGGGATGCTGGAATCGAACCCGGGTTGGCTGTGTGCCAGGCAAAAGTCCTATCTGCTGTGCTATCACTCCAGCCCCTATAAGAACTATTCTTATTTTCAGTTTTCTTAAGAAGTGTCCATATTGATTTTCAAAGAGGCTAGATAAGTCAGTATTTGCATTAGCTATGGATTAGGGTTCCTTTCTCCTCACATCCACACCAGTACTGATTATTATTTTTTTTATGTGTAGAATCTTCCTGTTTGAGGAAATGTCTGTTCATCTCTTCTTTCTATTTTGGTTTTAAAAGATTTTGTTGTTAAGTTTTGCATGTGCTTTATATGTCTTGGATATTAACCAATGAGTGAATGGTAGGCAAATATTTTTTGCCAATCTATGGGGTATCATTTAATTCTAGTTATCATTGCCTTTGTACTGTGTAAGTTTCTTAAACTTATGTAGTCCTATATGTTTATTTTTTCTTGGCTAATGGTATTGATTCACTGAAGATGCTGCTAGATTAGATTGTAAGTCATGAAGAGTTCTGCCTATGTTTTGAAATATTTGATAGATTGAGATATTATATCAAGGTCCTTAATCCATTTTGAATTGACTTCTGTGCAGAGTGTAAAATAGGGAACTGAATTCATTTTTAACATTTTTTCCAACCATTTATTGAAGAGACTTTTTGAGTTCTGTTTCACCTCACCCTCCTTGTTCTTTTGAAGATTTGCTGACCATTTCTTAAGGGTATATCTCTGACTCTGAGTTCTTTTTCATTGGTCTAAGAGTCTGCCTTAATTCCAGTACCATACTGTTCTGACTACTGTACCCCTCATCATAGCAGTCTTAGTGGGGAACAGGTAAGCTCAATAACTAAAGAGAATAGTCTAGCAGACTCTACCAGCTTCAACAGCTATATCGCCTCTCAGACCAAGATTTTAGAAATATTACAATGGAGATTTTTACACTGTCCTGTCACTGTCCTCCCATTGTTCATCGATTAGCTCAAGTGGGCCCAGTAACATCTCCATTGTGAGACTTCTTGTTACTGTGTTTGGCATGTTAAATACTCTCGGTAGCTTGCCAGGATCTCCGAGAGGGGCGGAGGAATCGAACTTGGCTCGGCCAGGCTGGCTGCGTGCAAGGCAAACGCCTTACCACTGTGCTATCACTCCAGGGGCTAGAGCGATAGCACAGCGGTAGGGTGTTTGCCTTGCACACAGCCAACATGGAGATTTTTAAATAATCTCAAAGAAATAATGGCACAGGCAATCATTAAAGCACAAGAATGTATGAAAGAGAAAATGAGAAAACTGCAACCAGAAATGATAGCATCAAGGACCCTGATCAGCAAAATTAAAAATTCAATGAAAGCCCTCTGAATTTGAGTTATGATTGATGAGAATTTAATAAATAACCTTAATGATATAATGCAGGGAATCACCAGAAAACAACAGAATATGGAAAACGGTTGGAGAAAAATGAACATTATACCAAATAATTAGAGGACAAGTTCAAGAAGAAAAATAGGAATTCCCAAGGAAGAAGAGGGAGCTAAAAAATCATAACTAAGCAATCAAGTTTAAGAAGCTTGATGTTCATAGTCAAAATAAACATGAACAGAAAAACCCAAGACAAATCATGATCAAAATGATGAAAAAAAAAAAACAAAGACAGGGATAGAATACAGAAGGTAGTGAGATCAAGGAAGAAACTTACATATGAAGGAACTCCCACAAGATTCTTATTAGATCTACCAAATGAGACTCTATAGTCCAGAGGAGAATGATGGGATATTATAAAATATCAAAAATAAAAGACTCAGTGTAATGAGCACCTCACCAAGAGTACACCATAACCTTCTAGTGAGGTTTAGAAAAGTATCATAGACAAGCAACAGCCAAGGAAGTTCATAGACTTGAAACCAGTGTTGTAATAAGCATTAAAAGAGCTTCTTTGAAACACAAGACAAACTTCACAAATGCAATTTCTTCAAAGCAATAGTAATGTATTCTTTCACCTTAATTGTCTCAGTGAATATCAATGACCTTAACTCACAAATCAAGAGGCACAGAATGACAATATGGATCAGAAAACTGAACCCAACTTCCTGAAACTTGTAAGACACACACCTGAGGGGTCAGAATGGTAGTACAGCAGCAGGTAGGGCATTATCCTTACACATGGCTAACCCTGGGTCAATACCCAGCATGCCATATGATCTCCCAAGCCCACCAGTAATGATCTCTGAGCATAGAATCAGGAGAAAACCCTGAGCACTGTGGAACATGACCCAAAATCAAACAAACAAACTAAACGACATACCTAAACAGTTACAGTAAACACAGGTTCAAGGTCAAATGCTGGAAAACGACTTAAAAGCTAACAGTATTCTAATAAAGGCTGGGGTAGTCATATTTTATATTATGCAACAAAATTCAGGTCTTAAAAGATTATAGGTGATAGAGATATTCATTGCTTAATGATCAAAGATTCTATACATCAGGAAGAATTTATACTTCTAAATAAACACAAGCCAAATGATGAACCATCGTGAGAGTTGAAGCAGGAGATGGAGAGATAATGAAGTGGGTAGAGCACTTGCCTCCCACCCAGCTGGTACGGATTTGATCCTTGTCACCCATATAGTTCCCTGAGCCTGCCAGGAGTTATTCCTGAGCACAGAGCCAGGAGTAACCTCTGAGCATTGCTGAATGTTCACCCCCTGCCCCCTAAAAAAGAGTTGAAGCAAATATTTAAAGACATAAAAAAGCTTTCTTTTGTTCTTTCTTTTTAAGAAAAGAAACATTGCTTTTTAGGAGTATTCCATTTTCACAGCAGACGAAAATTACGGAGAGTTCTCTTATATTCCCTACCCCTTCCGGTCTGCCCTCTATCAATATTCTTTACAGAGTAGTGCATTTATTATAATTGAATAGTACTATTATTACTCAAAGTTCATAGTTTATAATAAAATTCACTCTAGCACAGCAGTAGGACTTTCGCCTTACAAGCGGCCAACATGGCCGACCCGAGTTCAATTCCTCTGCCCCTCTCGGAGAGCCCGGCAAGCTACCGAGAGTATTCCATATGCCAAACACAGTAACAACAAAGTCTCCAATGGAGACGTTACTGGGCCCGCTCGAGCAAATTGACGATCAACGGGAGGGCCTTTACCTAACTTACCTATTGTACATTTTAGGGGCTTGAGCAAATGTATCTGGCATTAATCTACCATTACGTTGTTTTAAAGTATAGTTTCACTGCCCTGAAAATATTATGCTCCACTTTCATACCTCCCTCATCGAAACTAGTAATCACTGATATTTTTTACCATGTCCATAGCTTTCCTTTTCCAAAATGTCATATAGCATAAATTATACTATATCTCTTTATACTATATCTTTAATTATACTATATAATTTTCTTTTTTGTTTTTGAGCTCAAGAAGTCCATTTTTGTTCTATGTTTTCCATTTGTTTTATTTATGTGCCACGGTCACGGTCACGGTCCTCCCATTGTTCATCGATTTGCTTGAGGGGGCCCAGTAACGTCTCCATTGTGAGACTTTGTTGTTACTGTGTTTGGCATATCGAATATGTCATGGGGAGCTTGCCACGCTCTGCAGTGCGGGCGAGATACTCTCAGTAGCTTGCCAGGCTCTGCGAGAGGGACAGAGGAATCGAACTCGGGTCGGCCATGTTGGCTGTGTGCAAGGCAAACACCCTGCCGCTGTGCTATCACTCCAGCCATTTGTGGGAAATCATATGTTGTTTATCTTTTTTAGTATGTTAATTCAGTAAGCTATCATAGACCTATAGGTCCAACCATGTTGACTGCCAATAGTAGGATCAATCTTCTATTTTTTGAATAGCTAAGTAGTATTCTCTGTTCATATATGCCGCATCTGCTCATATGTTGACCAGCACTTGGGTTGTTTCTTGCTCTTACGTACTAAATATAATGCTTCTAGGACTGGAGCAATAGCACAGCGGGTAGGACGTTTGCCTTGTATGCGGCCGACCTGGGTTCAATTCCCAGCATCCCATATGGTCCCCCAGCACCTCCGGGTGTAATTCCTGAGTGCAAAGCCAAGAGTGACCCCTGTGCATCCCTGGGTGTGACCCAAAATGCAAATAAATAAATAAATATAATGCTGAAGCAATATGAGATGTATATATCTTATGCAATATGAGATGTATATATCTTCAATATGAAATGTATATATGCAATATGAGATATATGCAATATGAGATATATGCAATATGAGATGTATATATCTTCAAATTAGAATTTTTGTGTTTCTTGGTTTAAAAGCCAGAAATGGGGTAACATGAAACTTTTGCTTTTGTTGTTATTGTTGTTTGTTTGTTTTTTGAGCCACTTCAGTGGTGTTCATGGCTTCCTCCTGGCTCTACACTCAGGGATCACTCTTGGAGGGGCTTGAGGGACATATGGGATGCTGGTGATTGAATCCAGGTTTGCCACATCCAAGTCAAGTGCCCCAACTGCCATACTATTCTCAGATTCTCTGTTTAAAAATTATGAAGAAAACTTCACATTGTTTTCCACATGTTACTATTACACTCATAGTGAACAAGGCCTTATTTTTCCACATCCAAATAAAGCACATATTTATTCTCACATAATGATTCATTTTGATCTGCCTTTTCCTAATAATAAGAGCTGATATTTTTCTTTTTTTAATTGCCATTGGCATTCTATGCTTCCCTGGAGAAGTGTTTATTCAGATCTTATGTTCATTTTTGGTTATTATTTTATTATTTTGGGGGGGACGCATCCAGCTGTAATCAGAGCTTCTGGCTCTGTGCTCAGAGATTACTCTTGGTGTGGCTAAGGGGAAAATAGGATTATAGTCTTAGAGATTACAAATGGTTTTAATCTTCCACTGTTCAGCAAGAAGAAATGACAGAAATCAAATGTCCTGGGGTCCAAGGGAACGTTTATTTCTAATTTTTTCAATTATTTGAGTTGTGTCCTTCAAAGGTGGAGAGAAACAGAGAGAGGGAAGCAGAATTTTGTGAGTCTGTGTGGTGCTCCATACCAGACTTTGTCCTCCTATGCAGAATTTAACAGTCACCAATGGCTTCATATCTAAATCCATCCTGTCTATGGATGAAGTTCTCTTACAGTAGCTGCATTTATGATTTTGTAGATAGTATAGCCTAGGTAGAATAAGGTTTCTGGCTTTTTTCCTTCCGTCCTTACCCCTAAGTTTCCATGTGAAGACAATAACTATTGAAAGAGTTATATGATTCCTACTTTAATTCCTATTTGAATCTTGCTTTGGGTCTTACTAAAATGTTGTTTTAGGTTATTGATAATATTTTATAAGTGTGATGCAAGAGGGGTTGATCTTGGGTCTGTGTTCAATGGTGTTCAGGGCCATACATGGTGCTAGGGATCCAGTTGGGCTGGGTTGTCTACAAAGAAACTTCTTAACCCCTATTCTATCTCTCAGGCCAGACACCAGTGATTGAACTCTTAAATAGCATTTTTAGCTCGTCTTTTATTTGGAGCAGCTTTGTTGCAGCTTCTGTTTATGTATCTTGCTTTATTTTGTGCTGTTCTCAGAATAAGTCTTATCTACCATGTTGTAGTGGACAGTTTTTCATCTCCATCTACCTCTCACCCATATCTAGGGCACAGTGATGGGCCAGACAGCTGGCTTTTGTGTGGTCTTTTATTTTGGTATCCTCTTGGTGATGCACACAGTTTTCTTTTACATGGTATATCAGTATAAACTTTGTGCATAACACTTTCTTTTATTTTCTATAGTAAATCCTTTGCTTCCTATTTCCTGATTTCTCTTTCTCCCCCCTCCCTCTTTCTATTTTTCTCTCTCCCCCTCTCTTCTTCTTTCCCTCCCTCCTCCCTCCCTCCTCCCTCCCTCCTCCTCCTCCCTCCTCTTCCTCCTCCTCCTCCCTTCCTCCCTCCCTCCCTCCCTCCCTCCCTCCCTTCCTTTCTTCCTTCCCTCCTTCCCTCCCTTCTTCCTTCCTTGCCCGGGCCACGCTCAGTGCTGGCCAGGGCTTACTCCTGGCTCTGTTCTCAGGGATCACTCCTGGAAGGTCCAGGGGACCATATATTGAACTATATGGAGCTCTGGGGATCAAACCCAGGTGCTCCCATGCAAGACAAGCACCCTACCCACTATATTATCTCTCCAGTCCCCAAATTATTGATATTTTAAATAATCCCAATAAACCAAACTTTGAATTAGAATTTCTTTCTGTTTTTCTCTCCTGCAGATAAATACTTGTGAAACTAAAAGCTAAGCAATAGGAATATGCTCTTTAATGAATCAAGTTTAATGTCAAGTTTTAGGTAAAAACTAAAAAACATATAAACTGCCTTACCTCACTTATCTTTGGCTTAGATATACATTTTATGATTCAGCCACTTCCTCTCCATCCTGTCTCATCATGCTTCAAATTATTAAATAGTATTTATTAAATATTAAATAATATTTATCATCAATTTGTTCGAGCGGGCACCAGTAATGTTTCCATTGTGAGACTTGTTGTTACTGCTTTTTGGCATATTGAATATGCCACGGAGAGCTTGCCAGGCTCTGCCATGCAGGCGGGATACTCTTGGTACCTTGCCGGGCTTTCCGAGAGTGATGGAGGAATCGAACCCCGGTTGGCCACGTGCAAGGTGAACGCCCTACCTGCTGTACTATTGCTCCAGCCCTGGTTAAATAGTATTTATTGGTAGAATTATTTTTTCTTTTGTGTGTATCAAGTTCTGCCATTTGAAATCAGTATTTAGTTTTAGGAGTCACTAAATTATTTTATTGCCTGATTTAGTGGAATTCCTTTCCAAATAGTCACAACTCAGAAATATTCGTTGATTGCTTAACATATCCTAGGCATATTTCTTTATGTCTGGGAATGATCGGTGAACAAAGTAGTCAATGGCATCTTCATTCAAGGAGACATACATGAATAGTAATTATAATAATAGTAATTATAATAAATAATAAAACCTACCTTTTGTTAGAAGGTGATCAAGCACTGTGCAAAAGAAAATAGAAGATGATAATGAGACTTAAAAATGCTTTTTAAGGTTACATATTCCTTCTCTTATTTTGATGTTTTCATTTGCTCATAGAAAATAGGAAACTGACTCATATAAGATTTTGTTGCTTATACTTTGTCAATAGGAAAATCACTGATGTAAATTAGGTTCTTATTTTCAATATGCTGTTTCTTTAATGAATAACTCTTGACTCCTTCTCGTGAGTAAGGGTCTACGTTTGTATTACATTAGATTCAGAACCTTCTACACGAGAAGTGAAAGCGCAGACAGCATTTTCTGAATAAACAGAAGCTATGCTTAATTTTTCTTTTTAATAGTAAGAGAAGTTAGTTTTGTGAAGCTCTAAGAAATGCTTCTGTAGTAAAAAGCCATGTCAATTTGCCTGAGAAATAGATTTCATTCCATTTACCTTTTGTGCTGTCGTTGCGACAGAGGGTTAAATACTTGGAAAATGACATTCTGTGTGTTTGTTACTGATGATAATAGGTTTGTTTTAACTTGTTTTGACTATTGTTTCTTTTAGTTTAGGTATTTGGAGAAGCTTTTGATGGTTCATGGAGTTTGGAACTATTTCCGTGTGACCAAATGCATACTATATAGTTTCTACAAGAACATTGTGTTATATATTATTGGGGTAAGGAAGAAGATAAACTCTTTCATTAATAAGTTAAGTCTTTTCCTTGACATCACGATTTGTATAGTTTCTTCATTGTCTCACTTAAAACATCATCCCTAATCCTACCTTAAGGTTTTGCTTACATATAGTGATTCTGTGAGAAGAAGTTCATGTCAATGAAACTATGTTATAATACACGGTGATTTATTGACATAACTACAAAAAATATCCTATTGGGAAATGGAATAAATTTCTACCCATTCTAGATGCTTCCAGTGGTGAGAGAAATCAGAATTACTTGAACTTATTTATCTGCTCTGCGACTTGGAGATATCCTAAAAAAATTTTGGCATGAAGCTATTCTTGCCTTCCAAACACTTCCAGGAATAGGAGAAGGTCTTATTTATAAAGATGCCCTCTCTTTACTTTTCTGTGGTTTTGGTTTATTTTGTGGGGCTGCACTCGGTGATGCTTAGAGGTTGCTTCTGACTCTGCACTCAGGAATCACTTCTGGTGGTGTTAGGGACCACATGGAATGCCAGGAATCAAACCTGGGTCAGCATGTTCAAGGCAAATGCTGTACCTGCTGTACTATCATTCCAGCCCCTCCTTTTGTATTTATGATCTTCTTATTATTAGCAGCTAAAATTGTAGAGAGAAAGTTTTTGATTTATCTCCACACAATAAATTCATATAGAAACATAATACTTATAAGCCATACATCATATGTGAAACATATATATGCCTTATATCATTTGTTTCTCTCCTGGGGCTTCTGGGCTGTGGCTTCCAGCTGTTACCACTACTGCTACTCATATCTGGTTCTAATTCTCATTTTGAACATGATAGAGTTCTATTCACCAAGATCACCTTTACACTGAAAATGAACCAAAAAAAGATGTCTCTAATTGCACTTTTCACAAAATACATGTTTAGCATGCATTTGTTGCTTCAGAAAAGACATGTTACCTTATTTATTTGTTTGTTTGTTTTTTTTGGGTCACATCTAGCAATGCTCAAGGGTTACTCTCTGCTCTCAGGAATTACTCCTGACAGTGTTTGGGGGACCATATGGGATGCCAGGGATCAAACCCATGTCAGCTGCATACAAGGCAAGTGCACTATCCACTGTACACTCTCTCTAGCTCCAAAGAATGTTTCTTTAGTTTGGGTTTTGAGAAGCCAGAAAGATAGTATAGGGGTTAAGTCACTTGCTTTGCACCTGGTTTGATCTTTAGCACTGCATATAGTTCCCTAAGCCCCTATAGATGTGATCTTTGAGCACAGAGCCAATAGTAAGCTCTGAATGCTGCCAAGTGTAGCCCAAAAAAGCAAAAAAAATTATCTATCTGCATAGGCCTCCAATTTGACTGTGGAAATATATTTTTAAATAATACAAATTCACAGGAAGTTGAAAAAATTATTTATAGAAGTCCCATAACCTTTTACTCAATTTCCCCTAAAGATAATACCTTATATAATGATAGGGAAATATCAACTGCTAATTGATACTGGCACAACCTACAGAGTTTATTTAAATTTCCACAGCTCTTGGAGAGTGGGGGTGGAGGGGCTCTATGCACTATATATGTGTGTGGACTCAAATAACCTTCAGAGCACTCATGAAACAGATCTTTTCCAAAAACAAAAAATCCTAATCTGTTCTATGCCACAAGACTTTCCTTCATGCTACTACCCCTTGATGTTCACACATTCTTAATCCTTGCAGTGACTAATCTGGTGTCTATTGTTATCATTTTGTTCACTTATTTAGGATGAATACAATTTTGGGACCCGATGAAAAATATACATTTAATTTTGAAAGAAACTTTGAAACTATTTTCCAGAGTGACCTTTCCACTTTTAATTTCATCAGCAAATTTATTATATTGTTCCTCTTGTACTTATCCCATATCTCTATTATGTACTGTTCATTCATTTTTAAGACATTTTCCCATCCTCTGTTGTTTTCTAGAAGTTTCCTCCATTTAAATTTTCCTCCATCTCAAAAGATTGAGCTTCACCTAAGGGACTGCTCTGACATAGAATTCAGATGGAAAGTCATGAAGATGTTCAATCAACTCAATGAAACAGTCAGACAGACAGCCAGTAATACCACAGAAAAAATCGACAAATTACGCGAAGAAATGAGAGCAGAAATGTCATGATTAAAAGATTCCGTAGATGAAATCAGAAACTCAGTCTCTTCTCTTAACAATAGAATGACCGCAGCTGAAGAGAGAATCAGTGAGCTCGAAGATCAGCTGCACCAAGCCAACACGCAACAACAAACAGTGGCAAGGGACCTCAAAATAGCTCTACAGAGAATCAGAGTCCTAGCAGATGATTCCAAGAGGAACAACATTAGAATCATGGGACTACCTGAACCTCAGGGAAATAATCCCAACGAAAAAAACACCGTCAAACAAATCATTGCTGAAAAATTCCCAGAGCTCCACAATGCAGCCATTCAGGTTCAAGGAGCCCGAAGGGTGCCAGCTAAAAGAGACCCCAACAAAAACACTCCAAGACATATCATAGTTAGAATGATCCATGCTGCCGATAGAGACACAATACTGCAAGCAGCAAGGGCAAAGAAGGAAATCACATACAAAGGAGCACCCCTTAGATTCACAGCAGACCTATCAGAGGAAACCCTGCAAGCCCGAAGGCAGTGGCAAGATATAGTCAAAAAACTCACTGAAATGAATGCTTCACCAAGAATACTCTATCGGGCTAAACTCTCACTCAAACTTGAAGGAATGGTACACTATTTTCTAGATAAACAGCAGCTCAGGAACTTCATAGACTCAAAACCAAACCTAAAACAAGGCATAAAGGGGCTATTATAAGACAAGACAAACCCTACAACCACAACAGACCCTTACAGAAAGATGACACAAAACCCCATAACCATACTCTCTCTCAATGTCAACAGTCTAAATTCACCATTTAAGAGACACTGAGTGGCAAAATGGATACAGAGACAGAACCCAACATTCTGCTGCCTACAAGAAACTCATCTCAACAGCCAGAGCAAACACAGACTCAAAGTCAAATTATGGAAAACAATCCTGCAAGCAAACAGCTCCTTCAAAAAAGATGGGGTGGCCATACTAGTATCCGATAACATTAATTTCACGTTGAAAAAGATTAGAAGGGACAGTGAAGGCTATTTTCTCTTCATCAAGGGATACGTACAACAGGAAGAAATCACTCTTAAATGTATACGCACCTAATGAGGGAACAGCTAAATATTTAAAACAACTGCTAACAGATTTTAAGGAGGACATTGCAAGCAACACAATAGTACTTGGAAACTTCAACATAGCCTTATCACCTCTGGATAGATCAACAAGAACAAAACCCAGCAAGGAATTATTGGCTTTGGAAGAAGAAATAGAAGAGAAAGGGCTTATGGACCTATACAGGGCTTTACACCCCAAAAAGAAAGAATACATATTCTTCTCCAGTGTGCACGGAACATTTTCCAAAATGGACCATGTGCTAGGACACAAAACATACCCCAACAGAATCAGGAAGATAGAATTAGTATCATCCATCTTTTCAGACCATGATGCACTGAGGATAGAAGTGAATCACACAAAGACACGGAGAACCAAATCAAACACCTGGAAATTAAACAACTTGATGCCGAACAACGAGTGGGTCAGGAACGAAGTCAAGGACGAAATTAAAAGATACCTGGAAACAAATGAGAATGAAGACACAAACTAGCAGAACTTATGGGATGCAGCGAAAGCTGTATTAAGGGGAAAATTTATAGCTCTGCAAGCATATCTTAGGTCGGTAGAAACGATGCACATAAACAACTTGACCTCACAGCTCAAGATCTTAGAAAAGGATCAACAGAAAGAGCCTAAATCAGGCAGAAGGAAAGAGATCATAAAAATTAGAGCAGAAATCAACGACATGGAAAACAAAGAAACAATCCGAAAGATCAATGAAACCAAGAGCTCGTTCTTTGAGAAAATAAATAAGATAGATAAACCACTAGCAACACTCACAAAGAAACAGAGAGAGAGCCCTAATAAATCGAATCAGAAATAAGAATGGGGGTATCACAACAGAAACTAAAGAAATTCAAGAGATCATCAGAGACTACGTTGAAAGTATGTATGCCACGAAACACGAGAACCTAGAAGAAATGGATAAATTCCTGGATTCCTATCATCTCCCAAAGCTGAATCAAGAAGATATAGAGTACCTGAATAGACCATTCACATCAAGGAAATTGAAACTGTAATCAAAAGTCTTCCCAAAAACAAAAGCCCAAGCCCAGATGGATTTACTAGCGAATTTTTCCAAACATTTAAAGAGGACCTATTGCCAATTCTTCTCAAGCTTTTCCAGGAAATTGAAAAAACAGAAACTCTCCCAAACAGTTTCTATGAAGCCCATATCTCTCTAATACCAAAAGGAAACAAAGACACCACAAGAAAAGAAAACTACAGGCTGATATCCCTGATGAACACGGATTAAAAGATTCTCAACAAAATACTAGCCAATAGAATTCAACAACTCATCAAAAAGATCATACATCATGACCAAGTGGGATTCATCCCAGGGATGCAAGGATGGTTCAACATTCGGAAATCAATCAACATAATCCATCATATCAACAAAAGAAAAGATAAAAATCATATGATCATATCAATAGATGCAGAGAAAGCATTTGACAAGATCCAGCACCCATTCATGATGAAAACCCTTGCCAAAATGGGGATAGAGGGGACTTTCCTCAATATCGTTAAAGCCATCTACCACAAACCTACAGCAAACATCATCCTCAATGGGGAAAAACTGAGACCCTTCCCCCTAAGGTCAGGGATGAGACAAGGATGCCCACTCTCTCCACTACTGTTCAATATAGTACTGGAAGTACTTGCAATAGCGATTAGGCAAGAAAAAGATAATAAGGGCATCCAGATAGGGAAAGAAGAAATTAAGCTCTCACTATTCGCTGATGATATGATACTATACTTAGAGAACCCTAAAACCTCTACCAAGAAACTCCTAGAAACAATAGGCTTGTATAGTAAAGTGGCAGGCTATAAAATCAATACCCAAAAATCCATGGCTTTCCTATGCGCATATAGTGAAATAGAAGAAAGTGACATGAAGAAAACAATCCCATTCACAATTGTGCCCCAGAAAATCAAGTACCTGGGAATCAGCTTAACTAAGGAAGTAAAGGACCTGTACAAAGAAAACTACAAAAAGCTACTTCAGGAAATAAAAGAGGACACGAGGAAATGGAAAAATATCCCCTGTTCATGGATGGGGAGAATCAAAATTATCAAAATGGCAATACTTCCCAAAGCACTGTACAAATTCAATGTAATCCCTATAAGGATACCCATGACATTCTTCAAAGAAATGGAGCAAACACTCCTGAAATTTATATGGAACAATAACTCCCCACGAATAACTGAAGCAATTCTTGGGAAAAAGAAAATGGGAGGAATCAACCTCCCTAACTTCAAACTCTACTACAAGGCAGTAATAATTTAAACAGCATGGTACTGGAACAAAGGCAGAGCTGCAGACCAATGTAACAGAGTTGAATATACTGACATTTCCTCCCAATCATATAATCATCTAATCTTTGATAAGGGGGCAAGAAAAGTGAAATGGAGCAGGGAAAGCCTCTTTAATAAACTGTGCTGGCAAAACTGGATGGCTACATGCAAAAAAGTGGGCTCAGAACTCTGCCTAACACCATACACAAAAGTAAGATCGAAATGGATTTATGACCTCAACATCAGACCAGAATCCATAATGTTTATTGAAGACAAAGTTGGCAAAACTCTCCATGATATTGAAGCTAATGGTATCTTCAAAGATGTCACGCCACTGACCGAGCAAGTGAAAACAGAGATAGACAAATGGGACTATCTTAAACTAAGAAGCTTCTGCACCTCAAAAGAAACAGTGACCAATATACAAAGACAGCCTACAGAATGGGAAAGGATATTCACCAAATACACATCCGACAAGGGGTTGATATCAAGTTATACAAGGTACTGGTTGAACGCCACAAGAAGAAATCACCCAACCCCATCAAAAAAATGGGGCGAGGAAATGAACAGAAACTTTCTCAATGAAGAAATCCAAATGGCAAAAAGGCACATGAGAAAATGCTCTACATCACTAATCATCAGAGAGATGCAGATCAAAACAACGAGATATCATTTCACACCACAGAGACTGGCCCACATCCACAAGAACAAAAGGAACAGGTGCTGGCGCAGATGTGGCGAGAAAGGGACCCTCCTTCACTGCTGGTGGGAATGCCGGCTGGTCCAACCCTTTTGGAAAACAGTATGGAAGATTCTCAAAAAATTAGAATTTGATCTCCCATTTGACCCAGCTATAGCACTCCTGGGGATATATCCCAGAGAGGCAAAAAGGTATAGTCGAAGTGACATCTGCAATTGTTTGTTCATTGCAGCACTCTTTATAATAGCCAGAATCTGGAAAAAACCTGAGTGCCCGAGAACAGATGACTGGTTAAAGAAACTTTGGTACATTTACACAATGGAGTACTATGTAGCTGTTAGAAAAGATGAAGTTATGAAATTTACATACAAGTGGTACTACATGGAAAGTATCATGTTAAGTGAAATGAGTCAGAAAGAGCAGGATAGACACAGAAAGATTGCATTCATCTGGGGAACATAAAGCAACAAAAAGGGAGACTAACACCCAGGAATGGCTGAGATTAGTACCAGGAATTTTGCTCCATGACTTGAAGGCCAGCCACACGTGCTAGGTGAAAAGGAAGCTCAGATAGAGAAGAGAGCACTAAATAAAGGGTGTTGTGAGGACCCTACCAGGGTAGGAGAAGCATGCTAAAAGTAGTCTATAGACCAAACATGATTGCCACTCAATGCCTCTCTTGCAAAACACAGTACCCAAAAGAAGAGAGAGAGAGAACAAGGGGGAATGCCCTGCCACAGAGGCAGGGTGGGACGGGGGGCTGGGGCTGGGGGGGATGCTGGGACCCGTGGTGGTGGAGGATGGGCACTGGTGGAGGGATGGGTACTTGATCATTGTATAACTGAAACCCAAGCACAGAAATTTATAAGTCTATAACTGTACCTCATGGTGTTTCACTAATAAAAAAAAAGATCGAGCTTTTCAATCATTCACAGATGCTGTTATTATGTTGCTCAGATTTTCTACTGAGCTTTTAGCTTTTGTCAACTACCATACTTTCATTTTTGTCATTTATTATTGTAGTTTTCTCAGTTCAGCTCTCAAATTTTCTTGTGCATTGCCATCTTCTTTGAGCTCATTAGATAACCTTACCATGGCGTCACTAAATTCTCTGAGGATTTACAGAGTTGGTTGGTACTGGTTGCATGGTAAATAATGCTGAAATAAACATGGGAGTGCAAACATCTCTTTGATTCTTTCTTTGAATATTTTAAAGTAATTACCAAGGAATGGGTTAACCAGTGCTTATTGAATCTTTATTTCCAATCTTTTTCTAGAATCTACATCAAAATTTTCATGTAGTTGCACTCATTTACATTTCCACCAATACTATATGATAAAAAGTTCCATTGTCTTCACATTCTCTCCAACACTGTTGTCTTTTGCATAATATTCATCTCATATAGTATGGTAATATCATTATTGTTTTTATTTGCATTTTATGAAAAGTAAGATGCTGAGCATCTTTTCATGTGCCCATTGAGCATGTTTATCACATTTTTTAAAAAATTTTATTGAATCACCGTCAGATAGTTATAAGCTTTCATGTTTGGGTTACAATCACAAAATGATCAAACACCCATCCCTCCACCAGTGCACATCCCCCACCACCAATATACCTGGCATACCCCCTCTTTCTCACCCTCCCTCTCCCTCCATGGCAGACATGGTTCCCCATGATCTCTCTCTACTTTTGGGCATTATGGTTTGCAATACAGATCCCGAGACATTATCATGTTTTGACCATGTTTTGATCATATTTTGAAGAAAAATCTATTCATATTTTCTGCTCAGAAATTTTTGTTGTTTGTTTTTGTCTGGGGGGGTGCATACCTGGAGATGCTCAGGACTTACTCCTGGATCTTCACTCAGGAATCATTCCTGGTGGTGCTCGGGGGACCACATGAAATTCCAGGGATTGAACCTGGGTTGGCTGCTTGCAAGGCAAATGCTCTGTACTATCTCTCTCCCCATATTTTAATTGGGTTGTTTTTTGTTGAGTTTTATGAGTTTGTTGTGCATTTTTATATTATTTGCCAAATGTATGATGTAGAAATATCTTCCCCCATTCAATCAAATTTTTTCATTTTAATAATCTTTTCTTTAACTATGCAGAAGCTTCTTAGTTTGATGTAGTTCTACTTTATTTTTCTTTTAGTTTTCTTATGTTTGAAGTGAGTCTTCAAACACATCATAGTTTATGTTTCTTTTATATATTTATGGTTTTAGGTCTTATATATGACTTTAAACCACTTTGAATTAGTTTTTGTATAAGGTATTAGAGGTCTAGTTTCATTGTTTTCAATGTGGATCTTCCGATTTGCTAACAACATTTATAGAAGAAATTTTTCTTGTTCCAGTCCATGTTTTTGACTCCTTTGTCATAAATTATTTGCTCAAGCGTGTGATTTTATTCTAGGTTCTCAGTTCTGTTCTATCTTTATTACTGATGCTGTTTTGAATACTATCACTTCAAAATATAGTTTGAAGCTAGGGGATATTAAATTCCATTTTGCTAGAATTACCTGGTTCTAAGCTACTGACCTTGGGAAATGAGACTAGATTTGAAGTATTTTGTGTCTTCCAACACCTGGTGTGTGTGAGATCCACAAAACAATCTTGTTATGTAAGGTTGATTCCTATCTTTGATTAAGTTTAACTAATTGAATCACCAAGATGCTACCAAGATGCTACTAAGCTTGACTTTTACTTCCTAAATATATTTTATTGTTATATACAACTCATTTTAGGAAATATTTGAGGCATATTTTAAAATTAGTTATGTCTGATAACCTTGCTTAAGTAACAAAAATACCTCCTCTCAATGGTATCAATTGGCCTTGTAAGGATAATTCTTTTGTGTATTACTTTGCAAGTTGAAATTCCTATTGAGAAACCAGGCTTAACGAGCATCTCCATAGTTCACATGGTGGTGAGAGTTAGGAAGATATAGAATTGGGTTGTAAACCCTAATATTTCTGACTGCAGGTTGTATACACATAAAGACCAGCTATTATAGTTGCAAAAATAGGATTGAGATTTCTGTCTACAGGATGTTTTTTTTAAAAATTTGTATCATTAATTCTATGTGGAGTTCTATGCTTAAGGATAGGACACATTTTAACTCATCACTGTAAACATATAGGCTGATGATAGTGGACTGTGACTCTTATGGGCCTGAGTTTCAGGCCATTTAATAGCCTCAGCTGTTGAATTGCCTCAATGAATATCTCAATCTCTTGATCTTAGTTGCTATGACTCTTAAATACATGTAAGAGCAGTAATAATAATAATAATATTCTGTAATATTGTTGAGAGAATTAAATGCAATACAGCAACAGCACAGGGGCTGGGAGAGAGAACAGGGGTCAGAGGTACATGCCTTCCATTCATGTAACCCTGATTTTACCTCCAGCATCCATGGTCCCCCAGAGCACAACGAAAGTGTCCCTGGTGGATCCCAACATCACAGACCCAAGCAACATTGCAATCTTGGCTCCTAGTACTAAACCGTTTGATCTAGTTAACTGAATATCACTGTGAGTGGCTCAGAGTCTCCTACTCATTTCCTCTGAGACCTCCTCCCACACTGCAAAACTAAAGTAATAGCACACTGCCTAGTATACTAGGTTCCTAGTATATTATGCTTATTGATTGAATCAAATAGCTGATAAAGAATGTTTGTGATAACTGTACCCAGATATGACACAATCACCCCCAGTTATTTGTTTTGAAATTTATTTGAAAGTGGTCGTATTTGGCAAAAAAGTCATATTTGGTATACATATTATAATGTATAAAGTAGATATTTCAAAAATCAGAAATGTGATATTTAAAATTTATAGTTATGGTAGAATAATTATATAAGGCCTCCTTAGTAATTATTTTTCTAGTAGTTCTACCAATGAGGTATTCCATCTTCTGTCCTCTTTTAATATCTGTCTATATTTTTCAACCTTTAACATAGGAATATATTTAGGTCAACATCAATATAACCCTTCATTTAATTTTCTTCTCTTCAGCTTTGGTTTATCTTTGTCAGTGGATTTTCTGGGCAGGCTCTGTTTGAACGCTGGTGCATCAGCTTGTACAATGTGGTAAGCATTCTTCTTCTCTGATAGCAGGTTGGACTTCAGTAATGTTCTGCTACTTATGTCTGGAAGCGACCAAAGTCAGTAGTTATACACATAGCTGGCAATACAAATACAATTTTAAGGTTTTTGTTGCTGTGACAAATCTTGTAGGACCTTTAACTTCTCACATGTATATTCAATCACGTGACTACATGAAATTTATACCCAATACATTTCAACAATATATCTGATTTCTCTTTGTTGTTGCCTGTACTTTTTTTTTATTTCTTTAAATCAAGGAAAATTTGCTAGGCTGCTTAAGTTCATCCCATAATATATATAATTCATGTTTATTAAATTTGTGTATTTATAATTTCATGACTTTTAAAACCTTCAGGTAGAATGTTTGTCCTTATGGAAACATATCATGACATATCTATGCTAAATGATACATTTTAAAATAAATAATTCCTATTAAAATTTTTGTGGAATTTTCTAAAAGTAAATAATTCTATACTTAACTTATTCTAAAGTCATAACATAAGAGAAAATTAAGCAGTATGGTAAATGGCTTGTTAAATGCATGATATTTAAATTTTGTTTTATTTTCTTTGTATTATTATTCCACTGGGCTGGAGCTATAGCACAGCGGGTGGAGCATTTGCTTTGCACGTGGCCAACCTGGGTTTGATTCCTCCACCCCTCTCGAAGAGCCTGGCAAGCTACCGAGAGTATCTCGCCTGCACAGCAAAGCCTAGCAAGCTCCCCATAGCGTATTCGATATGCCAAAAACAGTAACAACAAGTCTCACAATTTGTTGTGAGACATTACTGGTGCCCGCTTGAGCAAATCCATGAACAACGGGAGGATAGTGCTACAGTGCTACAGTGCTATTATTCCACTATAAGGACTGTAAAACTTGGGAAACCTTGCAAAATAAACTAGGCTCCCAGAAAGTGGATCATGATTCCTCTCCTAATCTGAATTATTATAATCACTCTGTGCTCCAACTCCTAAAATTGTGCCTTCTACGAATTCAAATTGTGAGACATACCACATCAAAAGACACTGGGAAGCAGTTACTGAGTGTCCAGTATTATAGAAATGTCTCCTGCTATGCATACTGACAATTGTGTACACTGATGGTTTTTCAACTGCTGGTTGACAAAAATATTATTATTGTCACTTAACACGTGGTTGCCCTGACTTATGTAGTAGAGTGGAGCAGGGCAGTGCTCACAAAATACTGTTACAAACAATAGTTTTTATTTATGCCTTTTTGGTCCACAAAATATTTCTCCAATGTTTATTTGCCTGCGGATATAAAAAAGACTAGGAAGTCTTTTATGGGGGTGGGTGGGAGTACACCTGGGGATCCTCAGGGGTTACTCCTGGCTCTGCATTCGGGATTACTCCTCTCAGGGCTCAGGAGACCATATCGGATACTGGGGATTGAACCCAGCTCAGCTGTGTGCAAAGCAAGTGTCTCACCTGCTAAATTATTACTTCAGCCCCATAGAAGTTTTTGATAGCACTTCTCAGTTTCCAATGAACAGCCCAGGCGCTACTGTACTCCTAAGCGCTGTTGTTTATTTCTCTCTCCTTCTCCTTCCTTCACTTCTTTAATGCTTACTCTCCACTTTTGCCCCATATGATATATTGGCTATTTTAATAAGGTTCCCTCAGTGACAAGGTACAGAAGTTAAAAAATCATTATTATTATTACGTTTTGGGGGCACACCTAGAGGTGCTCAGGGCTTGCTCCTAGCTCTGCACTCAGGGGTCACTCTGGCAGGCAATAGGAACCATAGAGAGTGCCAGAGATTGAACCCGGGTTGGCAACATTCAGGGCAAATGTGCTACAGCAAGTTTTGTACTATCACTCTGGCTCCCAGGTCCAGGTCATGCATTTTTCATTTACTACAGCTGCTGACAAAGTAGCTGTTCAACAAGTAATCAAAGGACAAATGAATGGGAGAGATAAGCTCTTTTTCTGATGATAAGAATCAAGATAAAGAATTATTGTAATTTTAAAAATTAATCTAGCTTTTGGGCTGGAGTGATAGCACAGCAGGTAGGGCGTTTGCCTTGCACACGGCCAACCCAGGTTCGATTCCTCTGCCTCTCTCTGAGAGCCCGGCAAGCTACCAAGAGTATCTTGCCCACAGGGCAGAGTCTGGCAAGCTCCCCGTGACGTATTTGATATGCCAAACACTAACAAAAGTCTCACAATGGTGATGTTACTGGGCCTACTTGAGCAAATCGATGAACAACAGGACAGTGACAGTGATAGTGACAATCTAGCATCTCCTTTACAGTGTTTACTGACACCTACCAAGGGCCAAATGCCGGAAGTTACTATACTATAAGTCTAAGTATACTATACTGTACTGTACTATACGATACTATAGTACCATTAGCTCAAGTACACACTTAAAGCTCTTTCTTTTCCTCTCTCTCTCTCTCTCTCCCTCTCTCTTTATTTTTGGGTCATACCAATTGGTACTCAGGGCTTACTCCTATCTCTGTGTTCAGGGATCACTCTTGGTGTATTTGAGGGACCATATGGGATACCAGGAGTCAAACTGGGATCAACAGTATGCAAGCCCTACCTGCTGTATTATTGCTCTCACTCCTTAAAACTTTCTCAAAAAAATTAAAGTTAACAGGAATTATATATTATTGCTTTATATTTGTAATGCGACCACAACCTGCCCATAACCAGGATGCCAACATTCTTTCATTATTATCCTAAAAGACCCTTCCTCCTTCACTCCCTATCCCATGTACCTACATATACCCCCTCAGTTCAGAGATCAATTTTAGGTTGCTTCTATTGAAGTTTACCTAATCTTTGACTTTGTCTTTATACTCTGTGTGTGAGTGACATCATCTGGTATTTGTCTTTCTGACTCACTTCACTTAGCAGGAATGATTTGTCCCATGTAATGAATCTTATTTTCTTTGTAGGTTTTTACTTCATTACCACCTTTGAGCCTGGGGATCTTTGAAAAGTGTTGTAGTATGAAGAAATTGCTCAAGTATCCACAACTCTACAAAATGTCTCAGGAAGCACAAATTTTCAATACAAAGGTAAACAAAAAACTTGTTCCATGGCTTTCTATCCATGTTTCAAAGGTTCCATTGGAATGGTTCCATCCTTAAAGAGTGTATTTAAAAAACGCAAGAATGCACCCACAAACCATAACTTCGCTTCTTTCAGGGAACTGAAAGAGAACTGAGGTTCAAACTAGGTTATGTGGGAGAGACAAAAGTTGAGGAAAAAAAAGAAAGAAAGGTCCCACATATGGAAATGCAGGATATATGTTGTATAGAAAAGTCTGATGGGTAACTTAGTTCTATGTTTTATTCTGTTGGAATGGATTCTTCCAGGGATCATAGGATCTGAGATTGACTGAGACAGTCAAAAGAATTTTGCATATTGAGAGTAAGACCATCCCCAGATCTTTCTTTCTAAAGCTTTTCAAAAAGCAGATACATGGAAAGCAGCAACATCCTTGTAAAAGTATGAGACTCATTCAAAATTTTTACCTTTTAAAAATTTCACCTTCACTGGAAAATAACATTATAGATGAAGCTGATAGAAAATGTTTATGACTTTACTGTTACCTATGGTCTCCAATTGTTCTGTCAATTGTTGATAGTAACTGTGGTTATATATTCCATTCCCTTTGACATTCTAGCATTTTTACCTTCAATATTTTGAAGTTGTTATTGAGAAAATGTGATCTGTATAGTCTCTTGTTGAATCATGTTTTCATCATAAAGTGGCCTGGCATTCTTGGTAAGATTGTTTTATTGGAAATATACTTTATCTGATGATAATATAATATTTTCAATATTTTTACTTAAAAACTAGTGCATCAGGAGCCTGAGCAATAGTATAGCAGGTAGGGCATTTGCCTTGCATGTGGCCAAGCCGGGTTCAATCCCCTGCACCACATATAGTTCCCCTAACCGTAATTGTTATCCCTGAACACAGAGCCAGGAGTAAGCCCTGAATACTGTGGTGTGGCCCCCCCAAACTAAAATTTACATAATAATCTGCTACTCATGTAGTATGTGGAATTGCTTCATTACCCAATTTGATAATGCCTGATTTAATAAAGAATACTTAAGGCCTTTAATTTAAGCTGCTTATTGGTATATACATGTCTATATACAAACAGTTTTGAGGGGTCATGTCCAGCAGTATGTAGAGTTTATTCCTAGCTCTGTGCTCAGCAGTCATTGCTAGTTGCTCAGAGGATTTAACTCTTGTCAGTTGTGTCAGGGTAAGCATACATACTATTTCTCTGGCCCATTTCTATACATTTTTATTTGTCAAAACTTTATTGAATTTAGGTCTGTTTTATGAATGCGTTATTAGGTTTCATCTGGTGTAGTCCATTTTTCAATTGTTTTGTTTTCAAGACTACTTAAGCAGTGTTTATTTGCCATTGATTAATTTTTCTTCTAAAATGCTGAACCTGTGCTCCTTTCTGGTCTATTTTTTTTCTTGTCCAGTGCAATTTTTAATCTGTAAAATTGTATTTTCTTTGGGTATCTTTACATCTCTGAGTTCCCATGTATACTTCTTAACATAATAACTGACACTATAGTTGTCTACAAAGTCTTCTGTATTTTTTCTGTAATAAATTTGGATTGATTTACATACCAACCCATTAGGGCTGGTATCTTACTGCTTCTTTTGTATGCCTGATACTCTAAATTGAATAACAGATAACATGAGTTTTTCCAAAGTGAGTGCTGGATTTTTTTTTCTATTGCTCTAAATTTTTTTAGTTTAATTTTATTTATTTATTTTTAATGAATCACCATGAGGTACAGTTACAGACTTACAAACTTTTGTTATTACGTTTCAGTCATACAACGATAGAGTACCCATCCCTCCACCTGTGCCCATTTTCCACCACCAATGTTCCCAGTATCTCTCCTGCCACCCACTCCCCTTCCCACTCCCTGCCTCTGTGGTAGGTACATTTACCTCTTAATCTTTCTCTGCTTTGGGTGTTATGGTTTGCAATGCAGGTACTAAGAAGCCCTTGTGTTTGGTCCATAGTCTATTTTCAGCATGCATCTCCCATCCTGAGCAATCCCTCTAAGCATCATTTATGTAGTAGTCCCTTCTGTATCCCAGCTGCCTTTTCCCCCAGCATGTGAGACTGGCTTTCAAGCTGTGGAGAGATCCTATCGGCCCTTATCTCGACTATCCTTAGGTGTTTGTCTCCTGTTATATTTTATATTCCACAAATAAGTTTGTCTCCTATTATATTTATATTCCACAAATAAGTGCAATCATTCTATGTTTGTTCCTCTCTTTCAGATTCATTTCACTTAGCATGATACTCTCCATGTCCATCCATTTATATGCAAAATTCATGATTTTATCTTTTCTAACAGCTGCATAGTATTCCATTGCATAGATATACCAGGTTTTTCAACCAGTCATCTGTTCCTGTGCACTTGGGTTTTTTCTAAATTTTGGCTAATGTAAATAGTGCTGCAATAAACATACAGTGCAGATGTCATTTTTACTGTACTTTTTTGCATCTCCAAGATATATTCCCAAAAGTGGTATTTCTGGGTCAAATGGAGCTCAATTTCGAGTTTTTTGAGAAACACCCATATTGTTTTTCAAAAAGGTGCATTCCCACCAGCAATGAAGAAGAGTCCCCTTTTTTCCCTGCATCGATGCCAATTCTGGTTACCTTTGTTTTTTTTGGATGTATGTCAGTCTTTGTGGTGTGAGATGATATCTCGTTTTGATCTAAATCTCCCTGATGATTAGTGATGAAGAACATTATTTTCATTTGACTTTTGGCCATTCAAAATTCTACTTTGAGAAAGTTTCTGTTCATTTCATTGCCCTATTTTCTCATGGTATTGGATGTTTTGTTCTCGTAGAGTTCAACCAGTGCCTTTTATATCCTTAATATCAACCCCTTATAAGATGGAGATTTGGTCAATATCCTTTCCAATTCTGTGGACTGTATTTTTATTCTGTCCACTGTTTCTTTTGAAGTATAGAAGCTTCTTAGTTTAAGATAGTCCCATTTTTTTAATCTGTTTCCACTTGCTTGGTTAGTGGTATTTCATCTTTTATTTTTCTTTTGGGTCACACCCAGTGATGCTCAGGACTGACTCCTGACTCTGCACTCAGGAACCATCCCTGGTGGTACTCAGGGGACCATATGGGACACTGGGAATCGAACCCGGGTTGGTCACGTGCAAGGCAAACGCCCTACCCGCTGTGCTATTGCCCCAGCCCCGGCATTTCATCTTTGAAGATACCTTTAGCTTCAATGTTGTGGAGAGTTTTGATGACCTTTTCTTCAACGTCAGTAAAGAAGCAAACAGCACCCGGCCCAGACAAGGTCAGACCTGAACACCTGAAGAACCTGCCGTCAGTACTCATCAATACACTGGCTCGGCTCTTCACTCGCTACCTGTCTGAATGCAAGGTTCCATCTCAATGGAAAACCAGCAGGACCGTACTACTGTTCAAGAAGGGAGACATCCATGACATTGGCAACTATCGCCCGATCTGCCTATTGTCTGTCATCTACAAGTTGTTCACTCGAGTCATCCTGAATAGGATTGGCAGAACACTAGATGAAGGACAACCATGTGAGCAAGCAGGGTTCCGCAAAGGATTTAGCACCATCGACCATATCCACACGATAACCAAACTCATTGAGGTTTCTCGGGAGTTCAAGATGCCGCTCTGCTTAACGTTCATTGATTTAAAGAAGGCCTTTGATTCTGTTGAGACGGAAGCGGTCATTGAAGCCCTAGCCAATCAGGGCATTCAAGCCCAATACATCAGGATCCTCCGTGAGCTGTATTGCGGATTCACTACCAGGATCTCACCATTCTACAAAGAAGTGATCGTTGATGTCAAGAGAGGGGTGCGGCACGGTGATACCATTTCACCAAAACTCTTCAGTGCCACCCTCGAGAACATCATGCGACGACTGGAATGGGAAGGAATGGGAGTGAAGATAGATGGTCGGCAACTACACCACCTCCGCTTTGCTGATGACATTGTTTTAATAACACCAAACATCAGCCAAGCGGCTCAAATGCTGGCCGACTTTGACCGTGAGTGTGGAAAGGTAGGACTACAGCTGAATCTTACGAAGACAATGTTTATGAGAAACAGCCTTGTTCCTGACGCCCCATTCGCTCTCAATGGAACGACCATCTCCGAATGCAACAGCTATGTGTACCTAGGTCGAGAGGTCAACATGACAAATGACCTGGCACCCGAGCTGCGCAGGAGGAAGAGAGCGGCTTGGAACGCCTTCAAGAACGTCGAAGAAATAGCTAAGAGGACGAAGAACCTCCGGCTCCGGGCACATCTCTTTGATTCCACTGTTCTTCCTGCATTAACATATGCCTCAGAGACCTGGGCCCTACGCAAACAAGATGAGAACGCCATTCAGGTCTCCCAAAGAAGAATAGAAAGAGCTATGCTTGGAATATCACGTTTCACTCAAATGAGAGAACGAATCCGGAGTTCTGACATCCGTCGACGATCAAGGATCAGGGACGCTGTCTCATTTGCCAAGGTGTCGAAAATCAGATGGGCTGGTCACGTAATGAGATTTAAAGACGACCGTTGGACTAGAGCTGTTACTGATTGGATTCCACGGGATGTCAAGAGACCGCGTGGCCGCCCACCTACCAGATGGTCAGACTTCTTTGTCAAGATCATGAACGATCGGTTTGAGGCCCTCCATGTTCCCGGAGCGAAGAGATGCCATTGGGCTACACTAGCACGCAACAGGGACAAATGGAGACGTTACTGGCGCCCGCTCAAGCAAATCGACGACTAACGGGAAGTTAAGTGATTAAGTGATTAAGTGATTTCTTCAACGTACCTTATGGATTCTGTTCTGATGTTGAGGTCTTTAATCCATTTAGATCTGACTTTTGTGCATGGTGTTAAGTAGAGGTTTGAGCCCATTTTTTTGCATGTAGCTGTCCAGTTTTGGCAGCACCATTTGTTAAAAAGGCTTTCCTTGCTCCACATCACATTTCTTGCTCCCTTATCAAAGATTAGGTAATCATATATTGAGGCTGTGTGTCAATATATTCAAAACTGTTCCATTGGTCAGTGGCTCTGCCTTTGTTCCAATACCATGCTGTTTTAATTATTACCTTTGTAGTACAGTTTGGGGTTGGGGAAGGTGATGCCTACCATCATTTTTTCCCCCAAGAATTGCTTTAGCTATTCATGGGGGCTTAATAATAAATAAACACTCCTTATAAATTTCAGGAGTGTTTGATCAATTTCTTTTTTTAATTTAACGTAGGAGTACTGCTATTTATTCAGCCACTAGCTTTTAGCTGATTGAATTGGGCATGAACTCCATCTTACTTTTTTTTTCATTTTTTATAATTTTATTTATTGAATCACCGTGAGAGCAGTTACAAAGCTTTTGGGTTTAAGTCTCTATCATATAATGAAACACCTGTACCTTTGCCAGTGCCCATTCTCCACCACCAGAAAAGCCTGTATACCCCTATCCCACACCCTCCCCCTACCTGTGGGGCAGATGATTTCCACGTCACTCTCTCTCTACTTTGATCACATTCAATATTTTGACACCAGACCCACCATTATTATTTGGGATTTTACCCCAACACTCAGATCTGCTGAAAAGGCAACAGTAGACAATTTGTTTTCTATTGCTGGTTATGAATAACATATGATGTCGCGTGGCTGCAGGGTGGCCGCGTGATTTTGAAATTCTGAAATTTTAACAATTAAATCTGAGGGATTTATGCCAAAACCTTCTGGGTTCTGAGATTTGTTCCTGAGTCTCTTGAATCATGGCCATTAAGCATCTTGATCAGGAGCCAGAAAGGCCGTTCATGGCAGTGACTTGGGGTCTCGGGATGGGGAGGACAGGGCCGGCTCCACTCCCATCCCATGAGGCCCTGTATGTCTCATCACTGAGGGACCAAACCTGACTGCCCAATGGCCTCTGGAGGATGGTGGCCACCAAGCCGCCTAGGGGGAGCAGGCAGAGGGACAACACCTTTTCCCCCCTGGGGCGACCTGGCAACAGTAACCTACTGCTGGGTCCGGACACATTTCTGCCAAATGTCACTGGGTTCCAAGATTTGTTTCTTAGTCTCTGGGATCATGATCATTAAGCAGCTTGATCAGGAGCTAGAGAGGCCATTCATGGGTGGCAACTCGGGGTCTCATTGGGGTGGGGAGGAAAGGGCTGGCTCCACCCCCATTCTGTGAGGCCCCACGTGTCTCATCACTGAGGGCCCAAACCTGACTGTCCAATGGTCTCTGGAGGATGGCAGCCACTGAGCCACATAGGGGAGCAGGAGTGACAGCATCCTTTCACCCTTGGGGCGGCCTGGTGACAGTAACCTACTGCGGGGTCAGGACGCATTTCTGCCAAAAGCCACTGGATTTTGAGATTTGTTTCTGAGTCTCTGGGATCATGGCCATTAAGCAGCTTGATCAGGAGCCAGAGAGGCCATTCATGGGCAGCGAATAGGGGTCTCGTTGGGATGGGGAGGAAAGGGCCAGCTCCACTCCCATCCTGTGAGGCCCCACATGTCTCATCACTGTGGGACTAAACCTGACTGTCCAGTGGCGTCTAGAGGATAACAGCCACCGAGCCGCCAGGGGGAACAGGCCAAGGCACGAGACTTGTTCCCACCTGGAGTGGCCCAGCGCTGGTAACCTACTCCAAGGACTGGACGCATTTCTGCCAAAAGCCATTGGGTTTTGAGATTTGTTTCTGAGTCTCTGGGATCATGGCCATTAAGCAGTTCAATCAGGAACCAGAGAGGACATGCCTCCAATTATATAGCTGAACCAGAGGTGGTTTGTGGGTATGTCTCCCACATACCAAACTTTTGGCCATTTACTTTCTTGGTAAACTCTGCCCCAAGTTTTTGAGGTCTGGCCAAAGGCACAACAGCAATTTTGGGGTATCTGGAAGTCTGAAGGCACCATCAGACTGCTTATGCACTCGCCTCACAGGTACAGATTGACCTGTTGGCAACACCATACCTCCATTGATCAATTTCTTGAAGAATGTCATGGATATCCTTATAGGGATCACATTGAATCTGTATAATGCTTTGGGGAGTATTGCCATTTTGACAATGTTAATTCTCCCAATCCATTAGCAGGGGAGGTGTTTTTATTTCCTCGTGTCCTCTTTCATTTCTTGAAGTAGTATTTTGTAGTTTTCTTTGTTCAGGTTCTTTACCCTCTTAGGTAAGCTGATTCTGAGGTACTTAATTTTCTGAATAATGATTTCGATTAAGATTGTTTTTTTCATATCGCTATTTTTCTCTCTCATTATTTGCATATAGGAAAGCCATGGACTTTCGGGTATTGATTTTATAGCCTGAGACTTTACTACACAAGTCTATTACTTCTAGGAGCTTCTCGGTTCTCTTAGTATCATGTCATCTTCAAATAGTGAGAGCTTGATTTCCTCCTTTTCTATCTGGATGCCCTTAATATCTTTTTTTTTTTTTGCCTAACTGCAAGAATTTCCAGTACTATATTGAATAGATGTGGTAAGACTGTGCATTCTTATCTTGTCTCTGGTCTTAGATGGAAGACTTTTAGTTTTTCCCCATTGAGAATAATGCTTGCCAGAGGCTTGTGGTAGATGGCTTTGACAATATTGAGAAAAGTTCCTTGAATGACCATTTTGCTGAGAGTTTTCATCATTTAAATGGGTGTTGGATCTTATCAAATGCTTTCTCTGCATCTATTGATATGATCATATGTTTTTTATCTTTTGTTTATTGATATTATAGATTATGTTGATTTACTTGGCAATGTTAAACCATCCTTGCATCCCTGTGATAAATTCTACTTGGTCATGGTGTATAATCTTTTCGATTGGTCGATGGATTCTATTTGCTAATATTTTTGTTGAGGATCTTTGCATCTATGTTCATCAGGAATATCTGCCTTTCACAAATCACAATCACAAATCATCCTGTTATTCGTCAATTGCCTCGAGCAGGCCCCAGTAACGTCTCCTTCATCCTAGCCCTGAGATTATATTCAAGGCTCTTTAGGAGAATGAGACCAATCATTGTTACTGGTATTTGGCATATTGGGTATGCCACGGGGAGTTTGCCAGACACTGCCATGTGGGCAGGCTACATTCGGTAGCCTGCCAGTTTGTCCAAAGTAGCAATGAGATAATAAGATGTCATAATAAGATATCCGGGAGCTGGTTTTTATAGTCTCTGAGTCTTGGACGTTGATGGGATTACACGGCACCAGGGGGCCAGTTGGTGGGTGTGATCCCCGCCTACTGGAATTTGGAGGATCTGGGTGAAGGATGCTCGGCCCCAATCTGAGTAGGCTTGGAGATCTCGGCCCTGGAACCCGCGTGGCTTTGTCCCTCTGCCAGTACCTTCATGTGTGCAGAGAGTGGTCTCAGCATGGTGGTGGCTGGTCCTGGAGGTCTTCGGCTGCCGGAGCCCTGGTTGGGGCAGGGAGGAAAGCTCAACCCGCTCCCCTCCAAGGGGCCCCGGCGAGGACAGCCAGGCACGGGGGCAGGAGATTGCACTGTTCTCTTCCGGGAGCTGGTTTGTATATTCTCTGAGTCTTGGCCGTTGATGGGATTACATGGCACCAGGGGGCCAGTTGGTGGGTGTGACCCCCGCCTACTGGAATTTGAAGGATCTGGGTGGAAGATACTCGGCCCCAATCCGAGTAGGCTTGGAGATCTCAGCCCTGGAACCCGCGTAATTTTCTGCCTGTAATTTTCTTTTTTTGGTGGTCTCTCTGTCTGTTTTTGGTATTAGGGTAATATGTGACTCATAGAAACTGTTTTGGAGTGTTTCTGTTTCTTCAGTTTTCTGGAAAAGCTTGAAAAATATGGCAATAGGTCATTTTTAAATATTTGAAAGAATTCACTAGTGAATCCATCTGGACCTGGGCTTTAGTTTTTGGGAATACTTTTATTACTTTTTCAATTTACTTGATAAATTGAAATCTCCCAAATCTTCTTGGGAGATTATAGGAATCCAGGAATTTATCTATTTCTTCTAGGTTCTCTTATTTTGTAGCATATAAGTTTTCAAAATAATCTTTGATGATCTTATGAATTTCTTTGGTTTCTGTTGTGATGCCGCCATTTTCATTTCCTATTCAGTTTATTAGGGTTCTCTCTTTCTCTTTATTTGGAGGCTTGCTAGGGGTTTATCAACTGTTTATTTTCGCAAAGAACCAATGATTGGTTTCATTGATCTTTAGGATTGTTTTTGGGTTTCCATGTCATTAATTTCTGCTCTAAGTTTTATTATTTCTTTCCTTCTGCCTGGTTTGGACTCCTTTTGTTGGTCATTTTCTAAGATCTTAAGCTGTGATGTCAAATTATTTATGTAGGCCCTTTCTTTCTTCCTGAGAAATGCTTGCAGAGCTATAAATTTTACCCATAGCATTGCTTTTGCTGTGTCCCACAAGTTTTGGTAACTCGTGTCTTCATTCTCATTTGTTTCCAGGAATATTTTGATTTCTTCCTTGATTTCCTCTCTGACCCACTCATTGTTCAGCATTGAGTTGTTTAATTTCCAGGTGTTTGTTTTGGGTCACACCCGGCTTTGCACAGGGGTTACTCCTGGCTCATGCAGTTAGGAATTACTCCTGGAGGTGCTCAGGGGACCATATTGGATGCTGGAAATTGAACCCAGGTTGGCTGCGCACAAGGCAAACACCCTACCGGCTGTGCTATCACTCCAGCCCCTCCAGGTGTTTGATTTGATTCTCAGTTTCTGTGTGTGATTAACTTCTATCTTCAGTGTATCATGGTCTGAAAAGAGAGTTGATGCAATTTCTATCTTCCTTATTCTATTGAGGTATGTTTTGTGACCCAGCATATGGTTTATCTTGGAAAATGCTCCATGTGCACTAGAAAAGAATGTGTATTTGGTTCTTGGGGGATGAAAAGCCCTGTATACATCTATTAGCCCTCTCTTCCATTTCTTTCTTCAAACCCAGTACTTCCTTGCTAAGTTTTAGTCTTGTTGATATATCAAGAGGTGATAGGGTGGTGGTGAAGTCTCTGACTATGATTGTGTTGCTACCAATGTCCTCCTTGAAGTCTATTAGCAGTTGTTTTAAGTATTTTGCTGACCCCTCATTGGGTGCGTATATGTCTAGGAGTGTGATTTCTTCCTGGTTTACATATACCTTGATTATTAAAAAATAGCTTTTGCTGTCCCTTTTAATGCTTTTAGGCTTGAAATCTATGTTGGCAGATACTGGTGTGGCCATCCCGGCTCTTTTGAGGGAGTTGTTTGTTTGAAGGTTTGTTTTCCATCCTTTGATTTTGAGTCTGTGTTGCTCTGACTGTTCAAATGTGTTTCTTGTAGGTGGCAGAATGTTGGATTTATGTTTTAAATTCATTTTACCACTCTGAGTCTCTTAATTGGTGCATTTAGACCATTGATATTGAGAAAGATTATTGTCATGGGGTTTTGTGCCATCTTTAGAGATTTGTAGTGCTTGTAGGGGTTTGTCTTGTCTTACAAGCCCCTTTAGTCCTTCTTTTAAGGTTGGTTTTGAGTCTATTAAGTTCCTGAGCTGTTGTTTATCCAGTTTATTATTTCTTCGAGTTTGAGTGAGAGTTTAGTTCAATAAAGTATTCTTTGTGCAGCATTAATTTCATTGAGTTTTTTCACTATATACCACCATTGTCTTCAGGCTCAGACGGTTTCATCTGATAATTCTGCTGTAAATCTAAGGAATGCTCCTTTTTATGTGATTTCCTTCTTTGACCTTGCTGCTTGCAGTATTGTGTCTCTATCTGTGGTATCCATGATTCTGATTATGATATGTCTTGGAGTCTTTTTATTAAGGTCTCTTTTAGCTGGCACCCTTCTTGCTCCTTGGATGTGAAGGCCTGCATTCTCCAGCTCTGGGAACTGCATTCTCCAGATCTCAGCAATGATATCCTTAACCGTTGCTATTTCACTGGAGTTGCCTTCCTATCCTTCTGGTACTCCGATGATTATTATGTTGTTCCTCTTGAATTCATCCTCAACGTCTTTCATTTGCCCAAACGCTATTTTGAGGTCTTTTTTCCAGTATTTGTTGTTTCCTGTATGCTTTCTGCAGCTCATCTTCAAGCTCACTGATTCTGTCTTCAGTTGCTGTCATTCTAACTGTTGAGGATGGCCATTGAGTTTTTAATTTCATCTACTGAATCATTTACCAGTGACACTTCTATTTGTAGCTTTCTTATTTCTGCTCTCATTCTTTCCTGTATTTTCTTGGCTCTTCATTCCACTGTTTGTTTCATGTCCTCCTTTAACTTACTGAATGCCTGTCCCACTGTTTCTTTGAGCTCATTGAACATCCTCAATATTTCATCTCTGAATTCTTTATCGCAGAGATTGTATTTGTGGATATTCCCTGTAGAGACTTCAGGGCTCTTTCCTTCATCTATTCCTTGTGGTGAGGATCTGTGCTATTTCTTCATATTGCTGTGATAGTATGGAGATGAATCCCTCCTGTTCATTATCACTGACTCCCTCTTGCTGTAAGGGAGGATTCTAGATGGGCTTGGTCACTAGTGGTGTTCTTTTTCCCCCTTTAAGAATACTCCCTCTAGGCCGTCTGGCTACTCAACAAGATGCTTCTGTCATAATCTCAGAGACTCAGAAACAAATCTCAGAAACCAGCGGCTTTGGGCAGAAATGTGTCCAGACTCAGCATTAGGCTACCAGCCCTAGGCCACCCCAAGTGGGAATAGGTTTCGTGCCTTGGCCTGTTCCCCCTGAAGACCTGGAGTCCGCCATCTTCCAGAGGCCTATGGGCAGTCAGATAGGGGCCTGCAGTGATGAGATACATGGGGCCTATTGGGATGGGAGCGGTGCCTGCCCTTCCCTCCCCACCCCAATGAGACCCCAGTCACCGCCCACAAATGGGCCCTCTGGCTACTCAACAAGCTGCTACAGTCATGATATCAGAGACTCAGAAACAAATCTTGGAAACCAATGGCGTTTGGCAGAAATTCCTCCAGATTTAATTATTAAGATTTCAGAATTCCAAAATCGTGTGGCCACTACTGTGGCCGCACAATCTCATATGCTATTCATTATCAGCAATAGAAAACAAATTGTCTATTGTTGCCTTTTCAGCAGATGTGAGTGTTGGGGTAAAATCCCAAATAATAACGGTTGGTCTGGTGTCAAAATATTGAAAGTAATCAAATTAGAGAGTAATGTGGAAACCATCTGCCACACAGGTAGGGGGAAGGTGTGGGCTGAAGGGTATACTGGGGTCTTTGGTGGTGGTAAATGTGCACTGGTGAAGGGACGGGTGTTTCATTATTTTATGACTGAGACTTAAACCCAAAAGCTTTGTAACTGCTCTTATGGTAATTCAATAAATAGTAAGTAAAAGTAAGTAAAGGCCCTCCCGTTGATCATCAATTTGCTCGAGCTGCTCGAGCGGGCCCAGTAACGTCTCCATTGGAGACTTTGTTGTTACTGTGTTTGGCATATCGAATACGTCACGGGGAACTTGCCAGGCTCTGCCATGCGGGCGAGATACTCTCGGTAGCTTGCTGGGCTCTCCGACAGGGGCGGAGAAATCGAACTCAGGTCGGCCATGTTGGCTGCATGCAAGGCAAACGCCCTACCGCTGTGCTATTGCTCCAGGCCGAGTGGTCTAAGGCGCCAGACTCAATTCAATAAATAAATTTATATATATATAAAAAGAATACCCCTGCCCCTCTCAGAGAGCCTGGCAAGCTACTGAGAGTATCTCACCCACATGGCAAAGCCTGGCAAGATAACCATGGTGTATTCGATATGCCAAACACAGTAACAACAAGTCTCACAATGGAGACGTTACTAGGCCCGCTCGAGCAAATTAATGAACAATGGGAGGACAGTGACAGTAACAGAGACTCCCTCTTTGGTGCTCCTCTGTGCCTTATGTTGGGCCACTAGTGACGCTTTAGGGAATGTGTTCTGTTACATTAGGCTTATTCAGGTTCTTGTATTCACCATTATTTTGGTGAGTTTTGGGAGTATTTTGATTAGAATAGGCTAGTGGACTATTGGCCTAATGTGTTTGGGATAGCCAGGCTGTCTTCATCAGAAATAGGTAATGGAGGCTGAGATGTGAGTCCAAAGCGCTGGGAAAGGGAAAAATAACTGCAGCTGCCCTTGAGGCCAGGCCTACTGTGGGGGGAGGGGCCACTTTGGTGCCCCCTGGGGCTTGCAGTTCACTTCTGAAGCACTCCTAAGACTTGCAGAAATCCCCTTTGACCAGAAACTCAGAGGGCACCTTGTTTTTTTTTCCTTTTTGGGTTACACCCAGTGATGCACAGGGATTACTCCTGGCTCTGCACTCAGGAATCACTCCTGGCGGTGCTCAGGAGACCATCTAAGATGCTGGGAATTGAACCTGGGTCTGCCGTTTGCAAGGCAAACACCTTACCCGCTGTACTATCGCTTCAGCCCATGCTTTAAATTCTTGAGTTTTGTTCTGGAACACCAAAATTCACTGGAAACAATTTGATCTTTCAATTTGATCTGGCTTTCCCCCCTCTTCCTCCCCCACCCCACCCCCCCGCTCCAAGGTCTGGCTTTAAAAGTATGATAGAATAGGAAGAGTGTTGTACCCAGAGATAATTTTTCTCCAATTCTGACACAAGAGCTTTCTGTGTACCCTATTCAGTGTTCATGAGTCTTGAAGTTTTCCATTCTGGCCTCATTTTTATCCTTAAATCCATTTCTTACCTTTTCCCTTTACTACTTTCTTCCAAGAAATTTAGGTCCTAGGCCATTAAGATTTTTTTTCACACTTTCTTCTCAAATCATATCAACATTTTTTCTGTTTTTTTTCTAAAAACTAACATATTTAGAACTGAAAATGACGATTGCTTGTTTTTTATTATCCCTTACTGATGATGTTTGATTGAGCCCACAGATTTTATATTGCTGATTTTTCCCTTAGGAAAATTGGACATGGTATGTAAAATTTATTTGAACCAGAGTCAGAGTGAGGTATACTGATACGAAGTATATAATAAAATACTGTATGAAAGTGTATATAAAGAACTCTAATTTAAATATTTTATAATTAAAAATACTTCTGGTTTTATTTCACTGGATAACTTAAACACTTGAAATTTGTATAATAACTCTACCTATTCAAATTTTGTGCACTTATACTTTGTTTTAAAATATTATCTAATACAATTTTATAGTCATTTAAAGTTAGATAAAAGTGAAATTTTACATTTCCAGTGACAATTTTTTTTAATGTTTGAAATTTTAAGCACCATATTTTACAAAGCTATTTATAATACAGTCATGTAAGGCATTCAATACTCCAGCTCTAGTCCCAACACCAGTGTGGCATTTCCTCCACCAATGTCCCTATGTGCCCATCCACCTCCTAGCTTGTCCCCTTATAAGGAACAACATAATTTAATTTACATTTATTACAACAAATTATCTAACAAATTATCTCATAAAGGTGTTAATAAAATCATTGTCTGAGCATTTACTGAGCTGTTAGGTGCTAGCTGAGGCTTCTGTGCTGTTGATTCCACTCATTGAGCTTAGCAGACTTCTCAACTCGCCCATCTAATTTTCTGTGTCGCTACTGGGCTGTCAGTACTGTGCAATTTGGAGATATTGCATGGTCACTTGCTTCAGGAGCTGTGGAACTGGGATGATTCAGCAGCATGGCTTCTCAGCTGGGCCATTTATATGCTGATTGAAGTGGGTGTGGATAGAGCACTGGGCCTTCCAACAGGGCAGGTACTTAGTCTCCCCATCCCAAGAAGGCTCCAGAGATCTGGGCCTGGAGACTGATCTACTTGGTTCAGTTCAGATACAGCATCTTTCCAAGCATCTTTTGTTTTTATTCTTGTGCCACACCTGCAATTTCAGGGTTTACTCCTGACTCTGCACTCAGGGATCACTCCTGGCAACACTTGGTGACCATATGGGATGTCAGGAACTGAACCTGGGTTGATCATGTGCAAGGCAAGTGCCCTGCCCACTGTATTATCATGCTGGCACCCAGGAAAGCATCTTAGTTTGCTATTATTGCAGCTATACCTCACAGTGTCGTATTTTGAATTATCTTAACTTTTTTGCTTTCTTTTCTTTTAGGTATTTTGGTTTCAATGTGCATGTGCTTTGATTGACTCATTAATTCTCTTCTGGTTTCCCACAAAAACAATGGAGTATGGTAATGACTTAACTGTTTCAAATATTCAGAAAAGTGTATGCTATTTTCACATATATCAATGTATCTATGTGTGTGTTTATAAAAAGAACAGGATACAAGAAAATTTAGAAAAATAATGTAATCACATAAATCTAATATTAGATACTCGATGTTAACATGAAGTTTTTTTCCAAAACTGATTTGGGTCTAATACGTCCAGAAGTAGAAAATATATTTATGAAGTATTTTATATTGTAATGGATTACTTTATAAAACATAATCATTTTTCTGTAACTCCATTTAATGTTTATCTGATATTAAAGAAGAATATTATTGAACATATTTAAAAAAATAGGTGAGTCGTATGTTTATTTTATTTAAAAGACTGAATTAGTCATGGCAGTCTTCCTTCTAAAAAAATGAACAATATTTTCTTTATTAAAATGTTAGTAACTTTTAAAAAATTTTATTTTTATAAAGTTGTTCATGATGATTTATTACATTCAGTATTCCAACAACAATCCCACTACCATTATAACTTTCCACCCTATTATTTTCAATTTTCCCAACCACCACCCACGCCTGTCCCAATAGGAGACCCTAAATAATTTATTTTATATTTCTATATTCACTAAAAATGATCATGTTTTCTCTTTTCAGGTATAGTCTTACCCGGTGGTTATTCAGCAGGCTATTTATTTCTTGGAAATACCATTTATACGGTAAGATCACCTTTGTAAATTATGAAACATTGTAGACATGATGTTATCTAACTGGAATACATACTACATTAATAGACTAGAAGACTCAATATATACAGAAGTCAACTCTTTCTAATTTATAACTTTATTAAAATAATAAAAAGCCCATTAATTTAAGTCATTTCTAAAATATTTATATCGAATTTCAGAAGACCCAAGAATAGCTAAGTTGCCCCTTTGATTTATTATTTCAATATAGCTTGTTAAACTGTTTTATTTATTTATTTTGTTTTGTTTTCTTTTAAAATCCAGAGGCAAAGTCAATAGTAAAGTGTTTAGGGTATTTGCCGACACTCAGATTCCATTCCCAGCATTCCATATAGTCCCCCAAGTGCTGACAGGAATTATTCCTGAGTGCAGAGCCAGTAGAAAATCCTGGGCAACACTGGATGTGACCATCTCCTGGAAAAATTAAAACCAGAGGCACTTGGAGTTCTAATTAGAGTAAAATCTTCCATGATATCTGTAAATAATATAAATATCAGTGCCAATGACATGGATTTTCACTATTACCAATGGCTTCCTCCGCCCCTCTCGGAGAGCCCGGCAAGCTACAGAGAGTATCTTGCCCGCACGGCAGAGCCTGGCAAGCTCCCCGTGACGTATTCGATATGCCAGACACAGTAACAACGATGTCTCCAATGGAGACGTTACTGGGCCCGCTCGAGCAAATCCTAAACATAAACAAATTTTTATTGCAATGAACAATATTCCCCCCACAATGAAAATCTAAGAAAATGTTTACCAACGAGAGTTCCCAGACATGGAGGAGAATGGGGATGAGGGAAGGGATTTGGGTGGGATAGGGTGAAATGTTGTGAATCCTAATGGCAATTGTTTGATTTATTTTTCTAATCGCTTTCTTCCCAGTATGTAGTTATTACTGTTTGTCTAAAAGCTGGTCTAGACACACTGTCTTGGAATAAAGTGAGTACTCTTCAGATTTTTCTCTGTCCAGTCTAGTTATTTGCATGCTGATTTATAATTTTAACTTTAGAGGAGTAACAAGTATATTTATGATATCTATATTTTACTTTCTTTTGTTTTGCATATTGAAAAAATGCTTTAAACTAGTTGAAGATATAGAATCAATCCACTGTTTTTAGAATACTCATCTTCCTCCCATATATTTTAAATAGATTCAATTTATCTTGATATTAAATGAAACAACTCAATATTTTAATCAAAATATAGAATTAAAAATTAGCAAATATAGAATGAGAAAAATACATTTCTCATATCATTCAATGGCAATTATACTGCCATTTTTCAAGATTTTATTATTGAATATGAGATAGATCTTTACAAAGCTATTCATAATTTGGTTTCAGTCATACAGTGTTCCAACCTGCATGACTGAAATTCTTCCACCAGTGTACATTTCCCAGCATTTTTCTTTTCTCTCTTTCATTTCACTTTCTCTCTCTCTCTTTCCTTTTGGGCATTGTGATTTTCAGTACAGATATTGAAAGGTTATCTGGTATATCCCTTTGCCTACTTTTTACACTCAGTACTTGTCCAGCATGATCATTCCTAGCTGTCACTGCCATGGCCCCTTCTCCATCTTACACACTTGTGACTGATTCCAACCACTGACCAGTCCTCCTAGAGGACTGTTTTCCCTGGCTGTGGATATGTCATATATATATATATATATATATATATATATACATATATGTACCACAGATGATATGTCTCCTAATATATTTTTAATATACCACAAATCATTCTATGTCTGTCCCTTTCTTTCATACTCATTTCACTCAGCATGATATTCTCCAAGTTCATCCATTTGTAGTCACTGTCACTATCACTGTCCTCCCGTTGTTCATCATTTTGCTCGAGCGGGCTGGTAACATTGTGAGACTTGTTGTTACTGTGCTTGGCATATCGAATACAACCTGGGTAGCTTGCCAGGCTTTGCCGTGCAGGCAAGATACTCTTGGTAGCTTGCCGGGCTCTCTGAGAGGGGAGAAGTTGAACTAGGGTTAGCCGTGTCAGTCACGTACAAACCCTACCCTCTGTGCTATTGCTCCAGCCCCCATTTATAGTATACTGCCATTTTTATTTCTTTAATTTATTGTTTTACAAAAATATGGTCATAATGTACCTAAATTATTAAATAATTTAAATAAAATAATTAAAATAAATTGCTTAACATTTTAAATTTTTTTCTATGTACTTAATTTTTATACCTTATTTACTATATAATATTTCATCATCTAGACACTTATTATTTTTGTTTATTATTTGTAGAATAATTAGTTTTTGTAACTTTAAGCACTATAATCAATACTATTTTAAGCACACATAGCACTGTAGTACTGTCCTCCTGTTGTTCATCGATTTGCTCGAGCAGGCACCAGTAATGTCTCCATTGTGAAACTTGTTGTTATTGTTTTTGGCAAATCAAATATGCCACGAGGAGTTTGCCAGGCTCTGCCATGCAGGGAGGATACTCTTGGTAGATTGCCGGGCTCTTCGAGAGGGACAGAGAAATCGAACCCAGGTTGGCCGCGTGTAAAGCAAATGACCTACCCATTGCGCTTTCGCTTCACCCCACGTAAACTGTGTATTTACAGATATAGATATTACATTTCTTAAAATATTATTAAAAGTGGAACTTCCATAAATAAACTTGTTTTCCAACTTCAAATGAAAAGGTTTAGGAGAAAAAATGAATTTTTATTAAGTTTGTCAGTTTTTAAGAGCTAAGATTATGTCATGTTGACTTTCAATAACGTACACCTAAAATTTTTATTAAATGCAATGTCATTTTAATTTTAAAATAAAAAATCAGAATTAAAGATAAAAATGCACCAATAGAAAAACATTTAAGCTAGAATAAGAAGTTGTAGACAAAGGATTTATTAGCAATTCCTAAGGCATCCAAGTAATTATGTGTAGTTTCTCACATTAATGTAATATAAATATAGAACAATTATTTCCTATTTCTAATTTTTAATTATTATCATATTCTTTCCAGCAATAGTATATTTTTGTAGTTCTGGGGTTAAATCCAGAGGTGCTCAGGGGTTACTCCTGGCTCTGCACTCAGTCATAACTCCTGGTGGTGCTCAGGAGACCATATGGAATGCCGGGGATCAAACATAGGTCAACCACATTCAAAACAAGCACCCTAGTCACTAAATTATCACTTCGACCCATAAAAGTGTATTTAAAGAATTAGATTTCTTAGTGGACAGGAGCACATGCATTACATCCAGAAGACTCATTCAGTCCCAGGAACCTCATGGCGCCCAGAGTACTGCCAGTAGTGACCCCCCAGCACTGATCCAGGAATAACCCCTGAGCACTGGGTGTGGATCAAAACCAAACCAAAACAGGGTATCTTAGTTCCAAATTTATTCATACTATCAGCAGCAATGAAACTAATTTATAACTAAGTCGTGAGTTCACAGATAGAGCAGATATAGCAAAATGCAGAGATGTTGCTTCTGGTCTAAAAGGTAGACCAAGCTCTTGTTCTCCAACAAGAAAGGGTTTAAGAAGGAGCTTGAGATCTGGATCAGGAGAGAGGGGACTGGTTCTTGCTTTTGTTTCTCTGTCTCATAGCAAGGGCAGGGAAAGGGCCCAGTGCTGCTTCAGTGCAGCTTGTAAAAGGGCAAGAAGATTGTGCTGGAGAATAACCAGTTTCAGTACAAAGCCTGAACTAGGAAAGAGACAGGGTAACAAAATATCTTTCACAGTAGGAATAATGAGTTTGCGTCATTTCCAACAAAGACACACAAAAAAACACACAAAAAAACCCTCTTAGGGACTGAAGAGATAATTCACTGAACCCTAGCATGTGTTTTGTATGCAAGAGTTTCAGGTTTGAACCCTGGCACTGCAGACCACCCCCTCCACAACAGTTCTGCTGGGAGCAATCCCTGAGCAAATGAATCAGGAGTAACCCCTGAGCACCACTGCCCTACCTCCCGTCCCCCACCCCCCCCACCCCCCGCCACTCACCACAAACACAAAACCAAAGACTGAAGTGTTTCTATGATATTTTTCTTTCTGCAGTTTACTCATTTCGCAATTTGGGGAAGCATACTACTTTGGTTTGTGTTTTTTGTAATTTACTCTTTTTTCTGGTCCAACATTCCTCTTGCTCCTGATATGACAAGACAGGTTAGTTTTGCTGTCATTGGTGAGTATACATTTCTCATGAAAACTTATATTCATTAACAATAAAGCTGATGTTACTTACTTTCAAAAATCTTGGATAAGAAATAAAAACCAACTCTATTAGAAATAATTGGTGATGCAACTAACTTCTAATCAAACTGTTTGTGCTACCAATTCTTTCCAAATGTTTTTTTTTCTGTACACAACTTATAAAACTTAAAATAATTTATAAAGTATCTAAAATAGTTAATATTATAATTGCATTTTATGCAATGTATTCTGCCTAAATTGTTTGGAACTTAATAACACATGTATTAATAAAGAAAAAAATTGTATCCAAATTGTGTAGCCAAAATACACAATCCTTGAACTTCCAGAATCTTTAGCTTCTAAAGTATTTTAAAATTGCATGAAAGCTGTTGTTTTCTCTGTTAAATCTCAGAAACTATATATATTTTTCTTATTCACATACTTGCATGTTCTACTTCTTTCTAAATCTATTATGGGAGATTAAGCCTGAAAATGCTTATCATATGTATCACAGAGTTACACTTTTGAGTACTTGAGATAAACTTGGTCCAAACCCAATTTTTACCAAAGGAAGAAATCAAGTCCAGAATTGCTCAGCATAGTTTGTAGAAGACAACTGGGCGATCTTTAGCAAGCAGCCTGCTCATTAGTCTTCAGTTAATTAAGAAATTTCAGGGATAGTCTAAGGTAGAAACTGAAACTAATTAGAAAAGAACTTCCCAATCCTTAGAAAAGTACTGAGGAGATTCAGAAGACAAATATTAAGGTTTGGTACTGGACAGGAAATGGCCTCAAAGAAACCCTGGGCACTCAGTTCCAAAATCATTCTACTGAAGTTGGAGAGCTAATATAACAGGTAGGGCATTTGCCTTGCATGTGATCCCCCAGATTCAATCCCTGGTATCCCATCTGGTCTCCTGAGACCCATACCCGATATCCCATATGATCAAGGGTAATTCCTGTGTGCAGAGCCAAATAGTTCTCTGAGTATTGCTGCTGGGTGTGACCCCAAAACAAAAAGCAAATAGATAAATTTTTAAATCACCCCAGAGAATCAACAGCAAATTATTTATTTTTATAAAGTTGTTCACAATATTTGATTACATTTAATATTTGAACACCAATTCCACCACCATTACTACTTTTCACCACCATATTTCCATCCCGAATCCCAAACTCTGCTCCCAAAGCAGAACAGAAATAGTTTATGTTTTATTGCTTGTTATGAATAATCTGCTAAAAATGAGACAGAAAAGTTTTCTTAGAGGAAAGTGTGTGACGATTGTTGTATTTCACCCAGGACCCATTAAGCCCTTCTAAAAGAGATTAGTAAAATGTTGTTAAAGGTTGAGACTTGTGTGCTTATACCTATATCTGTATAAATATATTTCTCCCTAAGATTGGTTGCCTTCTAGTTTAAACCCAAGCAAATATGTGGTGTGCTACTCTTGGTATATTGGCGCGGTCCAGGAATACATTCACTCATGGGTAAGGCTCATCTGAGTGTGTGGAGAGAGGACGTGAGCATGGCGGTGGTTGAGTTCTGGACGTTTTCGATTGCTGGAACTGGCTCCATTGGTTCAGAGCAGGGCCTCCCCTGCCTCCCTCCAGCCAACAGCAACCTAAAAGTTGAAACCTGTTTCATATTCTTTCTGAAGTCAGGTGCCTCTATATTGGAGGCAGAAGAGAGGCTAAGGAATACAGTTTATAGTATATTTGACATACAACTTTGTGTAAGTTTTGTGTTAAATTGATGCATATTGTGAAATGATTTCCCCAATAAGGTTAGTTAGCAAATCTATTACTCCCACATACTCTCTACTATGCTAAGAACAGTGAAGGTAATTATTCTTGCAAATTTCAAGTGTACAGTATAGTTCTAAGGAGCTCTTATGCTCAATGTTAGGTCTCAGAATTTACTCGATGGACAACTGGAAGTTTGTGTCTCTGAAATTTTTCTTCCCATTTGCCTATTCCACACCAATTTATATGAAAATTTATCATGGGGAATCATATTTCAAGTTCTCAAATTACAATAGTAATTTGAGTTTATATCAGTTTAACTTCAGTGGCATACAAAAATTTCTACTCCTTTACAGAGTCTTATTGTTGGTATCAAAAATTGCATCTTCACACATTGTATGCTCAGAAATATTAGCTTATGTTTCTTTTAAATAAACATTGTCTCTAAATTGTATAGAAAACAAATGTGGAATTAGAAGTCAAAGGTACAATAGAACAATATTACTAGCCTTTATATTAACAATTGGCAGGGCTCTAAAGAATTTCCTGTAGGGCAAGTCTAGTGGCTAGACACTTCCTCAATTTTTATCTGTTTTCTTTGATAGAACTTTGCTTTTAGCTCTTTGAATTTAGTCCACTATTTTCTAGCCTCCAGTGTCTCAGATGGGAAACTTGCTTGTGAATCTTATTAAAGGCTATTCAATAAGAAATAATTAAATAATGTTTCTCTCTGCTTCTTTTTTTACAATAGACCTTATTTATTTATTTTTCAGAGTGTGTTTTTTCACACCTGGCAGTGCTTAGAGATTACAGGAATCACTTCTGGTGGTTCTCAGGGGACCATATGGGATGCTGGGATCAAACTCCAGTGAGCTGCATGCAAGGCAAATGTCCTACCTCTGTACCATTACTACAGCCCTTTTTCTCTGATTCTTTTGAAATTCTTGTTGACTTTTTAAAATTTTGTCATCATGAATTACGAGTTATTAAAGACTGGGTTTCAGACATACAATGTTCCAACACCCAATCCCTTCACCAGTATCAACTTCCCTCCACAAATGTTGCCCTCCCACCCACCAGCCTACCTTTGTGACAGGAACTTAAAAATAATTTTTATGGTGAAAAGATTGTATTTAGGATTAGCCAGCTGGACTGTTTAGATGATCCCAAGTTTGTTGGCAACATCCAAGGTGTCATAATCAGGAGCCAGTCGAACATACGCCTTTTTCTCTCCATCAGGCCTAATCAGGAACCTTGGCTACACCAATGTGATAGAGCTTCTTCACAGCCTGTTTAATTTGGTGTTTGTTGGCCTTGGTATCCACAATAAACATAAGTGTATTGGGTTGCCTTCTCAGCCACAGTGTTTTGGGTCTTCTGAAGGTGGTTGACTTGCAAATCTTTTTCTTTTTCTGGCTATGAACGTCTTTCAGCACTGCTTTCTTGGCCTTCAAAGCTTTGGCTTTGGCTTCAACCTTGTGAGGAGGAGGGGTTTCCTTCTTGGCGTTCAGCACCATCTTCGTAAAAAGGGTTTCTTATGGCTGTTCCCCAAAAATAATTTTTTTAAATAGAGTTTAGGCACTGTGGTTTTGAATACTATCACTGATAGTGTTTCATGCATAACATTTTACTGTCTTTGAGCTCCTTCTCCTGAATGATCACTTCCCTCCATAATTTTCCTCATACTTAGTTTCCTGTCCTAACCCCTTACCCTACCCCTCCGAGTGATAAGCTTCTTACTAAAAACCAGTCCTCATGTTCTTTATTTGGTATTTACTTTTCTCTTCCCCTACTATGCTTTTTAATAGCCCACATATGAGAGAGATCATTCTGTGTTGGTCTCTCTCCCTATGGTCAAAAGGCATATGAAAAAAATTGCTTTTCACCACTAATCAAGGAAATGCAAATCAAAGCAATAGGGAGATATTACCTCACACTAGAGAAACTGGTACACATTAAAAAAAGCAAAAACAACCAATGTTGGTATGGATGTTGGGTAAAAGGGACCCTCATTTACTGCTGGTGGGAATGTAGACTAGCCTATCCTTATAAAAGTAATGTGGAAACTCCTCAAAACAGGAATTGACACCATATGACCCAGCAATTCCACTTCTTGGAATATATCCCAAAGGTCCCAAATCACTATGCAGAACAAAACATTTACACTCCTATGTTCATTGCAACACTTTTCACCGTAGCCAAAACCTAGAACCAACCCAAGTGTCCAAGAACAGATTACTGGGTAAAGAAACTATGGTATCTATACATGATGGAATATTACTCAGTCATAAAACAGATGAAATCATGCGATTTGCTGTTCTGAGAATGGATCTGGATAGTACCGTGCTGAGTGAAGTTAATTGGAAAGAGAGGGACAGACACAGAATGATGTCTCATTGACTTTTGGAAATTTTATGATAATGGATCTCAACATGGGTCTTTAGCCACTTGGAAGTTTACTGAGTTTTCAGATGAGAGCGGGTGCATTCATGCTGGTATGGCCATAGACTACAATGAGTATTCAAAATGATCATGCCTTTTATAGCAGCTAGGAATTATTGAGCCATTGTCACTTTATGTCATGTTGTCACTTTATATGACCTGCTCCCTCATCTCTCTTCTTTGTCTGCTTGCTTTAGGCCATGCCAAACGTGTGTGTGTTGGTCAGCTCATTGGTATCCTGTAGGACATAAAATCTCTGCTTTTAGTCTTGTAAACATGTTTTGTTGTTGTTGTTTGTTTGTTTTTATGTTCCTCAGTTATTTCTATCTTCAAATTTGCTGTTATGTAGGTGGATCTGGGTGATCTATTGATTGCTGAAAGAAAAATATTAAAAATATTAGAAAAATATTAAAGTTCTCTACTAGTATTGCATTGTTGAGAATTTATTCCTTCAGTTTTGTTAATACTTCATTTAAAATTTAGGTGCCCCAGGGTCTGGAGTATAGTACAGATGGTAGTGCACTTGCCTTGCACACAGCTGAGCTAGGTTCAATCCCCAGTACCACATATGGTTCCTCAAGGCTTGCCAGGAGTGATCGCAGAGCAAAGAGCCAGAAGTGAGCCCTGACACTGTTTGGCATGGCCTAAATCAAGCAAACAAAAGTAGATGCTTTAAAGTTAAGTGCAATATTAACTTGATTAAATGACCCTTCAACACATCATACCATGACTTTCCTTGCCTTGCCTGACAAATTTTCACTGAATGTCTAATTTGTCTACATATAGGCATTCCTGCTTTTTTTTTTATGTAGGAGTACTGCTATTTATTCAGTCACTGATTAGCTGATTGAATTGGGCATGAACTCCACATTACTTTTTTTCCCCATTTTTTATAATTTTATTTTTGTATCACCGTGAGAGTAGTTACAAAGCTCTCGGGTTTAAGTCCTGGTCATATGATGAAACACCTCTACCTTCACCAGTGCCCATTCTCCACCCCCAAAACCCCAGTATACTCGCATCCCCCACACTCCCCCTACCTGTCGGGCAGATCATTTCCACATTACTCTCTTTCTACTTTGAATTTGTTTTCACTTCTGGTTATGAATAACATATGATATCGTGTGGCTGCAGTGGTGGCTGTGAGATTTTGAAATTCCAACTTTAACAATTAAATCTGAAGATATTTCTGCCACAACCTGCTGGGTTTCGAGATTTGTTCCTGAGTTTCTTGGATCGTAGCCGTCAAGCAGTTTGAACAGGAGCCAGTGAGACTGTTGGTGGGCAGCAACTCGGGGTCTCATTGGGACGGGGAGGAAAGGGCCAGTTCCACTCGCATCCGTGAGGCCCTGCGTGTTTTGTCACTGTGAGCCCAAACCTGACTGTCCAGTGGCCTCTGGAGGATGACGGCCACAGGGCCACCAGGAGGAACAGGCCAAGGCACGCAACCTATTCCCACCTGGGGGGCCCAGCCCCTCAACCCACTGGAGGGACTGAAAACATTTCTGACAAAAGCTGTTGGGTTTCAAAATTTGTTTCTGAGTCTCTGGGATCATGGCCATTAAGCAGTTCAATCAGGAACCAGAGAGGACATGCCTCCAATTATATATATAACTGAGCTGGAGGAGGTTTGTGGGTGTGTCTCCCACATACCGAATTTTTGGCTGTTTACTTTCTTGGTAAACTTTGCCCCAAGTTTTTGGGATCTGGCCAAAGGCACAGCAGCAATTTTGGGGTATCTGGAAGTCTGAAGGCACCATCAGGTTCCTGATGCACTCGCCTCACAGGTACAGAGTGACCTGCTGGTGGCACCCTACCCCCGTCCTGCTTTCTTTTGACAATGATTTGCATATAATAAGATTTCTACATCTTTGTTTTCAACTTATGGATGTACTTAAAGCTAATGTATCACTTTCATATTTTGAATATTCCTTTTCTTCTGCCAAAGACTATTTGAGGTACCATGATTTGGAATTCTGTTAATAATAGTTTTACACATAGATCATTACAGTGCTACACCCACAAGCAGGGTGCCTGCTTGGAATATTGTTCTTTTTTTTTTTCCCTTTTTTTTTATTAGTGAAAAACCATGAGGTACAGTTATAGGCTTACAAATTTTGTGCTTGTGTTTCAGTTATACAATGATCAAGTCCCCATCCCTCCACCAGTGCCTGTCATCCATCCCCATGGGTCCCAGCATCCCCCCCTCATCCCCCCCCCCCCATCCTGCCTCTGTGGCAGGGTATTCCCCCTTGTTCTCTCTCTCTTCTTTTGGGTACTGTGTTTTGCAAGAGAGGCTTTGAGTGGCAATCATGTTTGGTCTATCGACTACTTTTAGCATGCTTCTCCCACCCTGGGAGGGCCCTCACAACACCATTCATTTGGTACTCTCTTCTCTATCTGAGCTTCCTTTTCACCTAGAGCCTGTGGCTGGCCTTCCATTCATGGAGCAAAATTCCTGGTACTAATCTCAGCCATTCCTGTGTGTCACTCTCCCTTTTTGTTGCTTTATGTTCCCCAGATGAATGCAATCTTTCTGTGTCTATCCCGCTCTTTCTGACTCATTTCGCTTAACATGATACTTTCCATGTAGTACCACTTGTATGTAAATTTCATAACTTCATCTTTTCTAACAGCTACATAGTACTCCATTGTGTAAATGTACCAAAGTTTCTTTAACCAGTCATCTGTTCTTGGGCACTCAGGTTTTTTCCAGATTCTGGCTATTGTAAAGAGTGCTGCAATGAACAAACAATTGCAGATGTCACTTCGACTATACCTTTTTGCCTCTCTGGGATATATTCCCAGGAGTGCTATAGCTGGGTCAAATGGCAGATCAAATTCTAATTTTTTGAGAGTCGTCCATACTGTTTTCCAAAAGGGTTGGACCAGCCGGCATTCCCACCAGCAGTGAAGGAGGGTCCCTTTCTCGCCACATCCGCGCCAGCACCGGTTGCTTTTGTTCTTGTGGATGTGGACCAGTCTCTGTGGTGTGAAATGATATCTCATTGTGGTTTTGATCTGCATCTCTCTGATGATTAGTGATGTAGAGCATTTTCTCATGTGCCTTTTTGCCATTCGAATTTCTTCTTTGCGAAAGTTTCTGTTCATTTCCTCAGCCCATTTTTTGGTGGGGTTGGGTGATTTCTTCTTGTGGAGTTTAACCAGTACCTTGTATATCCTTGATATCAACCCCTTGTCGGATGTGTACTTGGTGAATATCCTTTCCCATTCTGTAGGCTGTCTTTGTATTTTGGTCACTGTTTCTTTTGAGGTACAGAAGCTTCTTAGTTTAAGATAGTCCCATTTGTCTATCTCTGTTTTCACTTGCTCGGCCAGTGGCGTGACATCTTTGAAGATACCATTAGCTTCAATATCATGGAGAGTTTTGCCGACTTTGTCTTCAATAAACATTATGGATTCTGGTCTGATGTTGAGGTCATAAATTCATTTTGATCTTACGTTTGTGCATGGTGTTAGGCAGAGATCTGAGCCCACTTTTTTGCATGTAGCCGTCCAATTTTGCCAGCACAGTTTGTTGAAGAGGCTTTCCCTGCTCCATTTCACTTTTCTTGCCCCCTTATCAAAAATTAGATGATTATATGTTTGGGAGGAAATGTCAGTATATTCAACTCTGTTCCATTGGTCTGCAGCTCTGCTTTTGTTCCAGTACCATGCTGTTTTAATTATTACTGCCTTGTAGTAGAGTTTGAAGTTAGGGAGGTTGATTCCTCCCATTTTCTTTTTCCCAAGAATTGCTTTAGCTATTCGTGGGGGCTTATTGTTCCATATAAATTTCAGGAGTGTTTGCTCCATTTCTTTGAAGAATGTCATGGGTATCCTTATAGGGATTGCATTGAATTTGTACAGTGCTTTGGGAAGTATTGCCATTTTGATGATGTTGATTCTCCCCATCCATGAACAGGGGATATTTTTCCATTTCCTCGTGTCCTCTTTTATTTCCTGAAGTAGCGTTTTGTAGTTTTCCTTGTACAGGTCCTTTACTTCCTTAGTTAAGCTGATTCCTAGATACTTGATTTTCTGGGGCACAATTGTGAATGGGATTGTTTTCTTGATGTCACTTGCTTCTCTTTCACTATTTGCGTATAGGAATGCCATGGATTTTTGGGTATTGATTTTATAGCCTGCCACTTTACTATACAAGCCTATTGTTTCTAGGAGTTTCTTGGTAGAGGTTTTAGGGTTCTCTAAGTATAGTATCATGTCATCTGCGAATAGTGAGAGCTTAATTTCTTCTTTCCCTATCTGGATGCCCTTAATATCTTTTTCTTGCCTAATCGCTATTGCAAGTACTTCCAGTACTATATTGAACAGTAGTGGAGAGAGTGGGCATCCTTGTCTCGTCCCTGACCTTAGGGGGAAGGGTCTCAGTTTTTCCCCATTGAGGATGATGTTTGCTGTAGGTTTGTGGTAGATGGCTTTAACTATATTGAGGAAAGTCCCCTCTATCCCCATTTTGGCAAGGGTTTTCATCATGAATGGGTGCTGGATCTTGTCAAAAGCTTTCTCTGCGTCTATTGATATGATCATATGATTTTTATCTTTTCTTTTGTTGATATGATGGATTATGTTGATTGATTTCCGAATGTTGAACCATCCTTGCATCCCTGGGATGAATCCCACTTGGTCATGATGTATGATCTTTTTGATGAGTTGTTGTATTCTATTGGCTAGTATTTTGTTGAGAATCTTCGCATCCGTGTTCATCAGGGATATTGGCCTGTAGTTTTCTTTTCTTGTGGTGTCTTTGTTTCCTTTTGGTATTAGAGAGATATGGGCTTCATAGAAGCTGTTTGGGAGAGTTTCTGTTTTTTCAATTTCCTGGAAAAGCTTGAGAAGAATTGGCAATAGGTCCTCTTTAAATGTTTGGAAAAATTCGCTAGTAAATCCGTCTGGGCCTGGGCTTTTGTTTTTGGGAAGACTTTTGATTACAGTTTCAATTTCCTTGATGTGAATGGGTCTATTCAGGTACTCTATATCTTCTTGATTCAGCTTTGGGAGATGGTAGAGATCCAGGAATTTATCCATTTCTTCTAGGTTCTCGTGTTTCGTGGCATAGAGACTTTCAAAGTAGTCTCTGATGATCTCTTGAATTTCTTTAGTTTCTGTTGTGATATCCCCATTCTTATTTCTGATTCGATTTATTAGGGTTCTCTCTCTCTGTTTCTTTGTGAGTGTTGCTAGTGGTTTATCTATCTTATTTATTTTCTCGAAGAACCAGCTCTTGGTTTCATTGATCTTTCGGATTGTTTCTTTGTTTTCCATGTCGTTGATTTCTGCTCTAAGTTTTATGATCTCTTTCCTTCTGCCTGATTTAGGCTCTTTCTGTTGATCCTTTTCTAAGGTCTTGAGCTGTGAGGTCAAATTGTTTATGTGCATCGTTTCTATCGACTTAAGATAGGCTTGCAGAGCTATAAATTTTCCCCTTAATACAGCTTTCGCTGCATCCCATAAGTTCTGCTAGTTTGTGTCTTCATTCTCATTTGTTTCCAGGTATCTTTTGATTTCATCCTTGACTTCGTTCCTGACCCACTCATTGTTCAGCATCGAGTTGTTTAATTTCCAGGTGTTTGATTTGGTTCTCCGTGTCTGTGTGTGATTCACTTCTATCCTCAGTGCATCATGGTCTGAAAAGATGGCTGATACTATTTCTATCTTCTTGATTCTGTTGAGGTATGTTTTGTGTCCTAGCACATGGTCTATTTTGGAAAATGTTCCGTGCGCACTGGAGAAGAATGTGTATTCTTTCTTTTTGGGGTGTAAAGCCCTGTATAAGTCCATAAGCCCTTTCTCTTCTATTACTTCTTTCAAAGCCAATAATTCCTTGCTGGGTTTTGTTCGTGTTGATCTATCCAGAGGTGATAAGGCGATGTTGAAGTCTCCAAGTACTGTTGTGTTGGTAGTGATGTCCTCCTTAAAATCTGTTAGCAGTTGTTTTAAATATTTAGCTGTTCCCTCATTAGGTGCGTATACATTTAAGAGTGTGATTTCTTCCTGTTGTACGTATCCCTTGATGAAGAGAAAATAGCCTTCACTGTCCCTTCTAATCTTTTTCAAGGTGAAATTAATGTTGTCAGATACTAGTATGGCCACCCCAGCTTTTTTGAGGGAGTTGTTTGCTTGCAGGATTGTATTCCATCCTTTGACTTTGAGTCTGTGTTTGCTCTGGCTGTTGAGGTGAGTTTCTTGTAGGCAGCAGAATGTTGGGTTCTGTCTCTGTATCCATTTTGCCACTCTGTGTCTCTTAACTGGTGAATTTAGACCGTTGACATTGAGAGAGAGAATGGTTATGGGGTTTTGTGTCATGTTTCTGTGCGGGTGTGTTGTAGTTGTAGGGTTTGTCTTTTCTTATAGTAGCCCCTTTAGGCCTTGCTTTAGGTTTGGTTTTGAGTCTATGAAGTTCCTGAGCTGCTGTTTATCTATAAAATAATGTACTGTTCCTTCGATTTTGAGGGAGAGTTTAGCTGGGTAGAGTATTCTTGGGGAAGCATTCATTTCCATGAGTTTTTTGACTATATCTCGCCACTGCCTTCGGGCTTGTAGGGTTTCCTCTGATAGGTCTGCTGTGAATCTAAGGGATGCTCCTTTGTATGTGATTTCCTTCTTTGCTCTTGCTGCTTGCAGTATTGTGTCTCTATCGGCAGTATCGATCATTCTAAGTATGATATGTCTTGGAGTGTTTTTGTTGGGGTCTCTTTTAGCTGGCACCCTTCGGGCTCCTTGAACCTGAATGGCTACATTGTGCATCTCTGGGAAGTTTTCAGCAATGATTTGTTTGACGGTGTTTTTTTCGTTGGGATTGTTTCCCTGAGGTTCAGGTAGTCCCATGATTCTAATATTGTTCCTCTTGGAATCATCTGCTAGGACTCTGATTCTCTGTAGAGCCATTTTGAGGTCCCTTGCCAGTGTTTGTTGTTGCGTGTTGGCTTGTTGCAGCTGATCTTCCAGGTCACTGATTCTCTCTTCAGCTGTGGTCATTCTATTTTTAAGAGAAGAAACTGAATTTCTCATTTCATCTATGGAATCTTTTAATCGTGACATTTCTGCCCTCATTTCTTCTCGTAATTTGTCGATTTTTTCTGTGGTGTTACTGGCTGTCTGTCTGACCGTTTTCTTTGAGTTGATTGAACATCTTGATGACTTCGTACCTGAATTCTATGTCAGAGAGGTCCCTTAGGTGAGCTGTATTGACAGAATGGTCTAGATTGTTTTCGTTGTTCTCCCCTTGTGTTGGAGATTTTCTTTGTTTCTTCATATTGCTGAGTAGGTTGGGTTACTAGATTCCTTGGGTACTAGGTTCCTTAGCGTGGGAAAACAACCTTAGCTGGAAATTAAGCCACGCCCACTTTTGAGGCCACGCCCACTTTGAGGAGGCCACGCCTCTACAGAACCCTGGGTTTGGGATGAGATGGGCGCCGCCGTCAGGTCAGGAGTGAAGAGGGCAGGGCAGACGCTCAAAACTGCTTCTCTTCAGGCATCACGGGGGACACCTGGGGTCCTGCAGGGAAAGATGGAGGTCCCAGGGTCGCGAGCCGGCAGCTGTTCTGACCTGGAATATTGTTCTTTTATCAATCCATTCAGTCATTATCTTTTCAGGGCCAAAAATCCCCAATAACAAAAAACACCCTAATCTATTGCATTTAAAGTAATCATAGATAGGTACAGACTTACAGACTTATGGTTGCTTTTAAAACAAAATTAACAATACCGTAAGTTCTTGAAATAGGAAGCATTGAACACGATGCAGAGTCATGTGGGAAAGATGCCAGTATAGTAAGGGGCCAAGAGGGGAGCAGGGAGAGCACTTAAGGCCATATTTTTTTTTTTACTGGGGTTAGCATAGGAAAGTTAAAGCAGTGCAGAGTGAATAATCTAGTATTGGCTAGTTTCAATAATTTTGGCTGACTGAGCTACAGATGTAATTTCTAGTTACCTTGCATATGACTGGGATGATTATAGAACTACTGATTCCTTGAATATGTTGGTCAGATAGAGGTGATATGGCTCTTAAAATATGTTGTCTTGCATATCAAGGAAATGTTTCCTCCAAAGAGCTTTGGAGTTTTAAGGAAAGAGGAACTGACTGACTTTGGAAGTACAGTCACTCCCTAGCTAGAAATATCCTTTAAGTTGTCACAGTATCTCTCTATCTATCTATACATACATTTATATATATGTAAATATATATGTATGTGTATATATATCCATATATATGTGAGTTTCAAGAAAAAAGCGTGGGGGCACGTGGGACCGGTGAACAGGGAAATAGGGCCCCAGGCTGATCAAGTCGTAAGTCTATTTCTCTCCTCCCCAGCATAGTACGATCTCTCCCGTTACAGCACAATCATAGTTGTAGTTTTGATGGTAGTCCCAGTCATCATAGTTCTATCATCCTAGTCTCCTCGTAGACCTCAAAGTCTTCTACCCCTCTGGCCCTTTACAGCATAGTTATATAGAAATCATGAATGGAGGGGTACACAGAGGTGGGGTTGAACAAATAATAACAAAGAATAATTTGTTATTGTAATAATAAACAGAGGAAGTTCAGCAGAAGTTCTAGGAGATTAACTCAAGGGCAAAATCTCATGTGAGCATTCAACACTCCAGATTACTAAGAGATCTACTCAAGGACATTATTTCATCCAGGGAGTATTGCTTTATCCTTTATCCTCAGGTAGTAATCCATTTAATGATCATAGTAAATTTACTTCTTATAATATTTCTAGTCATTTTGCATGAACACAGTAAGAGATATATTAAGCTTAAAGTTTGGCTCTTCCTAGGGACATCTTGCTATATATCCCATTCTACAATCCTCAGGCCAGGTTAGTTTTTCCTAACCCCTGCAAGGTCCTTATTCAGTTACTTCTTCTTGGGTCATGACAGAGTTTGTCCCATGACCATGCTCCTAACTTATACTTATGATGCTTAGCTTGCCCCCTTTTGATGCCAGGGTAGCTTACAGTTTGCCCTGGGCCCATTCATTCCCTTCACCCAGGCCCTGCTTTTGGAGGGCTAGGAACCAAGGGCAACTGAGGCCTAAGTGAAGTAAATATAGATGTCCAGGAGTAAATATTATTTTGGAGTCAATTAACACCCATGTTACAAAGAATAGCATGAAATATCTTCCTGTGTCTATACAAAAAAGGACATTGCTAAGCCATGCAAGTGATATAAAAGACAGAGAAAAGCAATATAGGATTATTAGTGCCTGAGGAGTTGGGTGTGCCTCAGGGTCACTGTTGTGGGAGTAACTCAATAAAACTAAAGCTCCCTGCAGAAAGAGCAAGGACAACCAATGTTATTCAACATATATCTATATCTAGATATAGATGTGTAGTAAAGAGCATCAAATAAGTATGGTATTAACTAATCAGCTATCCACTGGTTTGTGTTTTAGGCAGGATGAAAAGTGAATCTCCCAGGTTAATATGATGGTTGTAACATGGGCCAAAGAGATGGTACAGTCAATAAGGTCCTTGTTTTGCTTATGACTGATCATGGTTTGATTCCTAGCACTGCTCATAATTCTCCAAGCACTGGTAAGAGTGACCAGGAGCATACGGCCAGGTGCAAGTCCTGAGGGCATGGTTCCCCAACTACATATACAATTCTACACAAAACATCTAGCACTTCCACAAAGTTGTATTGCTGGGTTGTATAATATTAAACAATTCTTTAATTCCAGGGTGAAAATTTATTTGATCAAAGTACTATTTGACTGTGCAGTATACTATTCTGGTTATACGCAACTATGTTGATGCAGTAATTTCAAATTCAGTTGACTGAATTTATATTGTTTCTGTTATCTCCAAGAAGAGATTTTGGGGGCATTGGGCTAGAAACTGAAAGCAGCATTTTCTATTTAATATTGAGAAACTGAAAACGTGTTATTTAAATACTCTTCATTTTTGTTTACTTGCAGGCCAGTGTGATCCTAGCGTGCCCACACTTCTGGCTGGGTTTAATAGTCCCCATATTGTGCTTGATGATACATGTAATATGCAAATTGTAAGTTAAAAATGGGGGAGGGAGGCAGATACTCTGGTAGAAGGTGTGATGGTGGAATATTGTTCACATGAAATGCTATCATTAATAATGTAACATATTATGGTTCCTCAAATTAAAAAAAAAATTTTAATGCAGTGGTAACCAAAAAGTGTAATGTCATGGTTAATTGCGCTTTCCCAAATGTCTTTTAGATTAAACTAAGTACCACTTTATGAGTATTATAAGTCAGGGTGATTTTAATTTTTATTTATCATTGGAGGGCCATATTGGGCCTTTCAAATACTCAGCGGTTTCTCCCAGTGCTGTTCCCAGTAACCACTCTTGGGAGTGCTTGGAAGATCATGCAATGCGGCTCTCAAAGGAGAAAATACTACAACACTTTAAGCTACATACCTGGCTCTTGTGGTGCTTTTGTTTATTTATTTATTTATTCCCACTTTATTTATTTATTTTTTTAATTTTATTTTTATATTATTTAATAATATTTTATATTATTTATAAGCCCCTTTACATTTCTTTTAATTTCTAATGTAGGTAGCAAACATCAGTTCTATTAACAGCACCTTTGATTTTACTATTGGTATAAATCACATTTTAGCAAAATATTTTAGTTATTTAGATACCTAAAATATTATATTCATTACATCGAAAGCAAGTAGGGCGTTTGCCTTGCATGCAGCCCTACCCGGGATTGATTCGTCTGCCCCTCTCGGAGAGCCCAGCAAGCTACCGAGAGTACCTGCACGGCAAAGCCTGGCAAGCTATGTGACATATTCAATATGCCAAAAACAGTAACAAGTCTCACAATTTGTTGTGAGACATTACTGGTGACCACTTGAGCAAATTGATGAACAACGGGAGAAATGTGCTACAGTGCTACAGTGCTATTTTTATATTGCTGTTCACAATAATTTATTACATTCAACATTTCAACCCCAATCCCACCCCCATTACATTTTCCCACCACCATTATTTTGAATTTTCCCACCACCACCACCCAAGCCTGCCCCAAAGGCAGATGCGAAATAATTTATTTTATATTGCTTGTTATGAATAATCCACTAAAAATGATCAAAAAGGTTTCATTAGAGGAAGTTGTGTGAAAATTGTTGTATCTCTCTTTGGAGAGCCATTAAGCCCCTCTATAAGAGATCATTAACATGTTACAGGTTAAGTCTTGTGTATTGATATATCTTTATATATATATAAATATATTTAAGATTGTTTGCCTTCTACTTTACACCCCCTCAAATGTGGTTTGCTACTTTTGGTATATTAGTGGCATAAAATATGAGATATCATGTGACCACTTTCGTAGCCTCATGCTCCAGGAATTTTAAATAGGGTGCTAGAGTTGGAGTTAAACTTTTAACTGGATGGTGATTTTGGGGTCTGAAAGCACCTATGTAGAGTGTTGCTCTCTTCTGAGATTTATTTGTGAGTCTCTGGATTATGGCTGTTAGTGAGTTTATATCGCTCCCAGAGGTGGTTCCTGGGTGTGACTGCTCATTCCCGACTATGCAAGCTGGGAGATTTCAGTCACAAAACCCGCATACCTAGGTTTTTCAAAATATCCATGCTTAGGCGTGAGGGGTTTGTCCCAGGCCTCAGAAGATTGGCCATGAGCGTGGCATATTCCGACTTTATTTAAACACTGGGGTTTGCAAAGCTGTCCTGATGATTTGATATAGACATTTACTATTCCAGCACCAATCCAACCACCACTATTACCTTCCCTCCACCATTATTTTCATCTTTCCAACCACCCCTCAAGTTTGTCTCCGTAGCAGGCCCACAATAATTTATTTTATATTGCATGTTATCTTGTGGGGCTTTTAGAAGTAATGAATGATGTTTGCTTTATTTCACTGTGTATTTATCAATAAACTACTCTTTAAATGTTTTAATTTATTTATTTGGGCTGGAGCTGTAGCACAGGGGGTAGGGCATTTGCCTTGCACATGCCCTATCTGGGTTTGATTCCTCCATCCCTCTCGGAGAGCGCAGCAAGCTACTGAGAGTATCCCGCCTGCACGGCAGAGCCTGGCAAGCTTCCCGTGGCATATTCGATATGCCAAAAACAGTAACAAGTCTCACAATGGGGACGTTACTGGTGCCCACTGGAGCACATCAATGAACAATGGGAGGACAGTGCTACAGTGCTACTTATTTATTTATTATTACTATTTGATTTTGGGGCCACATCTGGGAGTGCTCAGGGTTTACTTCTTTTCATTTTTATTTACTTTGTTTTGGGGCTACACTTGGTGATGTTCAGGGGTTACTCCTGGCTCTGCATTCAGGTGCTTGGGGAACAATATGGAATGCTGAGGGTTGAACCTGGTTGGCTTTGTGCACTACCCACTGCACTATTGCACTGCCCCATCAGGGGTTACTCCTGACTCTGTGCTCTGGGGTCATGCCTGATGGGCTTGGGAAACCATATAGGGTGCCAGAGGTTGAACCTAGGTTGACTATGACCATTCCTTCACTTTTAACTTTTTAGGATCATGACTTATTTACCTTTCATTTTGCTTTGTTCGGGGCCACACCCAGATGTCCTCAGGACTTGGTCCTGTCTCTGTGGTCAGAAATCACTCCTAGCCTTGCTTCCGGGGACCACATGTAGTATCATAGAACAAACACAGACACACACACAAAAAAAGTTTTACTTGCTGTACTTTATCTGAAACTTATGTACCTTTTATGGAAGTCAAACCCTGAAACCAGATGATTTACAAATTAAAACCTAATAATAAAATAAGAAATTGAAAGGAGATGTTAAATTTAGAAGCATAGTTTCTCCAGAATATTTAAATATTTGATAAAATTGCTTTCTTTATTTACTAAATCTTACAGAATTTCCTTTTAATTATCACCCTGGGCAAGAAAGGTTGGGTTCTTACACTTTGGAGTATTTCACAGTTGAGATAAAATGAGTGTCTCCTAAGTTTACAATTTTTGTATGGCTCTGGGTCTTATCCATTTTTGAAATGTAAACATTTATGTCCTAACATAAAAATGTTTTCTCTACATTTCCACAAGTACAGTTTGCCTTCCAATTGATAAATTTTGTCATTTGAGGGGGAAAAAATTCTTCTAGTTTAGTTAATGTTAAAGCCCCAGCTTTATAGTAATAGTTCTGTGATTTTCTTTAAAAAAAACTTTCAGTATAAAAGTCTTCAAACAGATCATTTCCATTATTTATACCTTTAAATATTATTTCTTAAGACTGTCTTGCTCAAAGGTATTTGTTTCATACCAAAGTATTCTAAGGAGCAGAGCACAGGCCGTAAAGGAGGCAGAAATTTTTATTGACTTACAATTTTATTTAAAAATTTTTATTACGGTAAGTTTGTCTCAGAGTATAATATTGAGTATAATTTTACATGTAGAGTACTGTAAATAAACATCTGTATATACTACATTATGTTGTCATACAGTTGACCCCTTAAACCTCATTTCTGTATATTCCTGTCACTTTCCTGTTATCTCTATTTTGTACTTATAGTTGTTGTTTTGTTTATCCTCCAAATCTGAGTAAAATGATTCATATTTTTGAGTCATTTGTTTTACTTTTGAGTTATTTTTTGATAAAGGTGTTTGTCTTTTTCAGTCTGACATCTTACTTAGTCTAATATCTTATGAATAACTGTCATGTCAGAATTTTTTTTCTATCATTGAGTAATATTCCATTCTGTATATACACCATTCCTTTACCCAATTGTTCCTCAATAGACACTTAGGTTGTTTCCAACTCTTGGCTATTATAAAGACCACTGCAATGATTCTAAGGATGCATGTGTTTTTTTGACAACAGAACTGGAGATCCCAAGTTGGGGTAGAGGGAAAGGCAGTGATGGGGCTGACTAGCCGAGACAAAAGGACAGCGAATAGGCTGGAGAGATAATACAGCACAGCAGATAGGGCACTTGCCTTGCATGTAGCAGACACAGGTTTGAAGTTTGATCCCCATACTCCATATGGTCCCTTGAGCCCACCAGGAGTGATCCCTTAGGCAGATCCAGGAGTAAGAAGGTGTGGCCAAAAAAAGTGGTGGGTGGGGGGGGGGACTCTGAGGCGGGAAGACAGTGGAGAAAGTGCAGTGACTTTGTGCTCCAGAAGCATAAAAATTTAAACAAGTCTAAACTATGTTACCTCAATAATAATAAATTAAAATATTTTCCTACAACTAGTGAAAAAATTAGTACTTTCAGTACTAGAGATAAGTACCCCCAAGTGAAAAACTATATAATATGTAATCTCTGGAGAGGGATGTTTGTTTGTTTGTTTGGTTGGTTGGTTGGTTGGTTTTGTGGCCACAACCAGCTGTGTGTGGGGGATTCTCCAGTCTCAGTGTTCATGGATTATTTCTGGTCATGCTAAGAAGCTGTAAGCTGTGTTATGCTGGAAATCAAGCAAGTGTTCTACCACTGAGTCGTACCCCTCACCTGGGGAATTTTTATCTTAATTTTTTAAAATTTAATTTAAAGGTAAAAGGTAAAGGCCCTCCCGTTGATCATCGATTTGCTCGAGCGGGCCCAGTAACGTCTCCATTGGAGTCTTTGTTGTTACTGTGTCTGGCATATCGAATACTCTCGGTAGCTTGCCAGGCTCTCTGAGAGGGGCGGAGGAATCGAACTCGGGTCGGCCATGTTGGCTGCATGCAAGGCAAACGCCCTACCCGCTGTGCTATTTAATTTTTATAAATTTGTTCACAGTAATTGATTATATTCAATATTGTAACACCAATCTCACCACCATTACACCTTCCCACCATCATATTTCTAATTATTCCACCCTGATCCCAAAGCCTTCCCCCATAACAGAACCTAAATAATTTATTTCGTATTGCTTGTTATGAATAATCTGCTAACGATGATTCAAAAAATTTCCATAGAGGAAAATGTGTGAAGATTGTTGTATCACCCTGGAGCTATTAAGCCTTCATATAGAATATGAGATGTCGTGCAGCTGCGAATTCTAAGATTTTAAATAGAGTGATACATCTAGAATTAAATTTTTTTAACTGGATGGTGACTTTGGGGTCCATATATCCATTCGATCTTTCTAAGATGTCCACCACTATAATTTTTATAAGTGACACAGCTACCTAGCTCTACTACCATGATTGAAGTAAGAATTGGCAGTACTATCTGATACCAGAATCCTAGGCATCTATGTTCTAACACAGTCACCATGAAAGAAAGAACTTTCTGGAACCATGCCTTACTTCTATGCATCTTCAACTTATTGTCCAATTATGATCAGGCAGATTTGACTCCTCTGAATTGAAGCACAGGCACCCAGAAAGATCTATATAGGTTTTCCAGGAAGTTCTGCCTGTTTGAAGTGGCTAGCTGATACCAACCAGTTCTGGCTGGATCCTTCTGGCAATACTTCTCAGTTACTGGTAAAACAGATCCTTGGTTTTACATAAAGACTGGCCATGGTGCATTGCATCTTGTCGTGTTGTCTGTGACATAAGTATGTCCAGGAGATAGATAAAGTGCTTATAGTGTATAAGACTTACATGTTATGTTTTCTTTATCTTTCCAACGTTCTACAGGTATAAAAATATCTGGAAAAAAACTTTGCTAGAAGAGATTCTGGAGAAGGAAAAAAAAGAAATCGAAACACTTGAAGCTCCTCCAGGATTGGACGAAAAGTAAGACCCTTCTCTTTACCATGGTTTCTGTTTAACACCATTTTTTCCATTCTATTTCCATTCTATTTCCCATCAACGGCCAAGACCCAGAGACTATAAAACCCAGCTCCCGGAAGAGAACAGAGCAGAGTCTCCTGCCCCTGCGCCTGGCTTTCCTTGCCGGGGCCCCTTGGAGGGGAGCAGGTTGAGTTTCCTTCCCCGTCCCGACCAGGGCTCTGGCAGCCGAAGACCTCCAGAACCAGCCACCACCATGCTGAGACCACGCTCCACAAGCGTGAAGGTACCGGCAGAGGAACAAAGGCATGCTCGTCTCGGGGCTGAGATCTCCAAGCCTGCTCGGATCAGGGCTGAGCATTCTCCACCCAGATCCTCCATATTCCAGTAGGCAGGGGTCACACCCACCAACTGGCTCCCTGGTGCCGTGTAATCCCATCAACGGCCAAGACCCAGAGACTATAAAACCCAGCTCCTGAAAGCGCGCGGCCAGGAATGCGGATGCGCGACATCTTATTATCTCATTTCTACTTTGGAAAAACTGGCAGGCTACTGAATGTAATCTGCCCACACGGCAGAATCTGGCAAACTCCCCATGGCGTACCCAATATGCCAAATACCAGTAACAATGATGGGTCTCATTCTCCTAACCCTGAAAGAGCCTTGAATATGGCACTTTTTAAAAAAATCTCAGGGCTAGGACGAAGGAGACATTACTGGGGCCTGCTCGAGGCAATCGACGAAAGTCATCAAATCTTTATGGTACCGCAAAATAAAAGTCTGAATAAGAGACACATAGTAAACAGTAAAGAAGTTATGATTATCATCTGGGGGAAAATACCCAACAGAAAAGGGAGATAGAGGAACCAGAGAGATAGCACAGTTGGCAGGGCACTTACCTTGCCTGCATCTGACTGGGGTTCAATCTCTGGCATCCCATATAGTCCCCCAGGCCCATCAGGAGTAATTCTTGAGTGTAGAGCTGGGAGAAACCCTGAGCATTGCCAGCAGTGGTGCAAAAAAAGGCAGGTAGAAATTCATGGGAAAAGAAACAACATCAACATTTTATTAAAAACAACAAAAATATAAAATGGCAATAATAAATGCTCATATATTAATAATCACCCTAGCACAGCAGGTAGGGCTTTTGCCTTGCATGTGGCAGATCTGGGTTTGATTTCTCTATCTTTCTCAAGAGCACGGCAAGCTACCGAGAGCATCCCGTCTGCAAGGCAGAGCCTGGCAAGCTCCCTGTGGCGTATTTGACATACCAAAAACAGTAACAAGTCTCACAGTGGAGACATTACTGGTGCCCGCTCGAGCAAATCAGTGAACAATGGGAGGATAGTACTACAGTGCTAAATGTTAATGAATTAAATCAACCAATTAAAAGAAACTACATAGTTAAATGGATTTTTTTTAAAAATAAACTCTTAATAAGCAAAAAAAAAAGTGCAAAGTGTCCCTGGATAGGTCAGGAATAGACCTGTCTTACTCTCATGAGTCTATGAGTTTGATTAGTTCCAAACACCCACTTGATGTCATTAGTCCTGGTGAGGTGACCGTTTGTGCCCCAGCCACAAATGAATATCCAATCTAGAGCAAGCACCACAAACACGGGTGCGAGCATGGCAGCAAGTGTGTGAACCCTTGTCATCACAACAGCAACAAAGGGGAGGGAAGCAAGTAAAAAAATGAGGAAACATTAAGATGGCCTATTCAGAAAAAAGAAGTCAAAGTCTACACTGTTTTTCATTTATATCATTTATATCAGAGGTATATAATTCAATTTTTAGGTATTTTCCACCACACCAATTAATCTACCTGTCACTGTCCTGTCGTTGTTCATTGATTTGCTCGAGTGGGCCCAGTAATGTCTCCATCATGAGACTTTGTAGTTACTGTGTTTGGCATATCGAATATGTCACGGGGAGCTTGCCGGGCTCTCCAAGAGGGGCGGAGGAATCGAACTCGGGTCGGCCATGTTGGCCGCTTGCAAGGCAAATGCGCTACCCACTGTGCTATCGCTCCAGTCCAATTAATCTATCAATCAAGATTAATTCATAGTGGTTGAAGTCGAAACAATTGTTGCCTAGGGAGATTCTGTCTAGAAAATTTGAAGACGGAAACTTCAAACATGAAAGAAATATTCCTAATCTTACTTTGGGAAGTGGATATATATGTCGATATTTTTTGTTCGAATTCATCATGCTGTGCTTTTAGCATTTCATTATATGCAACATTAAACTAAAAAGAAAGAAAACAAAATATGAACACAATACATATATACCCAAAAGAAAGCTCATCATAACTATGCTAATCTAGATAGTGGTTCCAGAAATTAGCAAGACCATAAAACCATTTAAAAAATAGGCCAAGTATAAAGTTCACAGGAAGGGCTGGAGCAATAGAAGAGTGAGTAGGGTGTTTGCTTTATGGGCACCATATAGTCCTCCAACTCTTCCAGGAATGATTCCTGAGTACAGAGTCTTGCTGGGTGAGGCCTAAAAACAAATAATAAAAAAAGTGAGTAATTTACAATATTTTTCAGAAATACAAAGGTATATAACTCAATTTTTAGGTATTTGCCACCACGCCAACACCCCCCCCCCCCCACCCCCGCAAATTCAAGTATACAGCACCTAAGTTAGAAATTGCTGGTCACATTTGGAATAACAAAACAATTAGTGCAACCCCACCTGTGTTAAATTTATGTATAAGTTGCAATCCTCTTCAATTGTAAAAAAAATGAGCAGACCATATACCCAGAAATTTCTCCAGCTAAAATAAAATGCAGAACATCGGGACTGGAACAAGAGTAGGATGCTTGCTCTGCACACAACTAACCCAGGTTCAATCCCTGACATCCTATATGGTCACCACCTGGAGCACCACCTGGAGTAATCCCTCAGCACATAGCCAGAAGTAAATCCTGAGCACTGCCTGATGTAGATCCCAAAGCAAAATAAATAAATCAATAAATAATAAAATACAGAATGTTATTCACAACATGCAATCTTTAGTGCAAAAGCACGGGATAATAATAGTGTAACTTTGGGGAAAGGACTTTCAAGCAGTGCTCAGGTCATCCAAAGGTCACTTGACCAGACAGTTAAGTGTTATTGTCTAAAGATAAAGTGCTGCTTTGGTCCAGCTATCCTGGGGCCCAGCAGAACTATGCCAGCAGTGCTTCAGGATTCCCAGGGTCAAAACAAAGGTGTTTGGGAGAGGAGTCCAGTGCTTCATGAGATGGATTCAGTCTCAGGTTCTAGAGCATGCAAGCATGCATCCTGACCACAAGACTCTCTCCAGTGCCCGAAAATATTAAATTTACTTGTAATATACCTCTTGAAAATTATCTGAAAGATCAATCCTAGTGATTCCCAGTAAGGAATAGAGATGATGAGTGTAGAGTTGGAAATATGTGCACGAGAAACCATTATCATTAGTATCGTAAACCAGAGTATCAGTTGAAAATTTTTTGAAAATAATGATTAAAAAAACTTTAACAGCAAAACATATTTCTGAACCATGCAGATTTTGTCTGTGACACAGTTTAGAGAAGTGAATGGATAAAGAAGGATGAAAACAGGAAGCGTAAATTAATAAATGGATTCAGGAAACTCAAGGCCAAAAGCATTTCAGCTCCTGGATAGAAAAGCAAAAGTATAATCTGATTTATATTTTTTGATATCTCCCACCATCTCCCTGTTGTTCCAGAAGTCTGGCAGCCACACCCATGAACTGGTGCCAAATAAACTCATGAACTGACCATGACCCAGAGACTCATAAATAAATCTCAAAAGAGATCAACAAGTTGCAGAGATACTTCTGGACCCCATGCCAGGCTCTGTCATCCAGGACACCCAAATGACTTTGAAATGACCATTCAGTTGAAAGTTGAAATGACCATTCAGTTGAAAGTTTAACTCCCTCTGCACCACCCCATTAAAATTTTTCAATTAACAAATTTGAATTCCTGGAGCATGTGGCCACTAGCAGCCACACAACATCTCAAATTCTACACTACTGATAAACCAGGAGTAGTACACCACATTGGATGGGATGTAAAGGAGAAGAAAACCAATCTCTATTAAAAAAATATAAGCACACAAGGTTTAACCTGTAACATATTAGTAGTCTCTTCTACAAGGGCTTAATAGCTCTATCGTGATATACAACAATATTCACACACTTTGTTCTAAGGAAACATTTTTTAATCATTTTTAGTGAATCATTTATAACAAGCAATACAAAATAAATTATTCAATGCCATAACATGTAGAGGCAGGCTTGAGGGGTATTTGGGAAAATTGGAAATAATGGTGGTGGGAAGGTACAATGGTTGTGGGATTGATGTTGAAATATTGAATATGATAATCATCGTGAAAAACTTTATAAAATAAATAATAAATTTGAAAAAATGGGAAAATGCAGATGCAATCTGTCAGACAACTTTGAATAGCTTGAATCCCCCAAATATCAAAGTATGTGGCAAGTGCTAGGACACCCCAAAAGTGATGAAGTTAACTAATTTGCAAAGGTATTTTAAAAATTCCAGTTTTTAGCTTATAGAAAGGAAAAATAAAAATGAGAACTTCTCTAAATTTGTGACTATATTTATCCACAACAGAGCTATTCATAGAAGGGACAAAATTCATGCAATTCATCCATGTACAAGTGTGGTAACAATAAACAAATATGGGCAAGGGGAAGAGACAAGAGAAGGGAGGAAGGATGAAGGAGAGAGGAAAGGCAGGAGGAGAGATTGAGAAAATATAAGAAGTTAACCTTTCCTTTGATTCTTTTCCAGTAAATGCCATTGAGATTGGTTCCAATAATAAAGCCAGTCTGTGTTTGGTTCACTTGCAGAACAGAGTATTACCCTCCCTGTGAGATTTGTTTCCGGAGTAGTTCTGTTTATCAAGTAACTCCACGTAAGTAATGTGGGATATAGTGACTCAAAACACTGAGTGTGCCTCTGTTCACAAGAAGGATGAGTAATTAAAAATCAAGTAATTCTATTGAAAACAATCTGTGAGGTGAAATAATCCAGACACAAAATGACAAGTATTGTATGGCTCCACTGATATGAGTGAGGTACCTGTAGTGGTCAAAATCAGATATAGGAAATAAAATGAATAATGGTTGTTAGGTGTGGGAGTAGAGGAAATGCAAATATAGTGTTTAAAGTTTATATTTAAATGGAGTTTCAATTTGGAAAAATGAAAGTGGTCTGGAGATGGATGTATAATGTTTGTAGTATCACTAGAGTAGAGATGTAAGAATCATTAAGATATTAAATTTTTTAAAAACTGGAAGCCACCTATACCATTATTTATTTTTAAATTTTTTATTTTGATTTTGGGGCTATCCTCAACAATGCTCAGAGCTTACTCTTGGGTATGCACTTAGGGATCACTTCTCGAGGTGCTCAGGGGACCATATGAGGTGCTGAGGATCAAGCCCATGCAAGGCAAGTGCTCTACATGCTGTACTATTTCTCTGGCCCCATAATCTATTTTTTAAAGATAGGCTGGAGCGATAGCACAGCGGTAGGGCGTTTGCCTTACAAGCAGCCAACATGGCCGACCGGAGTTTGATTCCTCTGCCCATCTCGGAGAGCCCAGCAAGCTACCGAGAGTATCTCGTCCGCATGGCAGAGCCTGGCAAGCTACCCGTAACGTATTCAATATGTCAAACACAGTAAGAAGTCTCACGATGGAGACGTTACTGGGCCTGCTCGAGAAAATCTATGAACAATGGGAGGACCGTGACCGTGACTAAAGATAGGGTAGCTCTCATAGAGAAAAAGGGTTGAAGATATCATGTATTTTTAATCATGCATATAATTTTGTATATATAAAGGCTATTTATATATATGGGCTGGAGCAATAGCACAGCAGGTAGGGCGTTTACCTTGCTTGCGGCCAACACGGCCAACCCAAGTTCGATTCCTCCACCCCTCTCGGAGAGCCCAGCAAACTACTGAGAGTAACTCGCCCACACAACAAAGCCTGGAAAGCTCCCCGTGATGTGTTCAATATGCCAAACACAGTAACAAGTCTCACAATGTTACTGGGCCCTCTTGAGCAAATTGATGAAAAACGGGAGGACGGTGACAGTGATTTATATACATGGTGTATCCATCTAGACATCTGAAAGAATGCTTCATAAATGACGTGTTCTCACTGTATCAGTTTGAAGACTAAATGTGTATTTTATCCTCAAAATAATTTTTTTCTTTTTTATTTATTTATTTATTGAATCACCGTGGGAAAGGTTACAAAGCTTTCAGGTTTAGGTCTCAGTCATGCAAATATCAAACACATTTCCCTTTACCAATACTTATTTTTTACCATGAAGAACCCCAATAAAACCCCACCCCCACCCCCCCCAGTCCCTGTGAGGCAGATGAATTCTAGTTAACACTCTATCTGCTTTGATTAGATTCATTGTTTCAATAAAAGATTCACCACTATTATTTAGAGTTTACCCCCCCCCCCAAATCAGACATGCTGAAAAAGCATTGTGAAGTGATTTGCTTTCTACAGCTGGGTTCAAGAATTAAATGTTGGTTTTGGATTTCTGCTATTTTACTTATTGACCCTGGAAGTATTTCTACTGAAAGTCAGATAGTTAAGAAATTGGTTTCTGTGCTCTGGAGTCGTGGCCGTGCTGGAGAGCCGCTAGTGGGGGGCAACTGGTGGCCTCGGTAGGGCGTGAAGGGCGGACCGAAACGCCCCCCTTCCCATGAGGTTTAAGTCGCCCCCACTCCCCCCGCTCATACCTGCTGTCCACAAGGCTCCCATGCGGCCATCTTTCTTTCCAGAGAGGAGAAGGCGACTGGGGCAACAACCTTTCCCCTCCGGACAGACATGATGGCCTGGATTAACGCATAGTCCGTTCACTTTTCTGCTCCAAGCTGCCGGGTTCTGCATTAAATCCTTGTGCTTCTGGGGCCGTGGCCATGCTGGAGAGCTGCTCGCGGGGGGCAACTAGTGACCGCGGTAGGGCGTGAAGGACGGACCGGAACGCCCCCCTTCCCATGAGGTTTTAGTCGCCCCCACACCCCCAGCTCATACCTGCTGTCCACAAGGCCCCCATGCGGCCACCATCCTTCTTTCCAGAGAAGAGAGAGCGAATGGGGCAACACCCTTTCCCCTCCGGGCAGACATGATGGCCTGGATTAACGCCTAGCCCGTTCACTTTTCTGCTCCAAGCTGCTGGGTTATGCATTAAGACCTTGTGTTTCTGGGGCTGTGGCCGTGCTCCAAACTTAACTATGATTTTCAGAGAGAAACGTTGGGTAGTTTACTTCCCATGGATCACTTTGTATATAGAGAGATGCTGGGCGGCCGTGTAAGTGGCCGCGCGGTTTTGAGGAAAAGTCCTAGTTCCAGCATACTCGAGCTGTGCTTGTAGAGGCTTCTGGTCACCAGGGTTCCATCTGGGGGAGGCGGGATGCGGTACCTACCCCATCTGGGACTTCCCGATGATCTCGGCTCTTTTTGGAACCTGTTTTTTTTTTTTTTTTTCCTTCGGGATCTGTGGATCCCGCCCCCCATGTAGTCCTTCTCTTCGGCTGAATGCTGTAAAGATGGCGCTGGGGGGCGGGCTGTGGGCGTGACTTCCGGAATCTGAGGTTACCTGGGAGTTGTAGTCCCGGCAGATTTGAGGAAAAGTCCTAGTTCCCGCATACTCGAGCTGTGCTTGTAGAGGCTTCTGGTCACCGGGGTTCCATCTGGGGGAGGCGGGATGCGGTACCTACCCCATCTGGGACTTCCCGATGATCTCGGCTCTTTTTGGAACCTGGTTTTTTTTTTTTCCCTTCGGGATCTGTGGATCCCGCCCTCCATGTAGTCCTTCTCTTCGGCTGAATCTCAAAATAATTTTTATCCAAAAAATACACACACTTTTTGGATTTAAAGATAGCTTAGTCCTGAAACAGGTAAAGGGAAGAGAGAGAGAATGAGAATGGGAAGAAAAGTGCCTGCCATAAAGGCGGGCTGGGGAAGCAGGAGGAGATACAGTTGGAAAGGGTGGCCGGAGAGAAACTCTTTGGACACTGATAGTGGGAAATGTACACGGGTGAAGGAAAGGGTGTTGGAGCATTCTATGACTGAAACCCAGTCATGAACAACTTTGTAACTGTGTATCTCACAGTGATTCAATAAATAAATATAGCGTAGCCCAAGTTATACTTGAAAACCTTTTTAAAAGCTTCTTTCATTCTCCTGTTTCATCTAAGAAATCCATCTAAGCAATGCCTGGATGAAAGGTGTAGGCCCTGTGAATGCAGAGTGTGCTTTAGAGAGAAAGGAAAGAAGTCAAAAAAGAGATAAAAACAAAGAATTGATTAGTGCTTTTTGGGAATAAATTAATTGTCTCCTACTTGATCAAGGCATTCATTATAAGTTGTAGGAAATAGCAGTTGCCCAAGTATCTATTGTATTTTAATCTAAATATATTATTCAAGTGTATGACTGCTCTACTAGCTACCTGTGAAGGCCAAGAGTTAGAGAAGGAGGAAAATACTTGTTAGTCTTCTGTATTGTCCACTGAGTACCAGCACCATGTTCAGGTATGTTTCTGATTCTTCCAGGACCTGTGCATATCAGTGAATCAATTCACTGGGAATTTATATCAGTGGTCTTGCAATTCAACTCAGCCTGAGTAAACCACCTCAAACAGTTACATTTCCAACACTCCAGTTTCTTGTCCAAATTTAACATTAACATTCAGTGCTGCTCCATAACATGTTTTCAGCTTCATAAATTCCATTTTTCGGAGTTTCAGAAGTAAGTTTTAGTTTAAAGATTTGAACATTACTAGAGTCTCACCTCTTGCATGGTAATGGTAATGGGAAAATGAAGTCAGGGTCCCTGATGGTTACTGTTTGGGCTCCTTATGGCTTCTACAACACATCCATATAAATGGGCTCTATCTTTGTTGACCCTCCCAGCAGGCTGTCTCCTCTAAGGCAGAATTTTTGTGGAGAGTAAAGTGGCAATTTGGAAGCCCTGAGAGAACTTTAAAAATCACAGTGAGGCCAGCAAGATAGCTCAAAGAGCCAGTGTACATAGCTTTGTACATGGGAGGCCTGGTTTGATCCCAGGCACATCATAGTTCCCTGAGCACTGACAAAAGGAGCTCCCAAACTGGGAGTAGCCTCTGAGCACTATGAGGTATGACCCCAAACCCAAAAACTTCATTTAAAATCACACCTATATCCTATCACCCAGAAATAGGGATATTAAAGGAATCTCAAGATGGTTCAAATACGGTCACGTTTGCACACGGTTCTTCCCTCTGGCTGGTCTAGCCAATGTGGTCAGTATGTCCCACACTGAATTTCACTTTTCATCAGAGAACGTTCATGCATCTGATGACCCTTAATAGATTCTCCTGTGCTTGAATCTTGCAGATGGTTATTCCTTTTCTCAATCAGAGGGAAATATACTTACTATGGAAGAACTAGTCCGATGTTATGACACTACTAAGACAGACTGGAGAAACTCAACTTCTAGTAGTGAAACTCTCGATGACTAAGGTTTGAACAGTTGTGTACTGTCCTCTCACACCCTTCCCTGATGTGACTCTCCTGAATGAACACTCATGCTTCTGGCTCGGGACCATCTTTCTTGTATCAATTGGGTATTAGTAACTCTTGAATAAAATAACCCCGTTTTCCTTTTCTTCATTTGTCTTCAATATTTTACCTAATTTTCTGGGTTTTCTGTGGCTGTGAGACATTAATCTGTTACATCGAAAGTATTAAGTTTAAAGCCTTTTGTTTAACCAAAATTTAAATTTCAGTAAAAGTAGTTCTGAGGAAAAGGGTAAAAGGTGTCATATTACATAATAAATTGATCTTGCTTAATCACAAAAAGCTACACAGAAACCTCATTTTCAATACTCACAGATGAGGAGCACCAGACAGCACGTACATTTTACTAAGAAGAATTCCCTGTTGCTTTGTATCTTATTTTATTCACTTGAAATTTTTATAGTATTCTTAATTTCAGTGACATCACCTGGTGACAGAGATAGAAACACATTAATCTCAGACTTTAAAATCAGCTGTGCCCACACGTTCTAGGTGAGAAGGAAGCTCAGATAGAGAAGAGAGCACCAAATAAAGGGTGTTGTGAAGACTCTCCCAGGGTGGGAGAGTCATGCTAAAAGTAGTCTATAGACCAAACATGATTGCCACTCAATGCCTCTCTGGCAAAACACAGTACCCAAAAGAAGAGAGAGAGAACAAGGGGGAATGCCCTGCCACAGCGGAAGGGTGGGACGGGGGGGGGGGGGGGAGGGATGGGGGGTGGGAGGGATGCTAGGACCCGTGGCGGGGGAGGATGGGCACTGGTGGAGGGATGGGTACTTGATCATTGTAAAACTGAAACCCAAGCACAAAAATTTATAAGTCTATAAGTGTACTTCATGGTGTTTCACTAATAAAAAAAATGATAAAAAAAATAAAATAAAATCAGCTGTGCAAGAATAGATGTTTCAGTATTTTCTATGCATCATTTTATTTTATTTTATTTTATTTTTTTTAATATTTTATTTTATTTATTTTTTTTGATGTTATTTTATTTTTTTTTATTTATCATTTTTTTTATTAGTGAAACACCATGAAGTACACTTATAGACTTATAAATTTTTGTGCTTGGGTTTCAGTTATACAATGATCAAGTACCCATCCCTCCACCAGTGCCCATCCTCCCCCACCACGGGTCCTAGCATTCCTCTATGCATCATTTTAATCTCCATTCTGATTTCTCTTGGAAATTCAGTTGTAGAGCTAAGTAGAAACATTAGCCATTATTATTCTTGATTTTTAATTTTGTTAGGGTGTTTTTGTTTGTTTGGAGGGGCCACACCCAGTGATACCCTGGACTTACTCAGCTCTCTGCACTCAGGGATCAACTTGGGGTGCTCTGAGGACCAAATGAGGTGCAGGAGAATGAGCCATGGTCTCTCTATGAAAAGGAAGCACACTACTCTCAGCACCATTATCTCTCCAAACCCCTAGCCTTAAATATTCTTGGAACTTGACCTTGTACCAACTTTCCAGGGTTTCACAGTGTAAAACATTGGCACTGAGTTGTCTGCCCACATGGGTTAGTTATCACTAAGACACCTAATTTACCTTTATGCCAGATCAATGGAATTAGAATCCTTGGGAAGGCTGAAATCTCTTAAACCATTAATAATTCTAGTCACCAATGTTGATGTGTATGGCACAGAGAAGCTACACACACACACACACACACACACACACACACACACACACACACACATACACACGATTGTTGGACATAACCTGGATGCCCTACAATTTAATCAATGGCTGGGATATAGATAACATCAGATCACAAATGAGGGCTCAGTCTCACAAGACTATCCCCACACTACCTCCAGATACACAAACTTCATACACTAATTCAAATTGTTCAGCATGTTACCTATTCCTCTTACTGCCTGCTTTTTCACTTCCCACATTGGGTTTGATTCCTGTGCTACGGCAATTCACAGGATCCAGGAAACCCATTACTAGTTTACTGGTTTCTTGCAAAGGATATCATTTCACACCCAGATAAAGAGACACAAAGGGCAAACAAGCTCTTGAACAAAGGTGCCTCTGTGCTTGTGGAGCATGGACCACATGAAAGTATTCTGATTGAACAACCTGGAAGCTCTCTCGAACTCTTCCTCTTGGTCTATTCTGTTTTTGCTTCTGCAATGCTTGGAACTGACAGCAGACCCCCTACATACAAGGCCTGTGCTCTATCACTGACTGGGTCTTTTCTCTCTACCCTCCTTTTGCATTTTTATGGAGGCTTCCATGCATAGGCCCATTGATTAAATCATTAACCACTGGTCATTGGCTCAAATGGTAGTTTCTCTTCTCTCCTAGGAAAAAGAGTGGCTACTTTCTCTGATAACCAGCTCCAGCACTATCCCTAGATACTTTCTAAGTCTTCTCATTAGCACAAACCCAGTTGCAGTGGAAAAGGAATTTGTTAGGTATAAAAATACATCCATTTGATGGGTGCATTTTCAGGAACTGAAGCGTTTTTTTTTCCTCACTTGATGCTAATGTTAAGTGTGGGGCTACGGTGATGTAACAAATCTTGATGGAACAAATTATCTTTGAGATGATTAAGTGAAATAATAGGAATCCAATATTGTGGCTTTCTGGTAATATATTAGCCTAGTCTGACTAGTCATCTATTTGGTGAAACCACTGTTTTCCAAGTTTATGTTACTTGCAACCAAAATGAATTCCTAACATTCACGGGTTCCTAGATTCTTCTCATGGCTGCTGAATTATAAGAAGTGAGATTTGTGCTCACCATGTAAAGAGCTTCTCTTTGCTTAGATGTAATGGATTCATAAAACCTAATGACTTCTCTATGAAAGATTTAACATAGAGTACCTCAAGACCTCATGCAATACTCAATTTCTATTTATCACAAGTTTATCATTTGATCACGACTTCCCGTTAATCGTCGATTTCCTCAAGTGGGCCCAGTAACGTCTCCATTTGTCCCTGTCGCATGCTAGTGTAGCCCAATGACGTCTGTTCACTCTAGGAACACGAAGAGCCTCAAACCGATCATTCATGACCTTGATGAAGAAGTCTGACCATCTGGTAGGTGGGCGGCCACAAGGTCTTTTGACATCCCGCGGAATCCAGTCAGTAACAGCTCTAGTCCAGCGGTCATCTCTAACTCTCATTGCATGACCAGCCCATCTGATTTTTGACACCTTGGCAAACGAGACAGCGTCCCTGATTCTTGATCATCTTGATCGTCGACGGAGGTCAGAACTACGGATTCTTTCTCTCATTTGAGTGAAAAAAAAAAAAGCCTCTCTTTTCTTGAGCTTATTCGCCAACATAGTCTGGCGCATGCCTCAGGCAACCGCAAGCTAATGACCAAGCTCGCAAAGCAGTGCAGAGATGCGATCAAGGAAGACCTCAAAGAGAAAAGAGCAGAAGTGCTGGTAGATGTGGCAGAAGCCGGGAAAAGTATTCTTAACGCCCACCAGTCCTTCGCCAACAAGACTAAGATGACCGCCCTCCGACATCCTGATAGATCTATCACATCTTCCAGAACGGCAATGGAGAAGATTATCCATGACTTCTACTCAAATCTCTTGGATAGCCATGTCCACCTGCCAACATACCAAATTCCACAGGATGGATATGTCCTTCCCAATGTTCTCCCTTCTGAAATCCGACACGCCACTTCGTCAGTAAAGAAACGAACAGCCCCCGGCCCAGACAAGGTCAGACCTGAACACCTGAAGAACCTGCTACCAGTACTCATCAATACGCTGGCTCGGCTCTTCACACGCTACCTGTCTGAATGCAAATTTCCGTCCCAATGGAAAACCAGCAGGAATGTACTACTGTACAAGAAGGGAGACATCCATGACATTGGCAACTATCGCCCGATCTGCCTATTGTCTGTCATCTACAAGTTGTTCACTCGAGTCATCCTGAATAGGATTGGCAGAACACTAGATGAAGGACAACCATGCGAGCAAGCAGGATTCCGCAAAGGATTCAGCACCATTGACCATATCCACACGATAAGCAAGCTCATTGAGGTTTCTCAGGAGTTCAAGATGCCGCTCTGTCCAACGTTCATTGATTTAAAGAAGGCCTTTGATTCTGTTGAGACGGAAGCAGTCATTGAAGCCCTAGCCAATCAGGGCATTCAAACTCAATACATCAGGATCCTTCATGAGCTGTATTACGGATTCACTATCGGGATCTCACCATCAAAGAAGTAATCATTGATGTCAAGAAAGGGGTTCGGCAGGGTGATACCATTTCACCGAAACTCTTCAGCGCCACCCTCAAGAACATCATGCAACGACTGGAATGGGAAGGAATGGGAGTGAAGATAGATGGTCGGCAACTATACCACCTCCGCTTTGCTGATGACATTGTTTTAATAACACCAAACATTAGCCAAGCGGCACAACTGCTGGCTGACTTCGAACGTGAGTGTGGAAAGGTCGGCTACAGCTGAATCTTATGAAGACAATGTTTATGAGAAACAGCCTTGTTCCTGACGCTCCATTCACTCTCAACAGAACGACCATCTCTGAATACAACAGCTATGTGTACCTAGGTTGAGAAGTCAACATGACAAATGACCTGGCACCTGAGTTGTGCAGGAGGAAGAGAGCGGCTTGGAACACCTTCAAGAGCGTCGAAGAAATAGCTAAGAGGATGAAGAACCTCCGGCTCCGGGCACATCTCTTTGATTCCACTGTTCTTCCTGCATTAACATACGCCTCAGAGACCTGGGTCCTACGCAAACAGGATGAGAATGCTATTCAGGTCTCCCAAAGAGGAATTGAAAGAGCTATGCTTGGAATATCACGTTTCACTCAAATGAAATCACAAGTTTATGTTAAAAAAAAATAACCCATGGTTTTAGTATTATATACTATAGAGAAAAAAGGAATCTCAGAACAGTCTATAGTCCTCCCCCAAGATGGTATCAGTTGTAGTCTATGGTTAATTATTTAATAAAATTTTCAATTATTTCAATACATAGCTTATGTATGTAATATGAAAGTCCCATTTTCAGGCATTTATCCTATGAAAATAGTCTAGAAAAAAGAAAGCAAAGGAGTTACTAGGAAAAGATTTTTTCAAATTGTACTTTACTGGGGGCTGGAGAGATAACACAGCGGGTAGGGCATCTGCCTTGCATGCAGCTGACCCAAGTTCCATTCCCAGCATCCCATATGGTCCCCGGAGCACCGCTAGTAGTAATTCCTGAGTGCAGAGCCAGGAGTAGCCCCTGTGCATCGCCGGGTGTGGCCCAAAAAGCAAAACAAACAAACAAACAAACAAAAAACAACCCCCCCAACAAATTGTACTTTACTTAGATTAGCACTATTTTGTTTAGAATATTCAGTGAGGGTCAGAGATAGTACTAATTGGTAGGACGTTTGCCTTGCTTGTGGCCAATGCGGGTTCAATTCTCAGCATCCCAAATGGTCTCCTGAGCAGTGGCAGAAGTTATCCCTGATTGAAGGGGCAGGAGTAACCCCTGAGCATCACCAGGTATTACCCAAAAACCACTGTCACGTAGCACTGTCCTCCTGTTGTTCATCGACTTGCTTTAGTGGGCCCAGTAATGTCTCCATTGTGAGACTTGTTACTGTGTTTGGCATATCGAATATGTCATGGGTTGCTTGCCAGGCTTTGCTGTGTGGGTGAGATACTCTCGGTAGCTTGCTGGGCTCTCCGAGAGGGGCGGAGGAGTCAAACCCGGGTTGGCCAGGTGCAAGGCAAACGCCCTAACTGCTGTGCTATCGCTCCAGCCTTTCATCTTATGGGTGCCAGTTGTTTTCCTATTTCCCTTGCTGCATTTCCTAAATTGTTAGGCTATAGATCATGTCTGTCTTTCTTGTTCAGTAGTGTTAAAGCTTCTCAAGCTCAAGACTAGGGTTCAAGTTCTTTTCACAGATTGACACATCTCACTTTATAGGCTCAGGAACATTATTTTACTGTCCTTAATGTAAAATCCGTGTGAAGTGGTAATTCTTATGCACTTGTTCTCTCCATTGAAATAAAAACTGCATCAATGTATTGTAGTTTAGTGAAAAGAAGAAAAAAGATCATGTATACCATTGCATTTACTATTTCAAATATATACAATCTATTCAGACAACAGTGGATCCTGATCACCCAGATTGGTCACATCTAAAACTTTCACCATAGAGGGGCTGGAGCGATAGTACAGTGGGTAGGGCATTTGCCTTGCACACGGCCAATCCAGGTTTGATTCCCAGCATCCCATATGGTCCCCTGAGCACTGCCAGGAGTAATTCCTGAGTGCAGAGCCAGGAGTGGCCCCTGTGCATTGCTGGGTGTGACCCAAAAAACAAAAAAAAAAATCACTTTCAACATAGAAACAATGCCTTGAACTTCTTTAAATATGTTCTAGTGCAGTCCCTGATTGAAATAGCTTATTTATTGATATAATAAACTGTGGTACATATACACAATGGAATTTTCCTCATCTATAAAAAATTAAATCATTCTATTTATTGCTAGGTGGATGAATCTGGAGAGTATCATGTTGAGTGAAGTCGGAAGAAGAGAGTCATACACAGATTGTCTCTCATATATGAGATATGAAAGAACATATAAAGGGAGCAACAGTTGACCAAAGAACACATAAACAGAGCTGGTCTTTTTTTCAGTTAAATTTTTATTTAATTATTTTAACTTTTTATTTAAATAACTCTGAGATAGACCCTTTCAAAGCTGTACATGATTGGATTTCAGTCATACAGTGTTCCAACACCCATTCCTCCACCAGTGTACGTTTTCCAGCACCAGTATCCCCAGGTTCCCTCCCATTACCCTCCACCCCTCACCCCCTGGCTGTCTCTGTGGCAGGTGGTTTTCTTCTCTCTCTCTCTCTCTCTCTCTCTCCTTTTGGGCACTTTGGTTTGCAATATTGATACTGAAAGATTATCCAAAATATCTCTTACCTACTTTTAACCCTCAGCTCTTGTCCAGTGTGATCATTCCCAGCTATTGTTGTCATAGCGGTTTCTTCTCTATCTTACCTACCCTTATCCCACACACACTTGTGGTTAGTTCCAACCATTGACCATTCTTTCTAACCCCTGTTTACCCTAACATGGATATTATTCTTCCACTATATATATTTTTATATACCACAAATGAATGCAGTCTTTCTATATCTGTCCCTTTCCTTCTGGCTCATTTCACTCAAACTTAGTTTCTTTTGGTGATACAGTCTAACGTCTGTCTCAATCAATCATCAGGACAGCCTTAGCAATAAATTGTTTCATATTAAAGCAAAAGTAAGTCCAGGGATTCTGTAAACTGTAGCTCAATTTATTCCACTTTACCTAATCAATTACTTAAAAATAGTGCCAAATTACTATATTTGAAATAAGCATGTTACCATTTTCAAAACTTTAAACATTTATCTTGATGAAATTTAAGCATCATAACACAGGACAAGAAAACAAATAAGCAGCATAAAAACACCAAAGTCTAGGGGACAGATGATATCATCATTAATCATAGACAGGTCTTAGTTCTGCAGTCAGTCTAGATTACTATATGCTGATATTCCAAAGCATTACAATTATTACACGTTGTCCTGCAAAGGAAATTTATGAGAATACCTGAAAAAGACCATTTCTGTAGGACACTCTCTCTTGCCCAAGTTCTAACCCTAACATGAACATGTCAGCCATTGATTTTGCACTATCTTTCTGACCTTTACAAATGTTAGTAATACTGCAAGTCAGACCAAGGACACTAGGGGGCAGGGGAGACTTCTTTTCCTTATAATCAGCCCCACAGCCTAGTTTTTTTTTTTAATTTAATTTAATTTTTATAAAGTTGTTCACAATAATTTGTTACATTTAATATTCCAACACCAATCTCACCACAATTATACCTTCCCACCACCATATTTGGAACATTTCCACCCCGACCCCCAAACCTTGCCACCAAAGCAGGACCCAAATTATTTATTTTGTTTTGTTTGTTATGAATAATCCACTAAAAATTATCCAAAGAATTTCCTTAGAGAAAAGCATGTGAAAATTGTTGCATTTCACCCCGGAGTCATTAAGTCCTTGTATAAGAGATTACTAATGTGTTGTTAAAGGTTGAGCCTTGTGTTCTTATGTGTGTGTGTGTGTGTGTGTGTGTGTGTGTGTGTGTGTGTGTGTGTGTAGAGAGAGAGAGAGACAGACAGATATAGCTGTTTATATATTTTTTATTTTTACCCCTGAGATGAGTTGTCTTCTAGGTTACACCCCATCAAATATAGTGTACTACTCTTGGTACATCAGTGGTATAGAGTATGAGATGTTACAGGGATGCAAATGTGGTCATGAGCTCCAGGAATTCTAAAATTTTAAATAATGTTATAAAGCTGAGGCTAATTAAAAAAATTTTTAGCTGAATAGTGACCTTGGGGTCTGGAGGCATCTTTATGTCATATTGTTCTGTGTTGCTCTCTTCTGAGAGATTTATCTGTGAGTTTCTGAATTATGGTCGTTAATGAGCTTATATGGCACCTAGGACATGATTTCCAGGCTACCAGAAATACAGGGAGAGGGGGCAGGGATCACCCATTCTGACTCCATTAGAGCCTGGAGATTTTAATCACAAGTTCTGCATAGCTGGGTTTTTCAGCAGATTTATTCATGGATGAGGCTTGTTCAAGCCTGTGGAGATCAGCCATGAGCATGGCAGCCATTGAGTTCTGGAGGTTTTTGGCTGCTGGGGGTCTGTTGGGGCATGGAGGGAAACACACCTGCCCCTCTCGAGGTTGCCCCAAATGAGACAGCCTGGCATGGGGTCTGGCGCAGGTATGTGAGACTCGCAACTGAGCCCTCCAGGCTCTCACAGAGTCGGGAATGGGTGACCTCCCCCAGTCTCCCTGGGCTTCCCATAACTTGGCAGTCATACCCAGAAGCTGCCCGTAGCTCATCAACGGCCATGATCCAGAGACCCAGAAATAAATCTCTTTGAAGAGAGCAACATAGAATGATACACCATAGAGATGCTCACAGACGACTTTATAAAGAAAAGAACCCACCTTCAAAGTTGTTTATAGACTGGTGGGTGGGATGCAATGGGGGTGGGGGTGGGGGTTTGGTGGAGGGAAGTGGATACTGGTGAAGGGATAAGTGTTGAAATATTGTATGCCTGAAACCCAATTATGAATAACTTTGTAACTTCATGGTGGCTAAATTTTTTAAAAAGCTATTTGTAAAATTTTTATCAGTGAGAGTGGCATTTGTTTCTCAGTGTCTGTTTTTCCTGAATCTTTACTCGTGCTCTGTGTAAAAAATCTCATACTAACACAATTGATGAGCATTAGGCTGTGTCATATGTGTTGTACCAGAAGGAGTAGCTGAGCACATATTCTTGCTATTCATTCCTTGTCATATCTGGCTCCCATGTAGCCATGAAGGAGTCAAGGGTCTTGGCCACATCTTTGAAAAACCGCCTTCTGGCGCAAACAATCTTGGAGTTTGGAAACCCCAGATCTGAGTAATGACTTAAATCTAGCATGTCTATTAGATAAAACACTTTTTATTTCCCTCCCACATTTCAATTTATTTATCTTCTTTTTTATGTTTGATTTGTTTGGGGGCCACACCAGGCGATGCTCAGGGGTTACTCCTGGCTCTACACTCAGCATTACTCCTGTTGTTGCTCAGAGGATGCCAGGGATCAAAGTCAGGTCGACCACTGCAAGGGTTATTTATCTCCTTAATTTATTGAAGTAACATTTGTGTACAGAGGTATAAATGTTTATATGTTAGGGCCACCGTGTTGCTCTTGTACTCACATCAGGAAAGTGCCAGCAATCCTCCACCACAGCAACAGGTCCCTCCCTTTGAACTCTGCTGTAAATCCCTACACCCCTTTAAAGTGAACTCAGAGGTGTCAGAGTCTGGCTTTGCTTTCAGCGAGCACTGTTCATGTCTTCGCTTCTGCATATACCCCTGATGAGTGAGATCACTACTTTTGTTTTTCTTTCTAATTTACTTCCTTTAGCCTGATCCCCTGCCATTTATCTCAGATGCAGCCAAAAAAAAAAAAAAAAGGTCTATCTAGAAGCTGGAGACACATGGCGTCGCTAAATCCACATAGACAGTCCACTCCAGTCAAGTCTCACGTAACCGGTGCGGTGTCCCTGAATTTGCGCAGGCTCCTTTTTATCTTGTAATTCTACAATCCCTTAAATCCCTACAGATAAATGTCTTAAAACTGATTTCACAAGTCCCTTTGTAACAGCTAAAGTTTAGGCTAGTACAGCAACAATCCAATATACAAGAAGTTTAAGTATGTCCTACTTCCTGGCCCACCTTCTTCTGAGTGTACCATTTCAGAATGTGTAGGGAAAACATATTTTAAAACTGTTCCTGGACACAATATACAATCCCTTCATCTTTCATACACACTTTTTTTCTGCTACAATTTTAAAATAGCAAATACAGCTGTTGGTAGAGACTCTTCAGGGATTTTAAGGCCACTAATCAATTTCACAGCTGGAGGCAGAACTTTTGGCTGGGAAATATTTTTCACATGACATACAAGGTGCTTTGACCTTGTCAGGGCTGCCGTTGGGTAATGTTTGTGGGGCAAAGGAAGCAGAAATTAGAGAGCCACAGACAAGCAGAGCTCCTTGGCTGCTTTGTTTCTTCCGTTTTGTCTATCGCCCCATTCACAGACTAAGCCTGGGAGCAAGGAAATCCCAACTCTTGCAGTGTGAGCTAGGAAAGTTTTACCTGTCAGCAACGTGCCCACAGCCAAACTTGAAACAGTATAAAAAAGAAAAAAACTCTGGAGCTGGAAGGATAGTGTAGGGGGTAGGGCTCTTGACTTGCATTCAACTAACCTGAGTTCGATCCCTGGCATCCCATATGGTCCCCTAAGTCTCACCATGAGTGATCCCTGAGCACAGAGTCAGGATAAACCATGCGCACCACTGGGTGTGATCCCATAAAAAGAAAGGTACGGAGAGAGGGAGGGGGAGAGAGAAAGAGAGAAAGAGATAAAGTAAAAGGAAGGAAAGGAAGGAAAGAAAGGAAAGGAAGGAAGGAAGGAAGGAAGGAGAGAGGAAAAGAAAGAAAAAGAAAAGGCAAGAAAGCAAAAAAGGAAAGCAAGAAAGAAATAGAAAGCGAAGGAAAGAAAGGAAAAAAGGAAAGAAGAAAGTTAGGAAGGCTCCAAAGATTCCACTTCTGTTTTCTTTCTTTCTTTCTTTCTTTCTTTCTTTCTTTCTTTCTTTCTTTCTTTCTTTCTTTCTCTCTCTCTCTCTCTCTCTTTCTTTCTTTCTCTTTCTTTCTTGCATCACACCCAGTGATGCACAGGGATTACTCCTGGCCCATGCATTTAGGAATTGCTCCTGGCGGTGCTCGGGGGACCATATGGGATGCTGGGAATCGAACTTGGGTTGGCTGGGTGCAAGGCAAACACCCTATCTGCTGTGCTATCACTCCAGCCTCATGTCTGTCTTCTTCATAGGCCCTCCTGGTTCCTAACCAGCAAGTACCCTACCCGCTGTACTATCTTCTTTCTTGCTGGAGCTCAGATTAGATGCCACGTGAGAACGAGGATTGCAGCAGGATGGGACAAACTAGTTTGCCAGTCCCCAAGGTGTCCTGGGCAAAAAGTTCCTTTGAAGACAGCAGAAAAGTTACCTTTCATGGATATTTTCGTGGAAACCTCTCCCAGGAAAGAGGGAATTCACAGAGAAGGCAGAATTTAATTCTACATGCTTTGCTCCCTCCCTTTTTCATGACCTGCTAATTGACTTCAACGTCTAGGTGTCAGCTAAGGGATTTAAAGATGGTGTATAAGAGTCACTCGGTGTTTCTGACTCTCTGATTTTCATAGAAGGGAGGTACAAAAAGTATTAATACACTTCTCTTAACTTTCTATCATACTTTCCTGACTTAGTCTTGTTTGATCATTTGTCCAGCCCCTGAAGAACCCAGAGGGGTAGACGGTTATTTCTCTTGCACCCTAAACATACCTTCATGTTATGAAGACTGTTCTGAAGTCGGATAGGCCAAACTTGTAACTGAGTCTCCAAAACCCCATGAGCCTCAGTCGTATGCATTGTTGTATGCTTTTTGCTGTTGTTGTTGGTTTGGTTTACTTTTAGTTTTTAAGGTTTTTGTTGTTGTTATTGTTGTTGCTATTTTGTTTGTTTTTTGGGCCACATAAGGCAATGTTCAGTGGTTACTCCTGGCTCTGAACTCACTCCTGGTGGAGCTTCAGGGACCATGTAGGATGCCAGCTGCATGCAAAGCAAACACCTTACTACTGTGAGATTGTTTCAGCCCATTTTTTAAGTTTTTTTTTCTATCTGTATATGTGGGGGCGGGGAGGCAACCTGGAGATGCTCAGGGGTTATTCCTAACTCTACACTCAGGAATTACTCCTAGCAGTGCTCCAATATGGAGTGCTGGGAAATGAATCTGGGTTGACTGTGTGCAAGGCAAGCACTCTACTTGTTGTACTATCATACCAGTCCCAGCCCAGTTTTTTTAAGTTTTGGGTCTATACCTAGCAGTGATCAGGATTTACCATAGCTGGCAGAGCTCTGGAGACCATACATTGTGCTGGAATAAAACCAGGATTAACTGTGTGCAAGGCAAGTGCCTTAACTCCTGTACTACCATCAAGGCCTATATACAAGCATTTAAATTATAAATTTGAAAGAATAATTCTTACCTTAAAAAGAGGCATTAAATATATGCTTTGGCTGACTTCTAGTGGTCAGAGGTAAAGTCACTGGAGCCAAAGGCAAACATTGTCATTATAAGGTGAATTTCTAGAATTAAAGATATTCAATATTATTCTAAAAATTCATCATTAAATATATAAGTTATCTGTTGTCTTAACAATATTTTGTGAACAGTAACTGCAAAACTTAGCTAAGCATGTTAATAAACCTTTGTTTCACCTCTTTGTTTTGTCTAGCTGGGGGTTGTGCTGATTGGGTCCAGACACACAAAATCTCAGCTGGTTTGTGTCTGTGGGCTCATCTGGAGACCAGCTAAGGGCTGGCCAGTCTAGGATGTCATCATCTCTGACACTTTTCCCTGCTCTACATGGTTTCACATCTTGCAGAAGATAGCAGGGCTTAGTCTTAGGGCATAGCAGTGTTCAGAGTGAACATGGAGACTTTACACGTATGCAAGTGTCTAGAGGGTAGGCTTAGTATTCAGATATCATTCCCTTGTTACATTCTACTGGCTGAAATAAATCACAAAGTTGCCCAGTTTCGTCCTAAAAGAGACACCAGATTCTTATCTCCTTACTATTTTTATTGACGTACCGTTATTTACAATACTGTTAATTATGTTTTCATGTATACATCATTCCAACATCACACCCATCATCAGAGAGCCTCCTTGTCTCCACCACTGCCCCAAACACTCCTGCAACCCCCCCCCGCCCAACCTCATATAAGCTCAGTTCTGTAGAAAAAAATCTCCAATTCCAAGGCCTTTGACCATTTGCTGTTCCCTGTTTCTTTTTATCTCACATAGTAGAGAGATTTTTTTTTGGTGGGAGGTTATTCATACAGATGAATCAAGTTAAACTTTTAAAAGTCTACAAAATTGTAAATCAATAAGATAATAAATTTTTCCACCTAAAACTGTGTCTTTTTGAAGGTATATAAATTTTAAAAATTAATAGTATCAGTAATTCTATGGTAATGCATTTAAAAATTTTCACAAAATTGGAGACTGGAGAGATAGCACAACAGGCAGGGTACTTGACTTGCACACAGATAATCTGGATTCAACCCCAAACATATGGTCCCCCAAACTCCTTCAAGAGTGATCCCTAGGGGAGTGCAGAGCCAGGAGTAAACCTTCAGCACCACTAGGTGTGGCCAACCCCCCCACAAAAAATTACATAAAGTTGATAAATGCTACAAATATGCACTTTTGTAAAAGAGAGAAGAATTTTTTCTTTTTAAATTAAAGGAAAATCTAAATAAGCTTATAAACATATAAAGTGTTTTTTCTAAAAAAATATGAACTTTTCTAACATAAAGCCAATATGCTCTAGTAGAATTGTACAAGGAAAAAACCTCCAGCCCCATCAAAAAATGGGGAGAAGAAATGAACCGAAGTTTCCTCAAATTATAAAATTCTTCTAGAGCATTTTGGCTTTATGTTGGAAAAGTTTATAGATAATGCTTAAGTATCTGCATTAATAAGTAAAAAATCATAACAAAAGTCTTCATAGATATAAAAGTCACCTAAATAAACATAAAATATTCAACATAATTGAAACACTTATTCACTATTGATAAAAGTATAAAAACCCTTAGCAAGCTAGGAATAAACAAACCTTTCTTAATCTATAAAGAGGGCAACCATAAGTGCCATGAGTGCCTGCCACACTCCATGGCAATATAGTAAATTAAAATTCAGTGAAATGAACACCTCACCCACAAAACTAGTTAGATTATCATTGAGATTTGAAGTACTGATACACCAGATTTCGAAGGTGTATTAATTTACTTTGAAGCCAACCCCACCCTCCAGGAGTGAAACTGAAAAGGCTAAGAAAACAGAGCATTGAAAGTATATTTTTCCCTCAATGTTTGTAACAAAAACTAACGTGTTAGAAGTCTATTTTCTCCCCCAAAACAGGTAAAAAGTGGGGCTGGAGCAATAGCACAGCGGGAAGAGTGTTTGCCTTGCACGCAGCCGACCCGGGTTCGGTTCCCAGCATCCCATATGGTCCCCGGAGCACCACTAGGAGTAATTCCTGAGTGAAGAGCCAGGAGTAACCCCTGTGCATTGCCGGGTGTGACCCAAAAAGCAAAAAACAAAACAAACAAAAAACAAATAAAAAGAGAGATGTATTTGGAGTTTTTCTCTACTTGTTTTTAAATAGACTGGAGCCCTGAGATTACTCTCTGATATTCTCGGGATCAAGGGACTCTTTAAAAAGATGATTTCAGCACAGTGATTTACAATACTGCTTATGATCAGATTTTATATGTACAATGTTCCAAATATCTCATTCTCCACCAGAATGAACCCCTCAACCCACCTTCTCCCTGCTCCCCACCTGAACTCAGTTTCCACAGAGTTTTAAATTTAAACTCCTTTGTCTCAATCCTCAGAAAAATGCATATAAAACTAGAGAATTAAAGAAAGTCATTGTTTTCAGTCAACCTATTTCATTAGCATGATTTTATCATTGAAGTTTTTGTCAATCAAATGTTATACATTTTTTATTAAGAGGAAGAGACAAAAATTTTTCTTCCTTTAATTGTTGTTATGATTGGATTGGAGTTGATTTCTTAGGACACTTGAAAGCAATTTGTATTTTAAGTGGCAATGTTAATATAATGATTTTTTAAAAATTTTATTGAATCACCATGAGATAGTTATAAGTTTTCATGTTTGGGTTACAATCACACAATGATCAAACACCCATCCCTCCATCAGTGCACATTCCCCACCACCAATATCCCCAGTATACCCCCCATTTTCCACCCTCCCCCTGCCTCCATGGCAGACATGATTCACCATAATCTCTCTCTAATTTTGGGCATTATGGTTTGCAATACAGACCCTGAGACATTATCATGTTTGGTACTTTATCTAAGACGTTATCATGTTTGGTCCTTTATCTACTTTCTGAACAGATCTCCCATCCCAACCGATTCCTCCAGCCATCATTTTCTTAGTGATCCCTTCTCTATTCCATCTGCTTTCTCCCCTTTGCTCATGAGGCAGGCTTCTAGCTATGGAGCAATCTATCTGTCCCATGTATATACTATCCTTAGGAGTCAGCCTCATGTTATGTTGTTTTATACTCCACAAATGAGTGCAGTCCTTCTATGTCAGTCCTTCTATGTCACTCTCTTTCTTACTCATTTCACTTGGCATGATACTCTCCATGTCTATCCATTTATAAGCAAGGTTTATGACTTCATCTCTCCTGACAGCTGCATAGTACTCCATTGTGTAGATGTACCAAAGTTTCTTTAACCAGTCATCTGTTCTAGGGCACTTGGGTTGTTTTCAGATTTTGGCTATTGTGAACAGTGCTGCATTGAACATATAGGTACAGATGTCATTTCTACTGTGCTTTTTTGTATCCTCGGGATATATTCCAAGAAGTTGGATTGCAGGGTCATATGGAAGCTCAATTTCTAGTTTTTGAAGGACTGTCCATATTGTTTTCCAGAAAGGCTGGACTAGTGGGCATTCCCACCAACAGTGAAAGAGTGTCCCTTTTCCCCCACATCCATGCCAGCACTGGTTGCTTTTGTTCGTTTGAATGTGTGCCAGTCTCTGTGGTGCGAGATGATATCTCATTTTTGTTTTGGTTTGCATCTCTCTGATGGCTAGTGATGTGGAGCATTTTTTCATATGCCTTTTGGCCATTTGTGTTTCTTTTTTGAGGAAACTTCTGTTCATTTATTCTCCCCATTTTTTGATGGGGTTGGAGGTTTTTTCCTTGTACAATTCTACTTGTGTCTTGTATATCCTGGATATTAACCCCTAATCAGATGAGTATTGGGTAAATATTCTTTCCCATTCTGTAGGCTCTTTATGTATATTGGTAACTGTTTCTTTTGAAGTGCAGAAGTTTCTTAGTTTGATGTAGTCCCATTTGTTTATGTTTCCTTCCATTTGCATGGTCAGTGCTGTTTCATCCTTAAAGATGCTTTTAGTTTCAATATCGTGGAGAGTTCTGCCTTTTTCCTCTATGTACCTCATGGATTCATGTCTGATATTGAGGTCTTTAATCTATTTTGATCTGACTTTGGTGCCTGGCATTAGACAGGGGTCAGAGCTCATTTTTTTTGCAGGTAGCTATCTAGTTTTCCCAGCACCACTTGTTGAAGATGCTTTCCTTGTTCACCTTCATATTTCTTGCTCCTTTGTCAAAGATTAAGTGGTCATATGTTGGGGGTCTGTGACAGAATATTCATCTTTGTTCCATTGGTCTGTAGGTCTGTTTCTAGCCTAGTACCATGCTGTCTTAATTGCTACTGCTTTGTAGTACAGTTTAAAGTTGGGGAGGGTGATGCCACCCATCTTTTTCCCAAGTATTGCTTCAGCTATTGGTGGGGGTTTAATATACTGATTTTAAAAAAACAATTCAAAATGGAAGAATGTAAAAATAGTATTCCTACTTAATAATTTTTCTTAAAAATAGCACAGTTTAATGAGAATGTTATAAAATATAAATATAGTTCTTAAATGTCAATTTATTTAATGCTAGAAGTGCTAATATGCCAGAGCTAATCAGTAATCTATAATTATGATATAACCTATTAATCTTTAGTAGGTTAATAGGTTATGCCACTTCCTATTTAATTTCTCAAGAATGTTTATTGACTCGATAAAAGACGTGTTCTCAAGCTGACATGCTTCCTTTTACTCAGTCTTTATGACTTTTTCATTCTTTGTAGCATTACAATAATAATTATACATTTATGCTTGAGTTGACTGACAATTCTAAAATCAAAACTGTAGCACTGTAACACTGTCCTCCCATTGCTCATCGATTTGCTCGAGCGGGCACCAGTAATGTCTCCATCGTGAGATTTGTCTTTACTGTTTTTGGCATATTGCCACGGGGCGCTTTCCAGGCTCTGCCGTGCAGGCGGGATACTCTTGGGAGCTTGGCTGGCTCTCCAAGAGGGAAGGAGAAATCAAACTCGGTCGGCCGCATGCAAGGCAAATGCCTTACCCGCTGTGCTATCTCTCCAGGGATATCAAAACACATTAAGGAATTTTTTTTGTTTCATGTAGAAATACTCACCTATATTTGAAAGTAGATGTATTTCCATGTTAACAGATCCAAATGGAACATCAAGTATCTATTTGACGTTGTCGTCATTAGCATTATAACCTGTTCACATACATAATCTTTGCTCAGGAACACAAGAAAATACTGCAATAGTCAGTGTGGTCCAAAGCTCACTGAAATAGCTGATTTGGTATGGAAACAACTTGAATAGAAGCATATCTAACATGCATGACTTATTAGCTATAGCACAAGTTAGTGTACAAGGTTCTAGAACTGATAGGATGGTGTAACAATCTCTATGCATATTCAGTAGCTTTTCAGAAAAACTCATGTCTATTTTGGAGACGGAAAGGTAGGCAATGTTAAGGTGAGGAACATAATGTTATGTTGCATGTCAGGAAACAGAAAATATAAACCATCATTTGTGCATGTTGAGTATGGAAATGAGGACAGTGTCTGTGGGATGGGGGCTTTGCTGTCACCAGAGACCAGCAGTGTCCTGCTGGGGGCAGAGATCATTATTTTATTATTTATTAATTTTTAATAAATCAAAAGAGCTATGCTTGGAGTAACCCACTTCACTCAAATGATAGAAAGAATCTGAAGCTCCGACCTCTGTCAATGGTTAAGAATCAGGGACGCTGTCTCGTTTGCCAAGGCATCGAAAATCAGATGGACTGGAGACATAATGAGATTTGGAGACGATCGCTGGACTAGAGCCATTACCGACTGGATTCCATGGGATGTCAAAAGATCGCGTGGCCGCCCACCTATGAGATGGTCAGACTTCTTCGTCAAGACTCTGAACAATTGGTTTGAGGCTCTTCATGTTCCTAGAATGAGCAGACGCCATTGGGCTACACTAGCACGCAACAGGGATGAATGGAGAAGTTACTGGCGCCTGCTCGAGCAAACCAATGAGTAACGGATGTCAAGTGATCAAGTGATGAATTTTTAAATATTGAACACTATGGTTTACAGTACAATTACAGGTAGGATTTCATGAATAACAGTCCCTCACCACAACTTCCCCCAGAGTGTCCACTTCCCTCTGCCATTGTCCCAGTGTCCCCCCTCCATCCCCACCCCAATCCTAATCCCTGCTCCAACTCCTCTCTTTTACAGGCTTCCTACCAAAGACCAGTTCTGTTTATTTTGCCTTTGGGCATTTGTTATTCCCTTTCTATGTTTCTTTGTATCCCACATATAAGAGATACCCACATGTAAAAAGGGTCATTCTCTCTCTCTCTCTCTCTCTCTCTCTCTCTCTCTCTGATTAACTTCACTCTGCATGATGCTTTCTGGATCCATACATGTAGCAGTTAACTGCATGCTCTCATTTTTTCTTACAGCTGAGTAATATTCCCTTATGTTTATGCACCACAGTTTTTTTAGTCACATGTTCTTGGACATTTGGGTTGTTTCCAGATTTTGGCAATGTGAATAGAGTTGCAATGAATATAGGAATACAGATGTCTTTTCAGAATAGTTTTGGTGTCCTCGGGATATAAGCCCAGAGTTGGGACTGTTGGGTCATATGGAAACTCAATTCTTATTGTTCGTGAAATAGGAATAAACACTATATGACTGAGTAGTGTTTATGCTTTTTGTTTGTTTTGTTTTTGGGTGACTCCTGGTGATGCTCAGTAGTTACTCCTGGTTCTGACTCAGGAATTACTCCTTGCGTTGCTTGGGTAGTGAAACTGGCTTGGCCACATGGAAGGTAAGAGCCCTCCTCACTGTACTATGATGTCTTTGGCCTGAGAGTACCTGTATTGTTTTCCAAAAAGGTTGGATCAGTCCACATTCCCTTCAGCAGTGAACAGAGGTACCTTTCCCACACACATCTTCATCAACACTGTAGTCAGAGTCCTTATTAGTACAGAGGCATCCAATTCCAAAGGCTCTCTCTGGACCTCATCAAAGCAAAACAGCAAGGCAGAATGTCCCGGAGAGAATTTGTCACATCCTCCAAAGGACAAGCCTTGTGTCAGTGTGTTTTTGCTATCTTAATCCCAGAGTCTTTCCAAGTTGTTTATTTTGGGATGAAGGCAAGAGCAAAGAGAAGGGAGAAAAGTTTGATTATTTGGTTATGCCAAAGCTAAACAGCAAATTTCAGCTGAACCTTGAGATCAACACAGCACCCTGGGTGTGTCTGGACTCCCAAGATGAAATGAGATGCTGTGTGTTGACAACATACAGCACACAAAAAGGTCTTCAAATAGTGACAGGCGCTCGTTTCCACTATTTCAGCATTTGGTCAGATCTTATTGACCCCTAGTTAAACAAAGCAAGACTTTGTTGGGGGCATAAAAGAAATCATCCTCTACCTTTCTTTCTAGGTGGTGCTTTTAGGGACTGGACAAATCATCAAAGTGCAGACAGACTGGAAAGTGAGAAAGTAAAGACACATTTATCAATAACTTGTATACTTCGGTAGGGGAGCAGGGTGGGGGAGGAAGCAGCAAATCTATTTTTCAGTTTTAGCATAAAAACCTCTGCGTTAAGACGAAGATTGAGAATAACAAATGGCAACCAAGAACATGAGAACTGGGAGGACGGGGTGCTGAAAAGTGGTAAAGTATTATGTATGAAACCCTATCAGTAACAGTACTGTATACCACAGTGCCTAAAAAAATTTTTTTGTTGTTAAAGTCATAGAGGCAGTCTGATGGATAGGAGGGAAACTGGGGACAATGGTGGAGGGAGGTGGACACTGGTGAAGGGGTTGGTGTTGGAATATTGGGTGACTGAACCCCAATCATAAAAACGCTATAATTCATGGTAATTAAATTGGAAAAAAAGATCCAAATCAACCAACCAAACAAAAAAAAAACAGAGGTTGAGAGAAAGGGGAAAGTCAGCTACAGAAATTACCAAAAAGGATTTAATAAAACAAAAGTATGCATACTTAAATTCTACCTATTCTATCCAAAGAAAAACAAGAGGATTAAAGACCCTGTCCTGGGTGAGCAGCGGAGTAAGAGCTTCTTTTGAGTATTAAAATATTTTGTTAGAAAGTCACCTTGAAAAAGAGTGTCAAATATTTGCTCCCTACAATTTCTGGAGTCAAAGGAGACAGAAGGTCAAGGGAATATTTATGCCAAGAGGACCCAAACCCATGGAGATTGAAATTTAATGTTGTTAAATAAATAAGAACATGATTTTTCCAACCTTTCTACCCCAGCGGAGCTGCAGATTGAAAACCACTATTTTCAACACTTAGTGATTGCTAAACTGTAATTGTTCTTTCTTATTCCTGCAGGCCAGCATGGTCTTGCCACAGAGAACTTTCTCAGTGCCTAATTACTTCAATTAACCAAAAACTTAACCATTGTGACCGTTATTTTTACCAGTTTTTAAGTGACTATTGCATATATGACTCAAGCTAGATCAGATCCCTAAAGTGTGTGGAATCTGTATTCTAAAATATGAGGTAAAATATGAATTTATTAGAACTAATTCCAAGCCCTCCCAAATTGGAATTCTAAGGAGATAAATTTATTTTATTCTACAAATAAGTTAGGTTTCTGTAACAAACTAAAAATATGATTCATAAAACTATGTTTTGGGCTGCCAAAAAGCTATTGCGTTGTTATTGATAAAACAATGATGAATTACTTAATATTTATATTTCAGGTTAAACCTTTTGTAGTGTGTCTAATTATGTTAAACAAAAGTGAATAAATTTACTTCTCATTCTTCACTCATCCAAAAACAATTGTCTGGTCTATGGATAAAAGAAACACATGGAGTGGGAGATACATAGAACAGCGGGTAAGGCATTTGCCTTGCAGGTATTCACCCAGGTTCAATTCCTGGCACTATGCATGATTTTTCCAGTAGTGATCCCTGAGCTCAGACTCAGGAATGATTCCAGAACTCACAGTCATGAATCGGCCCCAAACATCGCCTGATGTGGCCCCCAAACTGAAACAAAACAAAAATAAGAAACAAAGATACAAATTGTCTAATGTTCCTGTCCTCAAGGAACTTTTTAGAGGCTGTGACTTGGTCAAAGGCTACCTAAAATTTAAATTTAAAATTAACATGATAAAGAACTGGAGGGATAGTAGAGCAGGTAGGGTACCTGCCTTGCACTTCGCCCACCTGGGTTCAATCCTCAGCATCCCAATGGTCCCTGGAGCCCTCTAGGATTGATTCCTGAGTGCAGAGACAGGAGCGAGCCCTGAGCATAGCTGGATGTGCCTCCCCACCCCGACCTCCCCTCCCCCATACAATTAACATGATAAGATGATTGCCATCGATGGTCTGCTCCCACAACCTTTTCTTCTACCTGCTTCCCCTTCAACATGGTCAGAAGGCTTAAATCTGAGCAGCTCAAATTTTTGTCCCAACAACAAAAATCATTTCAGTCCATCAAACATCTTTTTGACGTGGTGTATTTCTTTTTTTCTTTCTATATCAACTTTAATTTCCATATTTGTATATCCTTCAACTTTTACATTCACAAGACAATTCTGAACTCAGAACATCCTGGAAAAAAATTATTTTTGTAGCTTTACATTTTGTTTTTTTTAATTTTTATTTATTTATTTATTGAATCACTGTGGGAAAGGTTACAAAGCTTTCAGGTTTAGGTCTCAGTCATGCAAATATCAAACACATTTCCCTTCACCAATACTTATTTTTTACCATGAAGAACCCCAATAAAACCCCACCCCCCACCCCTCCCAGTCCCTGTGAGGCAGATGAATTCTAGTTAACACTCTATCTGCTTTGATTAGATTCATTGTTTCAATAAAAGATTCACCACTATTTTTTAGAGTTTACGCCCCCCCCCCCAAATCAGACATGCTGAAAAAGCATTGTGAAGTGATTTGCTTTCTACAGCTGGGTTCAAGAATTAAATGTTGGTTTTGGATTTCTGCTATTTTACCTATTGACCCTGGAGGTATTTCTACTGAAAGTCAGATAGTTAAGAAATTGGTTTCTGTGTTCTGGAGTCGTGGCCATGCTGGAGAGCCGCTAGTGGGGGGCAACTGGTGGCCTCGGTAGGGCGTGAAGGGCGTACCGAAACGCCCCCCTTCCCATGAGGTTTTAGTCGCCCCCACTCCCCCGGCTCATACCTGCTGTCCACAAGGCTCCCATGCGGCCGCCATCTTTCTTTCCAGAGAGGAGAGGGCGACTGGGGCAACAATCTTTCCCCTCCGGACAGACATGATGGCCTGGATTAACGCATAGTCCGTTCACTTTTCTGCTCCAAGCTGCCGGGTTCTGCATTAAGTCCTTGTGCTTCTGGGGCTGTGGCCGTGCTGGAGAGCCGCTCGTGGGGGGCAACTGGTGACCTCGGTAGGGCGTGAAGGACGGACGGGAACGCCCCCCTTCCCATGAGGTTTTAGTCACCCCCACACCCCCAGCTCATACCTGCTGTCCACAGGCCTCCCATGCGGCCGCCATTTTTCTTTCCAGAGAAGAGAGGGCGAATGGGGCAACACTCTTTCCCCTCTGGGCAGACATGATGGCCTGGATTAACACATAGTCCATTCACTTTTCTGCTCCAAGCTGCTGGGTTCTGCATTAAGTCCTTGTGTTTCTGGGGCTGTGGCCGTGCTGGAGAGCTGCTCGTGGGGGGCAACTGGTGACCTCGGTAGGGCGTGAAGGACAGACCAGAACGCCCCCCTTCCCATGAGGTTTAGTTGCCCCCACACCCCCGGCTCATACCTGCTGTCCACAAGGCTCCCATGCAGCCGCCATCCTTCTTTCCAGAGAAGAGAGGGCGACTGGGGCAACACCCTTTCCCCTCCGGACAGACATGATGGCCTGGATTAATTTTGGGGAGTGTATACATTTTTAGAAAGAACAGTGGAGGGTAGGGAAGAGTTAGGGAGATAGAATAATCCATAATGCAAAAGAACAAGTGGTTTATTTCTTTTGTCTGAAAGGACTTAGTCTATTTTCACTGCACTCTGTTTCTCTTTTATTTAAATCTAGTGCCTCCTGCAATATGAAAGTGATTGCAATAATCTTGTGTTCCCTTTCATTCACCGTCAGCTTTCAGCCAGAAGATGGAGTGCAAGAGTCAAAGGCAGGACAGCTGTGAAAGTTTGACTTTCATATATTTTCCTCTACAGCGAAAGCCTAAAATTATTGGAACTCAAAGTTCCAATTCGTAATATTTCGAATTAGTGAAACTGTTCAGAGTGGGTTTCCCCCTACTCAAAAATAATGTTTTAACTAGCATAAAGTTTAGGTTGAATAACATTTCCCTGTGGACAAAAGGGAAAAGAATTTGTTGAAGATATGTGGGCATCAGAAAGTGGGTTTTAACTCTGCAAGAATAGAGCATGATTGAAAATGTTGATGCTTTGTCTGCGTTCATGACTGAGTTTCAATCATACAATGTTCCAACACCCATCCTTCACTAGTGCATGTTTCTCATCACCAATATCCCTAGTTTCCATCCCACTCCCCCACCCCCCAGCTTGTCTCTATGGCAGACTTTTCTTCCTTCCTTCCTTCCTTCCTTCCTTCCTTCCTTCCTTCCTTCCTTCTTTCTTTCTCTCTCTCCCTTCTCTCTCTCCTCTTCTCTCCTCCTCTCCTCTCCCCTCCCCTCCCCTCCTCTCCTCTCCCCTCCCCTCCCCTCCTCCCCTCCCCTCCCCTCCTCTCCCCTCCCCTCCCCTCCCCTCTCCTCTCCTCTCCTCTCCTCTCCTCTCCTCTCCTCTCCTCTCCTCTCCTCTCCTCTCCTCTCCTCTCCTCTCCTCTTCTCTTCTCTCTCCCTGCATTATGGTTTGCAATATAAGTACTGAAAGGTTATCATGCATATCCCTTTACCTACTTTCAGCACTCAGCTCTTGTCTAAAGTGATCATTTTCAACTATCATTGGCATAGTGATTCCTTCTCTGCACTTACCCCCACCTCCTTCCACTTGTGGTAAACTTATTACCATGCATCAGTCCTCCTGGCCCTCATTTCTATTGTCTTTGAGTATTATAGAATGATTATTTTTGAGCATCTTGGTTCATTTTTATTTTACTTATTTATTTAGGTCTGGGGGCCATGCACAGGGGTGATCAGGGCTTACCCTTGTCTTTGCATTCAGGTGTAACTTTTGGAGGGCTTGGGAGACCATACAGAGTGCTGGGAATTGAACCTGTGTTGACCGTGTGCCAGGAAAACACTCTACTTGCTGTACTATTATTCTGGTCCTGCTTCATTTTTTAAAACAAAATCTTTCAACTTAATGAGCAAGCTTCTTGTTTATTCACTAGACACTCTAGTATAAATCCATTTCAGCACATGGAACTGCAGGTTCACCAAAGCCTTCAGCTTCACTGTAGGATTTCCAAACAGGACTAACCATAATGCAAAAAACATCAGTGACGATTCTGTTTGGAAGCCAGTAACCAGTGGTTTTTATTTTTGTTTTTTCCCTTTTATAATTCCTGGGAGTCTGGCTTAATCCTTTTCTTCCTATCAAGCAACATATGGAGTATATTTTCTTAAAAATTAGACTGTTTGGCAGTCCCATATAGGCTCTGGAGTTGTGTTGAATGAGTTCAAAGAGAAGTGTTTTTATGATTGTTTGTTTGGATGTATGTTTTTATGTTTGTTTTGTTTTTTAGCACCTATTATCCTCTCTCTACCATGAGGATATCAAAGACTCAAGTGCCTCTGAAATTGTGCTAAAGAAGTTAGAAGCTCAGTTTAAAGAGCTGGAAGCCCCTCTCCTGTGGCTTCAGCATTCAATTTCCCAACCACTGCTTCTAATCCAGTTGGCAAAATTTCTTCAAGTAGAGTGAGATATGCAGTCTATAAATATGACCATTTATTGGTCCCAACATATTTATGTTTCCATTCATTCGGGGCTCTCTTAAACTGTCCAATTTGCTTGACGCAGTCTATAAATGTAAATTGCCTACATCTGAAACCCACTCTGGATGGCATTTGAATGTGCAGGAGTTGGAACTGTCTGACTTATATCCACCAGACTAGGGCTCAAGGTAGCCCCATCAGCAAGTTACACTCATTCACACCCTCTTCCCACTCTCAAAAGTACTAAAACATACAAATTACTCCAAACCCTTGATTGAAATATTAAAACGAGATACTAGCTACATTAATAGAGGTAACAATCTTGTCTGGTTGTAAAATATTTTACTTGCTGGAGGAAGTTGGAATGTATGGCCAAATTCAACTGAATATATATGAGCCCCTATTTGCTATTTATTTCAGGCTAAAACTTTTTTTTTAATAATGCGTAATCAGATTCAAGCACTAATATGAGCAAGGAATCTTAAATTTTTAACTAATCCTGGAATGAACTCTTAGCACCCTTCTTCCTTCCAAGGCCAGAGGTTATTTAGTAAGTTTTTTGGTTTGTTTTTAATGGGTGGGACTCAACCAGTTGTGTTGAGGTATTATTCCTGACTTTGTGCTGAGGGATCACACTGCAGTGCTCAGGGTGCCATATGTGGTGCTAGACATTCAACCAGTTTCAGATACATGTAAGGAAAACTCCTTTACCCTTATTACCTATTGAGCCCAATTCAGTAAGTTCTTAAGGAATATATGGATTGGGAAATTTCATTGGCATTTTACATTATTGAATCTTCATCTACACTAGTTACAGAGTGAATTATATAGAATGTTTTGAATTTAACTCCACTTCTTCTAATCTGTCTTTTCTGTTCTGGAGTACCAAAGGCCTTCCTAAAATAATCCTTCATTGTTTGAAGTTTTGAAACAACCTTCTTCATAGAATTTCTTTCTGCATCACACCTCATCACTTTAAACCTTTCTACATTTCTCTGCTTTCCATTTTTCTACTTTCCTCTAGATCTTGCATCTCCAAAGAAAATTAACCCACTTCCATATTTAAAGTAACTAAAAATGTGTGCACCTTGTAAAAACCAAACCACAGTACTCCAAAAAGGAAATTGGTCATAGAAATTAAGAATGCCAGTGATTTATGAAAATTTTCCATGATATCTCATCTCATTCATGTAATATTAGAAAGCAATCCATTGAAAGTAAAGGCTGTGAACAGAATACTAGCAATTTCGCATTAAAATTAATTGGATTAATTGGATGACATTCCACATAGGTTGGACATTTTTTTTAATCTGTTAGGAAATTTTAGAAATGTGGATGAATTTTAGCCTTTTTTTGGTGTACTTAAAATATGTTTATTAGAAAAGACACCATAATGATATCAAAGAATTTAGCCGCAATGCCCGACGCCAATAAATGGTAATTATAAGCTCATTGGGTTATATTAAGTCTTAGAGTTGCTCAAGTACATTTTCCACTTAAAAAAATTCTATCTCAGGTCTATCTCAGGTCAGAGAGATAGTACAGGGATGCTTAGCTTGCAATGCAGTCAATTTAACTCTTTTCCTGTCACCACATATAGTCCCCTGCCAAGAATGCCCTTTCTCCTGCACAGAGCTAGGAGAAAGCCCCGAGCACTGCCAGGTCTGGTTCAAAGAAAACAAGCAACTCCTCCCCTACCCACTGTACACCCCCTCTGTCTCTCTCTCTTTCCCCAAACCCTCTCTCTCCTAGTTAGTTAATGGTGGCTAAGAAGTTGGATATGGTCCAGGTAACTGTTCCATCATATGAGAACTGAGAATATGAAGCAAGAAGTGTCCTGAATGCTGTAAAGCTGGGAAATGGTCAGAAACACTTAGCAAGTCTTAAAGTATTCTTGGGGCGCTACTATTTTTAGGGTCTGGAACTCATTAAACATTTTTCTGCTCATTTGAATACTACACAATGCATAACATTTTCCCTTTATTCTTTCAGTAGAGACATTTTGAGAAAATGCAGATGTGGGGTGCTACCCAAAAGCTTTTAAACAAATGTGAAGTTTAATTCCATTGTTTCCTGAGAGAGAGAGAGAGAGAGAGAGAGGGAGAGAGAGAGAGAGAGAGAGAGTTCTTGCAAAGGCCAAAGAAAATCTCTTACTAATCCAAAACGTACCAAAAACCAGAAAGGTTGAAGCCATAAAGGGGAGGGGTTGGTAAGAAAAATTAAAATATTTGGACAGGGATAATTATGAATGTGAAGCGGTGCTGTGAAATTCCATTCTTTCATTTTTCCTAAAATAAGTAGCAGGAAGATTATTTATTTATTTATTTATTTATTTTTAACTAGGGATGGGTAAGGTAGCTTGCCTGTCAAGGAAATTCAAAATCAAGGAAATTTCTACTTATATCAAATCTGAACACTCAGGATAAATGGATTTCTCTCTTTCTCTCTCTCTCTATCTCTTTTTTTAGCCATCAACACATCATATCCTAACACAATTACTAGTTACATATTATTAAATAATGATCTTACTATTAAATTATAAAGAAACTAAGATTCACTAGTGCCTTCTGAATGATTAGAATTTTAAAACGATGAATTAGGAACTGGAGAGATAGTAAAGTTGAGAGGACACTTGCCTTCACACAACTAACCAGGGTTTGATCCCCAGCACCCCATATGGTCACCAGGCACCACAAGGAGTCATCCCTGAGTGCAGAGTCAGGATTAAATACTGCAGGTTTTGAAAAAAAAAGAAAGAAAGAAAACAGGGAAGGAACAAGTGAAGTAATACACTGGGTACTGCATAACACTGCATAACATTTATTGTGTATGTAGTCCACCTTGGTTGGCTATTTGGCACCACATATGATTTTTGACTCTACCGAAAGTGATTTCTGAGCACAAAGCCAGGAGTAAGCTCTAAACACTGTCTTGTGTGGGCCCAGAACAACAACAAAAAAACCCCACAAACATGTAAAAAAAAATTTTTTTAAGTAAGGATGGAGCAATAGCACAGCGGTAGGGCATTTGCCTTGCACACAGCCAACATGGCCGACTCAAGTTCCATTCCTCGGGTCTGGAGAACCCGGCAAGCTACTGAGAGTATCTCGCCCGCACGGCAGAGCCTGGCAAGCTCCCCGTGGCATATTCGATATGCCAAACACAGTAACAACAAAGTCTCCAATGGAGACGTTACTAGGCCCGCTCGAGAAATCGATGAACAACGGGAGGACAGTGACAGTGAAGTAAGGATGGAATTATTGTGAAGGAATCTAGTTGATTAGTCAGTTTTTTAGCTTCATGAAAAACAACATCATTTCATATGATGTAACAGTAAGAGATGTTTCTCCATGTTTTCTTCCTTCGCAGGACCCATTCCACCCAACCCAGAGGCTCCTTTCGACTGTGGGAATCCCAGAGTGCTCCCATTTGCTTTTTGAACTAATCCTTGTGGGGACAAGAGGTAGCATCGTTTTCCTTGTGCTGAGTTTCCGCAAGGGCCTCCTGATAATTCTGTTCCCCATGGAGGCACTAACTGCCAGCCTGGAGGCAATATCAGGACTACCCAAAGCAGCACACAGTTTCACCAAAGTTTGTGGCACCAACACTCAGAGTGGCTTTGGCATGGAAACAACCAGCTGAACCTTTGGTGCCTCTTTCCTTGAAAAACTTCCTTACCTTAACCCTCAAATACAGGTCTGTCTCCGCAGGAACATGGGAGGCTAGAACTAAGTACTACTTTCCCTCTGAGCCCATTGTCCTGAAAGAAACTGAACTTCAGAACCCAGAGAGATAGTACAGTGGGAAGGGCATCCCTTATTGCCCCCTAACCCCAGCACTATAAGGAGTAATTCCTGAGTGCAGAACCAGCAGAAGACCTGAGAATTGCTGGGTGTGACCCAAATCCCCTTTCCCTGCTCCCTCCAAAGAAACTGAACTTCAGCTTCAAAGAGATAGTACAGCAGACAGGATGCTTGTCTTGCATGTTACCATATCAGGTTTGATCCTCAGCACCCCAGATGGTCTCCTGAGCACTACCAGGAATGATCCTGAGCAAGTGAGCAAGTCCTGAGCACCTCAGTTGTGGCCCAAAAATAAAGCAAGAAAAATAAAAAGAAAGCTGATAAACATGAAAGTCAGCAGCTAATTATGTGCATCCCCTTCCACAACCATTTGGCATCAGCATGCATAAATTTGATTTTCTTTTAAAAATTTAATATAGCATTGTAGCACTGTCCTCCCATTGTTCATTGATTTGCTTGAGTGGGCACCAGTAGCGTCTCCAAATGTGAGATTTGTTACTGTTTTTGGCATATCCAATAGGCTTGGGGAGCTTGCCAGGCTCTGCTGTGTGGAAGGGATACTCTCGGTAGTTTGTGGGACTCTCTGAGAGGGAGAAGGAATCCAAGCCAGGTGGGCTGGATGCAAGGCAAATGCCCTACCTGCTGTGCTATCGCTCTAGCCATATATATAAAACAGAGGTGTTGGGGGGAGGGCGACGGTGCAGTGGGTAGGGCACATGCCATGCCTGTGGCCGACCCATACTCAATCTCCGGCGTCCCCAAAGGGTCCCCCAAGCACCACTAGGAGTGAATCTTGTATGCAGAGCCAGGAGTGAGCCCTGAGCATCTCCGAAAGGGTAGCCCCCTCAAACCTAAATAAATATGGAAGAGAAGTTGGAAACAGCCTTTAGGTCGGGTGAGCATGGAAAGGAACAGCCTTTAGGGCAAGGTGGTCTCCCACTGGAGCAGAGAAGAGTGTGCGCTTTGGAAAGAGCCGGAGGCAGCAGGTCCTGTGCCGAAGCCCAGGCTGTGGTCAGGGGCTCCCACACGGTCCCCTTACAATGGACTCTGGGTTCCTACATATTTATTATATTTTAGATGGTGGCTTACAATAGATGTTCTCAAACTGTCTTCCAGCATATACACCGGTCATCTCAAGTCATCTTTACCCCTCATTCCTTTTAATGTCACTGTCCTCCCTTTGTTCATCAATTTGCTCCAGTGGGCCCAGTAACGTCTCCATTGGAGACTTTTGTTGTTACTGTGTTTGGCATATCGAATACGTCACGGGGAGCTTGCCAGGCTCTGCCGTGTGGGCGAGATACTCTCGGTAGCTTGCCGGCTCTCTGAGAGGAGCGGAGGAATCGAACTCGGGTGGGCCATGTTGCCTGCGTGCAAGGCAAACGTCCTACCGCTGTCCTATTAATGACTAATAAATATTTCAATTATTTGCATTGCTACCTTCCATTCCATTCATCTGTTCATTGGGTGACAGGCATTGAGTTGTTTCTCCTCTGTAGCTTTTACGAGCAGTATTGCTGTGAATATTTCCATACAAACTTCTATGTGTAATATACCCAACAGTGGAATGGCAAGGTCATATCATAATCGTGTCTAACTTTTTGGAGAAATATCAAACTGCTTTGCATAACAGCTGAACCAATTTATACAGCAATGAGCAAAGGTGCCAATTGCTCTATATCTTCTCCAATTCTTGCTATTTTCTGTTATTGTTGGTCTTGGCATTATTGCTATACCAATGAAATGGTATCTCAATGTGTTTTTCATTTCTGTTTCTCTAATAACTATTAACATTCGGATTCTGTTCATGTGCTTCTTGACTGTTGTGTATCTTCTTTGGAGAAGAGTCTATTTTAGTTCTTTACCTAGTTTTAAATTTGCTTATTTGTCTTTCTGTTGAATTGCCTATAGAATCTGGAAATTAGACTCATAAAAGATATATGAGTTGTGAATATCTGCTGCAGGATTTTGGATTTTATTTGATTTTTAAAATTCATACCATTGTTTCAGATATTCAGATATTATTAAAAGAAGTTCAGATGCTTTTACTTAATATCTCCAAATGTGTATAAATATATATATGTTTTATAATATATATATAAATATATAGCAGAGCTCCAGCAGCCCAAGACCTCCAGAACCAACCACAACCATGCAGAGACCACTCTCCACACGCATGAAGGTACTGTCAAAGGAACAAAGGCATGCGGGTCCCAGGACTGAGATCTCCAAGCCTGCTCGGATCGGGGCTGAGCATCCTCCACCCAGATCCTCCATCTTCCAGTAGGCAGGGGTCACCCCCACCAGCTAACCCCTAGCTCTGTGTAATCCCATCAATGGCCAAGACACAGAGACTATACCCAGGTCCCGAATTATTATCTTATTCTTACTTTGGACAACCTGGCAGACTACTGAATGTAACCTGCCCACACGGCAGAGTCTGGCAAACTCCCCATGGCATACCCAATATGTCAAATACCAGTAACAATGATGGGTCTCATTCTTCTAACCCTGAAAGAGCCTTGAATATGGCACTTTTTAAAATTTCAGGACTAAACGAAGGAGACGTTACTGGTGCCTGCTCGGGGCAATCGATGAACAACAGGATGATCGTGATCGTGATATATATATATATATATATATATATATATTTACACACACATATAGTAAGCACCAAGGTCAACATATATAGTAAGCACCAAGGTCAGCATTTAAAAGTCAATAAACTAGAGTTAGGGATGAGGATTGAAGAGGGAGAAAAGTAAGTCAAATGTTTAAGGCTAATAGTCGATGAGAGAAAAAATGAATTTAAACTATGGAAATTACTTTTCTGAAAGTTGGTATATCAAATCCAAGGGGGAGAAAAGGATGAAAGATGAAAATTTTTAAACAACCAGAAAAACTTTTCAAAAATTTTATAATCATTTTCATTTTCAGTTGAGGTTAGGTAGCCACAAGACAAAATGAAAAGAAATGTAAATTAGCATATTTGTTTGGGTTTGAGGTCTCATTTGATAATACAAACATTTTAGCTTAAAAGAACTCTTGGTAAACCAAATGTGACTTTCCAATACTACTCCTATTTAGAAGAGAGGAGGAAAAAAAATGAATGAGCCTAGTGAAAGCCATTCTTCCTAAACAGATTGCTGAGTGGTGTACAGATGGTTGAACCTTCCTGCTGAAATTTGCAGAAAAACACAGTAGATCTGGCAGCTTTTAGAACTGCCAGCCAAATGAAATATGATTACCTCCATATGATTTGTATCAACCCCAGTTAGCAAAGTTACCAGTAATGTTCCCATAGTTCTCTGGCTATTTGTACTACCGAAGAGATGTCAGATGTTTGTTTTTAAATCAATGGTACTTTATTCATACCAATAGACACAGACCAAAAGACAAAATAACCTGAAAATGTACTTCTGCAGTTAATGTCTGTAGAATGAGGCTTTTTAAGAGGGAGGAAACCACTCTTTCATATGTACTTAAATATTTTGGCAGACTGCCTGACATTTATTTAGTTTTTATTATAATAAATTATTGTTGCTAATACCTATGTGTTATTATTACCAGTTATAGTTTCTCAGATGACACTAGTGAAAGAATTCAGGCTGTCTGTTAAAGACTGGTAGTGAGGGAATTACTTTTTATTTCCTATGGAAAGGACAAGATCATCCTTATCTCTCTCAGTAGCACCTCCCATAGAGAAACTCAGTAAGTACTTCACAACTGACTTTATAAAATTTTAACTGCCAGACACTGGGGGTGTGATTCAGCAGTGAGGCCCTGGATTTCATCCCCACACTGCAAAAATGAATAAAACAGATATAAATTTAAACAACGAAGAGAATAAAATCACTTTTGAAGAAAAGCAATGCAAGGTACAAATTTAAATATCCACACAAAGGAAACGTGAAAATGATTTATGCTAAGGACTTCTGAGCATGGAAGTATCTATCATAAAAAGGCCTCGCCTTCCATTTTTTAATGTTTTAAATTTTTTGAATTATAGATGAACAATATGGTACTGGAAAAAAGGATAGATATATAAACAATGGAATAGAACCGAGAGTAAAGAAATTAAATTACATTAAAGGTGACCTGATTTTTTTTTTTGGCTTTTTGGGTCACACTGGCAATACTTAGGGGTTACTCCTGGCTCTCCACTCAGGAATTACTCCTGGCAGTGCTCTGGCTTGCCTATATTTTAAGGCATAGCAGCAATACAGCAATCAAAACTAACATGAATGAATTTGCTCAAAGCTTGTACTTCGAAGATCACCAGCTGTGGATCTGACTGTGAACCACTGGGGCAAATCATGTTTAGATGGCAGCACTCCGGTGTCACCAAGTGGATTCCAATAGGAAACATTTTTCATAAATAAACTGACAAATTGGGGGTGTTTAGAGAAGAGGATAAATTGTTAGTGGCAGGAGGGCATGTAAAGCTACTGTCTGAAGAAATAAATAATTCCCTGACTTGATCTTTTCCTGGGGGGCAGTGGGAGAGATAAAATATTGATCCTGAGCACCACCCAAATTAATTAATAATCCCACAGGGAAAAAAGAAGTGATAGCTAACCATTTGGTGACTGATAGAGTTTACAGTTAATCCTGGATTGGGGTCAGCTAGAACTGGCCACAGTGAAGGTAAACTGGTTAGTTCTCTCTGCCTGGACCATGCAGATTATCTAAAACGACTAAAATTAGGACCAGAGCAATAGTATAGTAGGTAGGGCATTTGTTTTGCATACGGGCAGACCTAGGGTTTGATCCCCCACACCCTGTATAATCCCCCAAGCACATGGGAGTGATCATAGAGAGCAAAGCCAGGAGTGAGCCCCAAGCACCATAAGGTGTGGCCCCCAAACCAAAATAAATAAGTAAATAAAATTATAAGAGAAATTATAACTTTCATAAGGTTGTTTTGAAGATTTTGGACAATCAATGTAAAAATTCTTAGCATTGTACTCTGCATATAGTATGCTCTTCAAAAACAGCAATTAGCTAGTAGTAGCACTGCACTGTCCTCCCATTGTTCATCAAATTGCTTGAGCGAGCCCAGTAACGTTTCCATTGTGAGACTTGTTACTGTGTTTGGCATATCGAATACATCAGGAATAGCTTGCCAGACTTTGCCATGCGGGTGAGATACTCTCAGTAGCTTGCCGGGCTCTCTGAGAGGGGCAGAGGAATCGAACCCGGCTATGCCGGGCCAGCCATGTGCAAGGCAAACGCCCTACCACTGTGCTATTAAAAATAATAATTAAAAAAAGAATATATTTCTTTTGAAAGCACTATACAAATGATAGAAATGAAGGAAATCATGTACAGCACAGTTTATGAACAATAAGAGGTGAAAAAAACTTGAAATTTATTCTGAAAAAGAAAATCTTATTTGATTCACTTTTATCAAAATGCTAGCATAATATCTTTGTACACAATGCACTGAAAAACAAACTTAACTGTAATAAATCTATACTACTAATAACTTTTTAAGTTGTTAACAATTTGGTGTAGGGGGCCCAGAGAGATAGCATAGCAGGTAGGGTGCTTGCCTTGCATACAGCTGACTGGGGTTTAAATATATTCAGGAATTACTCTTAGTGGGCATCCCATTTGGTTCCCCAAGCACTACCAGGAGTAATTCCTCAGTGCAGAGCCAGGACTAAGCCTTGCACATTGCCAGGTATGACCCCAAAACAACAACAAAAACCAATTTGGTGTAGAACCAACAAAAAACAGAAAAAAAGGTCTTAATGGTAGAGGTAAAAGAAGTCAGGGTCCCTAAGCCACCTTAGCAGATCTGGATCAAATACTTCTAGACTTCTTATTGAATAAGATACATAAAAGCTATTGTGTTAGGGGACCAGAGAAATAGTACAGTGGGTAGGGTGCTTGCCTTGCATGTAGCCAACTCAGATTTGATTCCCAGCACCCTGAGCCGGATGGTGCCCCAAGCCCAAGAGTGATTCCTGAAAGCAGAGTCAGGAGTAACCCCTGAGCACCGCAGGGTGTGGCCCCCAAATCCAACAAAACAAAGCAAAAAAAAAAAAACCCTATTGCCTTAAGAGTTTTCTGTTCATGCCAACAAATGTGCTTGCAGTAGATACAAATACAAAATTCTCACATTAAAATAAGAATTATAAAGAAAATCCTCATAATCTAACCACTTAAATATTCTAAAAAGAACCTCAAAACTTGTATTTTTTTTTTTAACCACGAGATGTCAAAAACCACATGATGATGAAAACTGAAGGGGGATGTTTGAGTGTGGTGACCACTCCAGAGGCTAATGCTAAACAAAAGTCAGATAAGGTTGCCAGAGGTGTCTCCTAACAAAACAACACATTCTGAAAAAACAGAATCTCACCTCAGCTCCTTCTGGTTTTAATTGTAACTGTCCTTCCTCTGATAATTTTTCTGGCCTTCCCCTTCTTCCCACTTCTAGGTTTTGTGCTTAAATTGTTCCAGTGCTTCACTATCCTTTTACCATACTTGCATTACCCGATTCTTTGTCTTTCTCAATTCTGTTTACTGGCAGAGACTTTATCTGTGTTGGCAGCACGGAGCCATGATGCCTGGTTTTTAAGTAAGTCCCCATTACCCCAGGGCAGAGCACTTTATATGCCACCCCCTTTGCGATGTACACGCTGATGGATAATTTGATATTAACATGTCAACTGACTCCGTTAAGATAATTTGGGGACAGGCTTATTTAAGATACATCATTTTATGTAGCTAACTATACCCCCCAAAGCAGTGAAACAAAGGGCAGTGCTTGGAGAGGTGTTTTGTGAAAAGAATTAAGGTAGTTGGGGGCGGGGGGAAGAGGCGTGCATAGAGTAATTTTCCCTCTGGATTTGGTCGTGGAAAGATAGCAATACTATCTGGCTGGCGCTGTTATGAGGTATCCAATTTGCACTTTTCTTTGCTGTGTCTGAACAATATTGCCGTGGGGTCTGCAGTGTTGCCCCGGAAGAAACATCATGGTGCTCACAATCTGTGCTCCGTACTGAAGACGGAGAAACCAACCAAGGTCAGCGAAATGCAAAGATTCTTTACTAGACTACAGTCAGGTCGGCTTCTGACTCCCAGATCCCGTCAGAGGGTCGCTAGTGCCTTTAAAAATAATCCCCGTTGCTTTAATAGCACCAGCACCTGTCGTCTCGGCTTCCGAAAGGGAAACGCTATTAATTTCTCCTTCATCAAAGCCGAATTTCGGGTCTGTCCGAACCATGTTTTCTTCCCAGCTGCAGCTGTCTACACCACTAATGCCAACACGTTGAACAGTGAGGCACCTTACCGCATGATTCCAGTAGGCCACCGCGCCCAAATACGCGAAGAAAGGCCAAACAACGTCAAGCGTTGTAGACAGCGGCCACATGGGTGGTGTCTTGGCCGACCTCTTCGCCGCACCTGTGGCCACGGCCTGCGCCTGGAAACGTATCCACGGAACTCCAGGCTCTTCCGAGGCCGGGCCTGAGAGCTGCCATCTGCAAGGCCTCAGCTACTGAAAGAGAGGGACAGTTGACCCGAGCGGTGACTTCCTTTCCTCTGGAAGTTTCCAGAAGCGAGTCAAGTGGCCCCGTGCGGGAGGTCTTCCACAAAGCAAGTTTTCATTCCCGCGGCGGTCGAGCAATGCCTTCTGCGCTCCCCTCCGCAGCGCCCATCCCGTGCACCCCCTTCCAGCGCCCCGCGGGTGGCTGCCTGGCTCAGGCTGCACCCGCGTCCCGCGCTCCGGGGAAGTCCAGGAGGGCGGGGAGTACGCAGCACGCATGCGCGCCCGGGGAGCCCCGGCTCTCATAAGGGCTCCCCGCGCGGGTCGCCGAGTCGGAGCGCGCTGCTGCCGGGCGCGGCGAGCGGGCGGCCGGCTGCCGGGCCCCGCTTCTCCCGTCGCCTGGAGGACGGGGACGCTCGCTGCAGAGCTGCCCGTGGAGCGCACCTCCCGAGGGCGCGGCGGCCCGGGGCGCAACGAGCGCCAGACCCAGATTGCGGGGCGGCCGGTGGGAGCGAGCAAGCGAGCTGCAAGCCCGAGAGGCGGAGCAGGGGAGTCGGGGCGAGCCGCCCGCCTGGACCCGCGCCCAGCAGCAGCCGCGGCGGCCGCCAGCCGCGCCGGCCCGAGGCATCGCGCGGGGTGGGGGCGCCCTCGCGGGTCCTGGACGGCAGCGTGAGCGGGGACAAGTCCCCGCGGCGGGGCTACACCGGCGGAGCCATGCGGACCGAGTTCGGAGCGGGCGAGGCTGAGCTCCGTGGATCGCTGCACTTGCTGCCCGGAGCCCTGCGCACGTTGCCCGCCTTCCCGGCCCCTTGGGACCGCCCGAGAGGGGACTAAAGGAGGGGAGTGGTGCGCGGCGCGGGACCCCGAGGTCGGAAGCGCAGCGGCGGACCTTCCGGAGTAGACGTCCCCTCGGGGATGCACGGGGAGCCCTGCGTCCTGGCTGCCGCCCCCGGGAACTGCGGGTCTGTTGCCCCGAGCACTCTCTGATCGTCCCCTTCCTGCGTGTCCCCGCTCAGGGCGTCCCCTACTGGGCACGCAGCCACCCGGAGGGCGGGCATGGCTTAGGAGCCCCTGGTCCAGCCGCGCGGACGTCGCGAACAGACGAACCCCCTAAAGAATCTTAAGCCAAGAGGTCGAGTTTGCAGGAAGCCCCCAGTCCGGGCTCGCCGGGTTCCCGATCAACCGGGGACCTCCCTCGGCGTGCGCTCCGGAGACACGCCGCCCGTGCCCAAGGTGGTGCCATGTGGGGTGGGCGCCGATCCTGCGCCGCCGCCTCCGGGAAGGCCTCCTCAGTCCTGCAGCTGCTGCTGGCCGCGCTGCTGGCGGCGGGGGCGCGCGCCAGCGGCGAGTACTGCCACGGCTGGCTGGACGCGCAGGGCGTCTGGCGCCTGGGCTTCCAGTGCCCCGAGCGCTTCGACGGCGGCGACGCCACCATCTGCTGCGGCAGCTGCGCCCTGCGCTACTGCTGCTCCAGCGCCGACGCGCGCCTGGACCAGGGCGGCTGCGACAACGACCGCCAACAGGGAGCCGGCGAGCCCGGACGGGCGGACAAAGACAGCCCGGATGGCTCTGCAGGTAGGGGGACTGGAGGCAGAGCTACGGGGACGAGAGAGGGGCACTGCCTGGACAGCTGGGAGGGTCCAGGAGGTGGTGCTGACGTTCTGGCCTAACCATGGGTTTCTGTCATTTGGGTCTCCAGTCTCCTGCCCTGGGCCTCAGTTTACCTCTCGGTCAGCTAAAGCGTGGCTTACTTTGGATCTTTGCAAAAACCCCTGCGTTTTGGACAGTGTGGACCTCCGGTCCGGTGACTTCTGCGTCCCTTCCCGTATCTCATTATTTCCATAGGGTTCACTTCTAGGAAAGTTTTATTATGTCTTGGGGTACCCGAGGAACAGCTGAGGGTGCACCCCCTGGCCAGAGAGCTGCAGAGTCTCTGCCACTGCAGAGGTGGCTGGTTCATGTTAGCAGCCTAGCCCCTGGAGGCATCCCTCTCTACTGGTGGCTGACAATTTGGCGGCAGGACCTCTGCCCACTGGACCACCTCCATCCAGCCCAGACTTGGTGCAACATCAGATCAGTGCCTTTGCAGGCTCTCTGTGGCTCTCTGTTCCCTCTAATTCTACATTTGTTCAAATTGCCCAAGAGTTAGCAAATCAAGCCCATCAGTGAATGCCAAACTCTAAAAATCTTCCCAACCTGCCTACCTCTGGACTGTGCATGTATATGTGGGTGCTGAGGATGTTGTCTAGGTGCTGTGAGGATAGAGGGTAGTTAGCAAACATGCCACCTAGGAGCACATCTTCCTCTTGTGCAGCTGGTGATATGAAGGCCAGAACTTTCTGCCAGTGGGCCTGCTGCGGTTGGCACTCCCTGGCGTCCATGTGGACAGAACCTCCCCAGGCCCTGGGAAGTGGGCATTGTTTTTTTCCAGTGCAGCTCTGCTTTGCTGTCAGAGCGCTTTCATTAGCTTGCTTCGCCTCTGGCTCCACCACCTTGTATCCGAAGAGAGGAAAACCGAGGGTAGTTCCCAGAGAAGGTGCCATCTTGAAATGCCTGCTCAGCTTTGCAGGGTGTGTGGTCGTGGCCTGAAGCCCAGAGAAGAGAGCCAGAAGCAGAAGTGCTGCCATGCCAGGGGTGCGTCTTAGACCTCTGAGAAGTTGGCAGGATCGTGGCCGGGTCTGGAGGCAGCCAGCTCCTCAGTTCTGTCTGCTGCGAGAGGTGCTGCTTCATCCTACCTTTACAACCCGCCCCCCACCCATATTCTGTTCTTAATCAGCTTCTCACTGCATTGGAGGACAGCATGCCCAATTAAGTGGTGCTGAGAGGAACCCCACATTCTTTACCCCCTGTGCAGCTATTTACGTCTCCAATTAAAAATCCTGGAAACAGAATAGTTATTGGCTCACCAAAACTCATTACATCGACTTAGACTTGTTTCAACTAATTTTTGGGGTTAGCATTTGGGGTATTTTTGTGTATTTTACTGGTGTTTTACTTTCTCGGCAGTATATTTGAAACTGGTGTCTTAATTGAGGGAGAGAAATCTTTATGGCATGCATGGGGAAAAGCCTCGCTCGGAGCACTGGGGCTAAAGGTAATGAGCCTGAAGTGAGAATGCAGCTGGAACCGGCTGCTGTCAACCCAGCTGTGCTACAAGCTCCATGGCAACTGTCTGCCTGTATGTGTGTGAGGTACATTTCCTTCTCCCTGTAGGATGGATTGTATCTAGGCATGCACACATTTCTGCTCTGAACACATTAAAAGTGAAGGAAATTTCCCATCTGCCTTCCATTAATCCCTTATTTTAGGGGGGTGTAGAGGTAGTACTCAGGCTTACTCCTGGCTCTGTGCTCAGAGATCCTCCTGACCAACCCTATGCAGGGCTGGAGAGCAAACTAGAGTTTTCTCCACTGTGCCCTCTCCAACCTCATGCCTCCTGTTCATGTGTTTGACTTAAAACACATTATAATTTCTCTGTGACTCCAGGTGGGATTGTTTTCTAAGATATGGCTTGGACACTATCAGAGCCCTGCTGGGAAGGTCACTGCCCCAGAGGACAGACAGATAAAGGACATTTCACAAGTCTGCCCTCGAATGCAGGCCTAGTTGGGCTCCTTCTGATGTCCTCCCATGACCTTTGTGCTGGGACTGTGATTTTCTAAGATCCATGAGCACCATTCCCTGGTCTTGCGCATTTTTCAATCAAATAGTCAAAAAGATGGGCAGGAACACATCCAAAGATGCAGGTTTTCTGGGAGTACCCTGCAGAAGTGGGGGGAGGTTTTCTTCATGCTCCTTCCCATCTGTGGTACATTTAACCTCTACAAACCCCATGTGCCAATCTCCACTGATCCCAAAAGGTTGCTTCTAAGTCACCACATTTTAAATGGGGTTCATTATTGATGGGAGGGGAAATTAATTTTTTTGTGGGGTGTCTCTCTAGCAATTCTTTGGAGGCTGGGATCCAGGGATCCTGTGGGATCCTGTCACACTTTAGACCTGCAGTGCTGGGGCTCCAAACATAGGTCTTAGGGGGTGCTTCTGATGCCTAGGATTGATCTAGGTGTCCAGTGCTTGCCAAGGCATCTTCTCCGGCCCTTCGAGCTGTCTCTCCATGTGACGTTTTTCTTTCCTTTATCTTTTATGATTTCATTTTCCAGAATAAACCTCACCTGTTAAAGCTCACTGCCATTGCTTGGCACTTTGCTGGCATTGCCTGCAGTACACAAGGAATCCATCTGGGATCCAGGTAGCTCACTCATGTCCACAACCCTGCTTCAGTGCCTTCCTGGCCTACAGCACGCAGCTTCCTCCTGGAACAATTGCCTCATTGCTGCCAGTGCTTCTTCTTAGTAGGTTGGTGCATGCTGAGCCATGGCTGGGATAGCTGCTGTCTGCACAGGCCACTTCATCTTGCCCTGCTCAGCACCCCATGGTGGGCCTCTACCACCCAAACACTGGCCATGAGCGTGGCAGGAGAATGTGTCTGATTGTTTTTTTACCCTTCTTTGACCTCTGTGTCATATAGACTCTTTGCAGATGGTTGTAGTCTGGTCTAACGTTTTAATCTATTTGCCTATCAAAGAAGAACACACACACAACACACACACACAGAGTAAAAGAAATTTGTAAGGAATGTAAATAACTCTCTGGAATAAAAAGAGGCTTTTACATAATGTAAGCTAATTTCTTTGCAGTGCTACAACTAGCTATTAGGGCAGACTTCAGTTTGGGCAATTCAGTAATTACAGGAATTTTACAACACTAGTAATCTGAAAACATGAGCCCATGTCTTTGCTAAATTGGTTATTAGCTCCAATCACTAATGCAGTTGGGAGTTCATTTGTAACTAGGAATGGTTTTGCTTGGAGACTCGGGGCCTACCCTCTGTCTGAGGCCTGGACAAAGGGTGATGCTTCACTGGGGGTGCTGAGGTCCTTGCATTGTGGGGTTGGTGTGCCCCACCACAAGAATCACAGTTGCCTTTCCTTTTCCCATTCTCTAGTCCCCATCTACGTGCCGTTCCTGATCGTCGGCTCTGTGTTTGTCGCCTTCATTATCTTGGGCTCCTTGGTGGCTGCTTGTTGCTGCAGATGCCTCCGGCCTAAGCAGGAGCCCCAGCAGAGCCGGGCCTCCGGGGGGACCCGCCTGATGGAGACCATCCCCATGATCCCCAGTGCCAGCACCTCCCGAGGTTCTTCCTCCCGCCAGTCTAGCACAGCAGCCAGCTCCAGCTCCAGCGCCAACTCCGGGGCCCGGGCACCCCCAACGAGGTCCCAGACCAACTGCTGCTTACCCGAGGGAGCCATGAACAACGTATACGTCAACATGCCCACGAATTTCTCCGTGCTGAACTGCCAACAGGCCACCCAGATCGTGCCCCACCAAGGGCAGTACCTGCACCCCCCCTACGTGGGCTACACAGTGCAACATGAGGCGGTGCCCATGACCCCAGTGCCACCCTTCATGGATGGCCTGCAGACTAGTTACCGCCAGGTCCAGGCCCCCTTCCCTGCCACCAACAGTGAGCAGAAGATGTACCCAGCTGTGACCGTGTGACTCAAGGGGCAGGTGGGGCTCGGACCCCTTTTCCCGATTTGGGAAAGTGGGGAGGATTCTCCACCAGGAAGAGTCCGCTCTCATCTGTGATGTTCACAGCATGATTCCTTTGGACTTCATTTGCCCCCGGCCTGTCTGAAAACATCACTCTCTGCATTAGTGTTTCTGGATCTGTTTCATATCCTCCTCGGGCATGACTGGTTTGTGTTGGAGATGCCCATTGCCTGGAGTTTTCTGTGTTGTTGCTGATGTTGTTCAACAGATATGCTTGAGCCTTTAAGTGCCCTTGAGGTATGACAGTCAAAACAATTTTTGTAAACTGATAAGGGTTTTTGTTCTCTCATTATTTCTTTTTGCCTTTTTACTGTACAAGACAAGAACTCTCCTTTCCCCATCCCCACCCCCACCCCCCTTTTTTTTTCCTGGAACAAATATTTTTCTTTTAATAAAGCACCCAAAGTTCAGGGGAAGACATAAAGAATGCAAATAGTATAAAAGGAAATTCAATTTTAACTTTATGAGATTAGACTTTGATCTCAGAATGTCACAGGCACATCTTAATTGCATTGTAGCATATATATGTATATATATATATATACATATATATAGCCTATTTTGTGTGCTTTTTGGGGTCTATTTTGTGCTTTAAAAAACTTGGTGAAGAGATCTTATTACCAAATGATTTTCTACATTGCAAAGATACTGAGAGATTGTATAGGTACTTAAATAATATGACATTTTCAAACTCTGGGATGATTTCGGTCTTGAAGTCGTGGGTGGTATAGTAATAAAACCAAGCACCACCTTCTTGACTGTGCTTCCAATCTTCTCTTTTACAGTGACATCTGGGAAGAAGTAATTTGGTGTTTTGTTTTTGTATTTTTAAATATTGAAAACATAAGCTAATCTGCAATTTCTTCAGCTTCTAATCGTCCCATGTGGTAGAGTGTGACATTTCTCTCTGTTAGTGTTCAGATACTCATGTCAGGACTCAGCACTGTATAGTACAGTAATTCTGGTTGTTATAAATGAAGATCATCATTTCAGTTTAGATTCAATAATAGCATTTTCTTGTTATCCCTATAAAAATTTAAAAGAATGTTTACATAATTTTAGTAGAGTTCTTCAGCAATAATCTGAGACTTGGGATGATATTTAAACCACAAATACAATTTGCTCTACAAATCATAAGGCTTTTTATGCTATCATCAAAAAGAGTTCATTTTCCGGCAGTAGGGACTCTTTTATTAAAGAGAGATGCTTTGCAAAGAAGTATTACCTTTCTGCCCCTGCAAAGTTCATTCATATTTTCCTCTCCTTTAGAGTCCTTACAAAACACTGCATCCATTACAGTGTTCTAAATTATAAAATTTAAGTGGATTTGTTTATTGTCAGCTTAAATTTAAGTATGTGCAAGTGAATTTCCAACTGCTAGCAAAACCAGTATTTCTAATTTAACAAACAGTTGCAACTATGGTCTGAGATATTTTACATATATATATATCTATAGTTTTTTTAATCTACCTTTCATCTATCTGTCTTGTGACTGAATAATGTAAACCTATTGTTGGCAATTGGTAGCAACAAAGATAATCATTTTTAAAAAAATAACCAAAGGCAGGGGGAAATCATTTTACTTAATAAATATTTTATGGTATGAATTCCTAGGGTACTTGGGTTTTTATTCATTTTTATTTGACTTGGCATTGATGAATAATTCAGATGGTCTATTATAATAATTCCAGCAGTCTATTATATAATACAGTAAAATCCCTTTAAAAAAATCACAATTATTGCTTTCTAGAACCAAGACCCTATCTTTAAAAGTAAGGAATATCTGGGAAGTTGAGATATATATTCTGTGTGTCAGTTTTATTTTATCTATTCCATGAGAACTATTGAAAACCCCAATGAGACTATTCTTTTGGGATTACTAGTGCATTTACAGGTTAGTGTGTGTTCCATTTATTTTCCTTGGTGGGTGATTCTGACTTATCTGAGAAGTAAAATTTCTAGAAACCTTGAGGTAAAAGGGACCCTAGAGATCACCCAGCCTATGGATCAGCCAATTTAATTTTTCTTTGGTAAAAAGCCAAAGAGTAAATACCGTAGGCTTTGCATGCTGTGTACTCTGTAGCCATTGGAGCACAAAAATAGCATAGGAGCTACGTGAACAAATGAGTATGGGCCATATTCCAATAATATCTTATAGAAGGAATCTGATATTTGAATTTCAGAGTTTTCGCATTTTCCAAGATATTCCACTTTTCATTTCTCCCACATAAATTTCACACTGTAAAGACTAAGCTCTAGAGTTGTCCAAAAAAATAAAAAAGGAGGACAGGTAGGGAGGCCAGGTTTGGCCACTGGGCCACAGTTTGCTAATTTCTCATCTTATCTGCTCTGACCACATAGGAGTCCTCTGCCACATTATTGAAGCCCTTTTAGAGGCAGAGAGATGAGTGCTCTGGGTTCTCTTCTACAGAGACAATGAACTTTTTCTTCTCTTCTATATGATCATTAAATGTTATTATTAAAAAATCCAGTTTAATAAAGGACTTTTTTCACTTAGTGAATTTTACTTTTGCTTTCCCAAAACATTGCATCATTAGAGGCAACCATAGATGTTTTGAAATGTGGTTAAAACTGAAGAAATTTCGCTAACAAAATAAAAACATGTTCAAATACGTGGTTTTTAAGTGAACCTTCATTAGGGCCCTGAGATTAGTACTAGTGTGATTTACATCTGGAAGAAATATTTCACTCTGTGCAGGAAACACAAATCCCTTACTAGTTAGGAAACTGCATGTTTTCTTCTGTGATTAAACATTCTGTATTGGTTGGTGATGGTTCCAGGTAGCTTCTGAGTCACTGTGTACAGGACAGAAAGTCAGACTCATTGGTTGTAAGAAAGAAGAAATAAACCAGAAAGAGCCCCCAAATTACACATTTCCGGTCATTTCTACTAGGTTGGAAGAGTTAAAATTTAACAAGAATACCAACATTCAGAGTGACAAGAATACATTATTACAAATACAGTTTGGTTTCACATACAGTTCACACATGTATTCTGCAGCTGTTTTTCAAGTTGGTTTTCCAGTCACAATATCTTCTGAAATGCTTGATTATATTTTATCTATGAAATCTACCATTAAGATCTCAGTGGGTTTTAATATTTTTTTAAATTGAATCACCAAGAATTGCAAAGTTACTCATGATTGAGTTTTAGGCGTACAATGTTCCAACACCAGACCCTTCATTTCTCTCCATCAATGTTCCCAGTTCACCTCTAGCCCCCAAACCTACCTCTATGGCAGATCCTTCTTTTCTTTGTTCTTTTCTATTTTCTTTTTGACACTGGTTTACAATACCGTTACTGATAGAGTATCACGCATATAAGATTTCAGTTTTGTGCTCCGAACCCTGCAAATCCCTCTTTACTTCACGTTTTGTGCTAAATTTGGCTGTAAGTTTCCTCCAGATCCATTTCCTGAAGAAACCATGAGAGCTAGAATAAAGTTGATGAGGGGTGCAAGTGTTCAGAAAGAGACTGGGCACAAAGGAGAAAGTGGAAACGGCAATGAAAATTGGGATTGAAAAGGGTTTGGAATGATTATTCTAGACTCTTGATTTTGGCCCTATTAGAGTAATACACATTTAATCCCTTTTTTTTTCAATGTATTGTCTCTGTTTTTAGGTTGACTATGTGACCACTCACTCCTACCACACCTACAGGGATTCATTTGAAAGGTTTAGATCCGAATTTCTGTAACCGGAACTAAACTTCTCTAACTGTGATGTTTAACTTCTTTAGCCTCATGTTGGATTATAGAACTGAGTGGGGGGTGGGTGCATGGGTGGGTGGGAGGACAAGAAAAATAGGACACTTGTAAAAGGTTTTTCAAGCACAATCACCAAAAATTCACAATCATCCACGGAGTGTATCCAGGGTGTCACTGGCAATGTTCATGGATGTTGCATTTCTCAGACAAAAAGGGATCATGCTTGTAAAAAAACATTTAAAAAGCTCTGGTTTAAGTCAAGAGTTTCCAAAGTGATCGATACCTCTGCTAGGGACAGAGCCAAATGGGGTGAGTGGGGGATGGTAGTAGCTTCTCAGATGCAATGGGGGTTGTTTACTGTGTGTTCCCTTATAAAAGGTTGATTTCCAGGAACACTAATTCTTTTCTGAAAAGGGGCAATAGGCCACATATATTTGGACACCTCTATGTACAAAATCAGCGTACATACTTATTTCTCATTGCTTCCTAAATCCTTAAATGGAATACCTGTTTCATTTCAGTGAACTTGTGAATTGAGACCATTTTAACTTTGCCTGGTCTTTCTCTGGTCAGGATAATCACGAAAATATGTGCCATGGATTTGACTGCCCTATTAGATGTCCAGTCTACTTGCAGTCTGTGCTTCTGGGGGTTGTGTGAGCTTACTGGCATTGGAAGGGGGCAGATAAATCAGACTGAACTTGTCACACATTGATTCACGGAAAGCAAGCTTCTCAGGCAACTTGCCAGTTGCTCCCAGCCAAGAAAACACTGTATTGGCACTAATGAAAAAATGGACTTTCTAGGATTTTGAATTAAATCAGATGCAGAATGATCTCTGTCATATGTGGGCTCTAAAGAAACAGAGTAAGAAAGCAACAAATGAGCTAAGGCCACAGAACTGGAGAGCTGATCCCCAGAATTGAGCTCGCTGCCTGTGAGGTGGTAAGGTCAGAGGGTCATGGTTGGATGGGTGGATGGAAGCAGACTTTCTGGTGGTGGGGTTGGTGTTGGACTGATGTATGCATGAGGCAATCTTTGATGGTATTGCAAGTCATGGCACATTAATAAAAATGAGGGAAAGAAATTAAAATGTTTTCAAGATTAGAATAAAATATTTTAAAAATGAAAATAATGTGATCATGTCCCCATTTTGCTTATTTCCTTTGTCTCTTAAATAGAAGGGGGAAAAATCAAAGCTTCTGTGCATAATTGTGTATAGAAGGAACCAAAGGCACAGAGGTGACTGAACTTTTTTTTTAAAAATCTAGAGAAAGTAAAGGCCAGAGAGATAGTACAGTGGGTAGGGTGCCTGCCTTGCATACAGCCAACCTGGATTTGATTCCCGGCATCCTGTACATTCTCCTGTGCCCACCAGGAGTAATTCCTGAGCTCACAGACAGAGGTAACCTCTTAGAATCACCAGATGTGGCTTCCCCCACCAAACAAACAAACCCTAAAATCTGGACAAGTCCCTGGGGTCTCCCAGAGAAGGAGCTGGAAGCCCACCCTATGGGAAGTGGTCTGGACTGGGCCGCTGGGAAGGGCACTCATTTTATGCTCAATTTTGAGATTCCTCTTTCAGTTTGAAATGACCCAGCCAAGGGTCAGAGAAAGAGAACAGGTTAAGTCACTGTCTTGTATATAGCCAATCCTGATTCCATCCCTCATATCCTATGATTCCCCTGAACCTCACCGGGAGTGATTCCACAACATAGAGCCAGGAGCAAGCCTTGAGCATTGCTGGGTGTGGCCCCCAAACATAACAAAAAGGAGCAGCTAATGTAATGCAGCTAATGTAATGTAGTACAAGAAGAAATAAATCATGCATACAAATGGGAACACCAATCCTCATCACTCAGCCTTAATCCTCCTTTTCTTTTCCCTGCTTACATGGCAGAGCCTTGAGGGTCGGTCCATCTAGGGAACTTCTCTCACTCTGTCCTTTTAAAACAAGAGCTGGACATCAGCTTTATTCACTCAGCCCATTCAGTCCTCAAATACTTAGAAAATGTCTTTGCCTTCTGTATTGTTTGGTCTGAATTGAAAACGTGAATGTTATTGTGATTCAAGTGCCTTTAAAGGGTTGAATAAATAAAAGATACTAAAGATTCAGCAATGATCAAGCTTTCCTGAAATTTACAGCAACGTGCTATGTTTCTCTGCATAGATTTTCATTCGCTTTCTTTACCCTAAGTTCTTCAGAATTGTTTGTCAGTGAAAAGTGGAAAAATAAAACTAGAAAATGTTCCCCATGTCCAAGGTGTTAGATATCATTTTAAATCTTATCTATGACCCACAGAATCCTCATTAAGTAACTCTGGGATGAAAAAAAAAGTTTTATGTCGGGAGTTGGCTGTGAGATTCATTTTGCTTTTCACAGTTAAATCTTTGAATGCTTCATTTATACCCACAGTTGAAAGAGCTAGACTCAAACCAAGAACAAGAAAATTGAAATTCATGCTTTTTTTTTTTAAAAAAAAAAGCTTTCAAATAAAAATTGATAAAAGGGCCATAAAGTTTATTACAGCAGCCTGAAGATTGAGTTTAAACATACAACTTCAGCTTAATTTTAACCACCTTGAAGTGTAGGTATTTCCATTTAGAAAAATCATAGGTTACATAAGACATTATTTACTCAATGGATATAATAACTGTCAAGGACTGATTGCCATCTGTAACATGTATATAAAATCACATATGTGGATACATGTGTGCACAAAATGATCACAGGAAAATTTGAAACAGAAATAACTTATATAAGCCTATCTCCTCCAAGATTGTTCTCAATTCTTTTTTTCTTTCATTATTTATTTATTCTGGTTTGGGAGGCATGTCTGCTGGTGCTCAGGGGCTACTCCTAGCTCAGTGCTGGGTTGGTGGGGGAATCACTCCTGTTGGTAGTTGGGGGACCATGTGGTGGCGAGGATTGCACTTTGGCCTCTTATAGGCAGAGTGCTCTCAGGCCATTGAACTTTCTGGCCAGTTCTGGTCTTAAGTCTTGACCCATTTTTTTTTGAACAAATTTTTGTTTGCAAGTTCAGGTTTACTTGATTCATTTGTGATTGGTTCCATGTCACTTTCTCTGGAAAAAAATGGCCCCAAGTTCAAAAAAGTATAGTCGAAGTGACATCTGCACTTGTTTGTTCATTGCAGCACTCTTTACAATAGCCAGAATCTGGAAAAAACCTGAGTGCCTGAGAATAGATGACTGGTTAAAGAAACTTTGGTACATTTACACAATGGAGTACTATGTAGCGGTTAGAAAAGATGAAGTCATGAAATTTACATACAAGTGGTACTACATGGAAAGTATCATGTTAATCGAAATGACTCAGAAAGAGAGGAATAGACATAGAAAGATTGCATTCATGTGGGGGAACATAAAGTAACAAAAGAGGAGACTAATACCCAAGAATGGCCAAGATTAGTACCAGAAATTTTGCTCCATGGCTTGGAGGCAGCCATACATGCTAGGGGAAAAGGCAGCTCAGATAGAGAAGGGAGCACCAAATAAAAGTATTTAAAGAGAAGTTATAAAAGTTAAATAAAGGGTATTGGGAGGATCCTCCCAGGATGGGAGATGCATGCTGAAAGTAGACTATAGACCAAACATGATTGCCACTCAATGCCTCTTTTGCAAACCACAACACCCAAAAGGAGAGAAAGAACAAAGGAATGCCCTGCCAGAGAGGCAGGGTGGGATGTGGGGGGGGTGGGATACTGGGATCAGAGGTGGTAGGAAATGGGCACTGGTGGAGGGATGGGTATTTGATCATTGTATAATTGAAACCCAAGCACAAAATTTGTAAGTCTACAACTGTACCTCATGGTGTCTCACTAATAAAAAAAAAAGAGTGGCCCCAAGTTAAAAGACCCCTTCTATTACTTAGGGGACAGTCTTCAGCAAGAACCCAAGTCTTAGTGCTATGGTACACTGGTCTCAGCAAAGGGGATTGATTACTCCCCACCCCACGGGGGTTGGAGGGGGCACAGAAGATGCCACAGAACAGTGCTAGTGACAGCCAGTCAACTTTTATAACCCACATCATTTAACTTCTCTTTAAATACTTTTATCCTATGCAGAGAAACACACAGAGTAAAAGGTAAAGGTAAAGGCCCTCCCGTTGATCGTCGATTTGCTCGAGCGGGCCCAGTAACGTCTCCATTGGAGACTTTGTTGTTACTGTGTCTGGCATATCGAATACTCTCGGTAGCTTGCCGGGCTCTCCGAGAGGGGCGGAGGAATCGAACTCGGGTCGGCCATGTTGGCCGCTTGTAAGGCGAATGCCCTACCCGCTGTGCTATCGCTCCACACAGAGTATGTTAATAAAATTTGTCAAATATGTGAAGATCCTTCTCACAGAACTCATGTAGGAGCATTTTCTTATTTTGTTTTCATTAACACATGAGTTTTCCCTGGATTAGTCTAAATTCTTTGTTGTTTCTTGGTTGCCTAGGAGAATAGTACGGAGTTGAATCACTTCTATTCTTGGTGTTGCTCTCAGTAGCCTGACTTGTGGCTGTATTTCTCTTCAGGGTTGCCTTGTAAATTCACAAGGCCAATCTATTGTGAATTTAATAAATTCACTTCTCATTGCTACTGGGCCTGGTTCTTTCTGTGAAGACTTTCTGTCTGCCCCAGACATTTATCTGAGCCAATTGGGAATATAAGTGGAACCATTTGGCATGCATTTTCTAACATAGATGGAACTTAAATATTCAGCCAGCTTAGCCATCATCCAGATCATAAGAGAAACAAAAAATCCAAATATAGAGGTCAGAGGTATGGTTCAAATGATAAAGCACATGTCTTATATGTGCAAGGCCCCAAGTTTGTTCTGCAGTGCCATATGGTCTCCAAACGCTACCAGCCATGGCTTTCACAATGACAAAACAATCCAAGTCAAATATCCAGTTATGGCTCCATGTAAAGATGAGTGTTCTTCTGATCCCTGTCCCATAAGGTTTTTTTTTGAGATTTGAAGTTTTATTTAGAATGAAGAAATGAAACCTTACATTATTAGAAACTTAACATATTTTCAGTGGAAGTATAATTAAAGTGATAAAATTAGTAAAACTAACAGAAGGAAGCAAAGCTAATAGAAGCAGGAATTAAATTTTGGATGTGTTTATGAGTAAGTGAAAGTCATGTTTTCCTAATCGAGGGGAAATCTAAGGACTTACAATTGGAACTGAAAAAGGAACAAGCTTTCCAGAACCTGCTCAAAAAAAATATGGAATGCTTCACGAATTTGCATGTCATCCTTGCGCAGGGGCCATGGTAATCTTTTCTGTATCGTTCCAATTTTAGTATATGTGCTGCAGAAGCGAGCACTGTCCCATAAGTTTTGAACACGCTGCCCACAAAGTCTCTTGCTGTGCCTTCTGGCCCTTGCATTCACTTGGAGTTATGACTGATGTGGGTGTCACAGTAGTTTCTTCTATTTTTGTGGTTTTGCAGTCTTCTATCATCTGAATGTGACTGAAAATGACTTACTTATTCTTCTGTGAATGGCTGTTGGGCTCATTTGGGTCTTGGACTATGACGATGAGTTCTCTTAGGAACTTTGGAAATATGCCTTTGGAGCACAGAAGTGCTTTGTTCTCTTGAGTGAATTACAAGAGTGGGTTGCTCTAGCTTAGGATATATCTGTATGTTTGTCGTAGAGGATATGATCATTGTAATACCAGTTATTCTCAACAGAGAGTATTTGTCTAAAGAATAAATAAAACAGGCATTAGGAACTAAAGCAGCAAAATGGGACAAAGATATCAGTTTCCCACCTCCAGTCAGAGGGATAAAGGGAAGAAACTCACAGCATTTAAATGTAGAAAGCAGGATTGGAGAGATTATATAAAAGTTAAGGCACCTGTCTTGCATACAACTGACCTCCCCCAGCACATCCTTAAGCACAGAGTTAGGAGTAAGCTTTCACCACAGTTACTGTGCTCTTCCCCTCTCATCCCTCAAAAGAACCTGGAAAGTGGAAGGAAAAGAGTGCACCAGAGGTTGCTCCTAGCAGTGCTCAGGGAACAATTCAGTGCTGGAGATCAAGCATGGGCATCCCCACACAAAGCATGCACTCAGCCATCAGAGCAATCTCTCAGGTCTCTTGACTAAATGATTATTTAGTCAACCCCAACCCCAAAGCTAGAGGCTGGAATTCTAACCCCCAAATGGCACTGGGGATCTTTGGGAGGTGATTAAGGCATAAGGGTGGAAATTTATAGGGTGGTCACCGTAAGGGAGATGGACCTTAAAGAAGGGCCTTCCCTGGGCATAGCTGCCCACCCTCCATTTCACCCTACTTCCACAAGTGTGAGAAGCCAGGGAGGCTGCTTGTAAGACTCTCTCCCCACCTCCATCACAGTATTTTGTTGGGATGGTCCAAGCTGTCATCTGTGCCATGGGACATGGTGTCAGGTGATTTTTGATTTTGCCTGTCCCAGCAGGACTGTAGCCCCACAAGAGTAGGCACTAGGTCCATACTGCACAGAGCATCTGATATCCCTGCCCCTTCACCCCTCCCCCTCCAAGCAGAAGCTGTCAGTAATGCCTGACCTTGGTGACACTGACTTGAACTGCAAAGCCAGCTGGGGCCTTTGCTGGGGAGCAGGGGCCTCAGCAGTGTTAGCAGAAAGGTTTCCGATTCTCAATCATTTGGCTTTCTGGGGGCTGCTTTGTCCAATCCTTTCGAGGAAGAGGAGAAACCATTTTCTTTAGAATGCATTGCTTTATATTTCATTCTTTCCTGTGCATGTGTGCATGCTCGTGTGCATGCTTATGCAAATGTGATAACAGCAGCCCCCTGTGAAAGTCTGAGGGGGCGTCTCCCTTGTCTTCCTGGTGTGATTGTGATTCATGGCTCCCTGAACCACAGCCGGTGCCCTTGGGGGCAAATCCCTGGGACTTCTCAATAGTCATATTGAAAAGTAGAAATCCATGGAAATGTTTGCCCATTAACGTAGCACTGTAGCATTGTCGTCCCGTCCCGTTGTTTATCGATTTGCTCAAGCGGGCACCAGTAACGTCTCCATTGTGAGACTTGTTGTTACTGTTTTTGGCACGTTGAATACACCACGGGGAGCTTGCCAGGCTCTGCCGTGCAGACGGGATACTCGGTAGCTTGCCGGACTCTCCGAGAGGGATGGAGGAATCGAACCCTCTAACGTATCCCATAAAATTTACCTGTTTTGTTTTTCTTGTTTTGGTTTTGTTATTCTGGGGCCTACACCTAAAAAACTCTGGTGGTGCCCAGGGCTTACTCTTGGCTCTGTGTTCAGGGGTCATTTCTGGCAGTGCTCAAGCAAGTGTTGGGATGGGAATTGGGATTTTTCCCATAAACATCTTTGTAGGTGATTGGCAAGCAACTTTCTTCGGACACTGGGAAAGGGAACAAGTGATCTGAACACCATTGTTTTCCAACAACACACTGACTCTGTTTCAGCTCAAGGTGGAGTCACTTGGGAAGACAATTAGCTCATGGGGTTACTCAAACCCTCTTTTAAGGAGGTATTTCAAAATCAAGGGTGACATCTTCCATCCCCAGTCAGTGTTAGGTCAGCAGGACTTTAAACCAAGCAAAATATAGGCACAAACACTGTCTTGAAATCTGTATTTTTGGGGGGATGAGGATAGGGAAGTCAGGAAGTTTCTGGGTAATGATTTTAAGGCTATTTCTCATCAATCACTCTCTTTAGAATATGGCAGAGAGTACAGATAACATTAAACTTTGCAAACAAGACTAATACAATGATGTAAAAATTCCTGGGAGAGACCATTCCTATCTAGTCTCAAGCCAAAGCAGCACTTGAAGGAGAGCTCAGTAAGCATCCATCGCTCTGGAATCTGAAGTCAAAGAGTTTGTTATAAAAAGAGGTAGACAGTTGTAGACGGAGCTTTGAGAGAACCCTCAATGGTTTTAAGTCCTTCTCTTTATGCATGTGGTCTACTTGAAATAAATGAATACTTCATGTCTGTAAGCAGGACTGTCTGTTTGGGGCTTCCAGCTCTTGTAGGTGGAGAAATTCATTTTGTACTTTGGAAACAGAAAGTCGAAGACACATACCCCTGCCTTTGCCACCACCATTACAGTCCTGTACAAACTCAGTTTGTTACTTCTGAAACGTCCTCTGGAAAGATTCTGATGTGGAGCAGAGTGAAGTCAGAAGACAGCAGAGGCTGGGGCAGGCTCCTGGCAAGCACCCTATTGCTTTGATATATATTTCAATCCCGCATATATATGAGTATAAACATTTTGAAAATAAATAGCAGAATCTGAATGTTGTTTCAAAGTATCCAAAGTATTTTTTTTAGGTAGCCAGTTATTTTAAAGAACATGGCTTTCGGCAGAAACAGAGAGTCCACACTATCTTCAGCTACTAATGGTCTCTCCATGACTCAAGTTTATGCTGCTGGAGCACCAATGAAGGATTTCATGAAGAAGAAAATCATGGTAGCAACAGAGGCAGATTTTGTAGATACAATCAAGAAATGGGGAAGATTAATATATAATTTTGCTGTTGATTGTGTTAAATAATTGTCATCTTAGGAAGAAGGAAAGAAGGAAAGAGACAGAAAGGGAGGATGGGAGGAAAGAAGAAAAAAGAAAGGAAGACAGAGAAAGAAAGAGGGAGGGAGGGAGGGAGGGAGGGAGGGAGGGAGGAAGGCGGGAGGAGGAGGGAGAGAAGAGAAGGGAGTAAGCAAGGAAAGGAGGAGGGAAGGAAGGTAGGAAGGAAGAAGGAAAGAATGAAAGAAAATGGAAAAAAGCAAGAAGAAGGGAAGAAAGGAAAAAGAAGGGAAAGGTAGGAGAGGGAACAGGAAGGAGAGGGGTGAGATGGGAAGGGTGATAGAACCATTGGAACCACAAAAAAACTTCTCTACTTCTTCCAGTGTCCCTGAATGAGGGTGTAGTCTCCAAAGGCACAGTAAACCCTGAATGGTCAAAATTTTAGGTCTACAAGGCACTATCTGGGAGGAATCCGAGTCAGTCAGGGACATTGCAGGAAACATGAGTAGGCAGTAAGGAGATTTGTCTGGTTCCAGAACCAGCCTGCAGGGCTGGTCTCCAGCAGGCTCTTACCCTTCATCCGCCATCCTCAGCTTGTGCCCCCGCTTCAGGCTAGTCTAGAGAGCAGGCTGGGACATACCAGAGTGCAGGTTGGCATCTAGCAAGGAAACTGTCACCACCACCACCACACTTACATGGCTGCTGTCTGGGGTGCCAGCCCTTCCCATCAGGCTCTGTGTGGTCTCAGCTCAGGGCCCCGGGCACCAGGAAGCCAAGGCAGTGGGCACTTCTCTCAGGAAGTGGGCTAGGCCAGAGGTCTCATATGCTCTTTAAAATAGTGTACAATACTTCAAGATCATAAAGGTTAGCACTATTGCAGATGTTATTTAAATTCAGATAAATGTTCACACCATTGTAAACACACACACACACACACACACACACACACACACAGGCATAGGAGGAAAACTGTCCCTCTCAGTTTCAGAGGTTGGCCTGAAAATTTAAGACAGAATAACAAGAGGAGCATTCCATTTTATTCTTTGTTTTTATGTATACAGGAGATCCTCCAAAGGAAAATGAAGAGCCCCCTCCCAAGAATCTTTGTACACAATAAGATAAATGTTGGGAGGGCTGAAGAGATAGCACAGCCGGTCTTGCATGCAGCTGACCCAGGTTTGATCGCTGGCACCACATATTGTCCCCTGAGCCCTGCCAGAAGTGATCCCTAAGTGCAGTCAGGAGTAAGACCTGCTGGGTGTACTCCCCTGCCCTCCACCATTTTTTTTAACTACTTATGGGTTGGGGAGATAGTACAGAGGGTTGTGTGCTTGCCTTGCACGTGACTGATCCAACTTCAATCCCTGCCACCACATATGGTTCCTTGAGCCCTGCCAGGAATAATTCTTGAGCACAAAGCCAAGCGCAATCCCTGAGCATAGGTGAATGTGACCCCTAAACCGAAATGTGAATACATGGGGGTTGGGCTATGAACAGTAAATTGTGGGTGGGTGACTAGTGGGGAGCTAGTGGGAGATCTGGAGTAGCCTATTGGGTCTGTTTGTCCAGGTCAACTGAAGCAGCAAAGCCCAGGTCCTGGTGACAAGTACAGCTCCTCCCAGTGTGGGGTCAAGTTTCTCACAGGTAACTGGACTGTTTACTGCAGGTAGCAGGGATGGAGGGAGACAGAGTGCCCATTGCAACAGCTCTTTTTCATGTGCCTGCAACTTAAAGGGATCATATGGGAAAGTGAGGTCATATGTTGGGTGGGCTATTTTGAGCTCCTTCTACAAGGATGTCATGAGTTCATGCTTGAAGGTAGAATTCAAATTCTCACCTCTCAGAATAACAGGAAACAGATGGACCAATGAGATGGACCAATACGCAAAGGGAGAAAGATGTCTTTGACATACAATTCTCTCTCTGCACCATTAATCCGAACCCTGTGTAGCCTCCAGACCCTCTTCTCATATGTTCTTCTGCAATTCAGATTCTCTCCTGCTACTTAACAGCATATATTTAACATTTAAGTCCTTGGCTCTCGGAGCAGATGGACAGACAGACAGTCTGTATCTGCTGACAAATCTCTATTCATGTCTGAAGTCCCTATGACAGTAACTGCTCATTACTGGAAGAAAAATATTTCAAAATAAAACCCGGCCCAACCATTTACTTTAACAAAACATTTATTTGAAACAGGTTTGTGTAGACATATACCCGTCAACAGGATTTGATCAAAGTCACAAATCACTGCATTTTCCCAAACCCTCGGAAAAAAAATACTGTTCAATGCCCTTCATTTGTATTCACTCCAGGAGGGGACTCAGCTCCACTATTCTGTGTGTAATTTAACAACCAGAGGACATTAATAGGACGTGAAAACGGTAACACTTGGGGAGGGAGGGAAGGAAAAACCCTCCACTCCACAGAAGCGCTTCACTGCTCTGCTGGGAGCCAATTAAACCTGCCCCACAGCCCTGCTCCCGCTGCCTAAAATCCCGCAGATTAAAACCTCCCTTCTGAGACAATATTTAGGCGAGCTGAGCACAGATGTGACAGCAGACAGTGGCGTGCGTGGTTCTGCCAGGGTGAGAAAGACACCCATAGATGCTGCAATTCAGACTGCCCGCCAGGGGCATGTAGGAATGAGGACCAGAGAAAGCCAGCCCCCGTGGCTCTGTCCAGGCAGGCCCTGGGGCTACCTCATCCCCCTGTCCCTCAGAGAGCGACTTAGTGGGCACCACAGTTGCTGAGTCACCACAGAAATGGGGAAGAGGGAGTGTGTGAGGGGAGAAACTGGGATTTTTTGGGGTGGGGTGGGGTGGGGTGGGGAAGGTGGTATTTGCTCATTTGTGGCTGTACACAAGTGAACTAATCTGTAGGACCAGCATTGACTCCAAGTTCGCCTGGGCAAGGTCCTCATCCTGTTTCTCAGACTTGTTCCTTCAACCAGGCCCTGTCTCCCTCCCTGCCCTGTCTCTGCACTCTTCAGAGCTCGCCTATAATAGACTCTTGATAAGCTCTCGACCTCTCGCTTCCTGGGTAGGCCTATTTGGACAACACTGCTCCTTCAACTTTTTTCTTCCTCTTTCCGTCAGAAATCAAAGCCACCTGACACTTTGTTCCTGACACTTGAAGCAAACAGGTCTTCTTTCTTCCTTTAGCCAGGTCAGAAAAAAATGCCTCCTGGCTAATCTTGGGGGCCTGTTTTTCTTGGTCGGATGCCCGGGAGAAAGAGCAGAGTAGCTATCTCTGAGGTGGCAGGGGCAAGAGACTGTCCCTTGAAAATGAGCCAGAGTGGGTATAAGAAGAATCCTTCTTTTGTCTGCCCTCAGCCAGGGGAGCTGAGGTGTTTGTCAGTGTTAATAGTGAAGGACTGTGTTTGGGGAGGGGAAATGTTGGGAGGGGGTGGATAACCCCTCTTTCCTGTTTCCATTTCTTTTGTTGTTTCACTTAGATAGTTGTTGGCTTGGCAGTCTTTTCTTCCCACTGAAAAACCACACTCCCAATTCACAAATCAATCACAGTCGACAATTAAGAGCATGCTTGAGGCAGAGTGCTGGTTAGAGGTCTGACATTCATTGAAGCTCTTGGGAGGAGGAAGGGAAGGGAAATGTATGCTCCTGGGCATTTATGGGGCACTGAGTGAAAATAAAGAGGCCAACACAGGGAGTGGAGGATCTCAGGTGTGTTCCTCCAGATCTGTGAATGCCAGACCCTCACCTCCGCCACCCATTAAGAACTAGTCTGTCTTCCCAATCCTTCAAGGAGGAAAAGCATCTCATGCAAGGTGAAACGGTCTCCCCCAAGGATTTTCTCAGAGAGGCAAGCACCACGCTCAAATTCGGTTGACAGGGTGGGGTGGGGGTAGGGGCTTTTTCTGGGTCTTTTGTTTATATGATCTCCATCACTGTGTGCTAAGTCAAGCACTAGTGCAGACAAACTACTTGATGAATAGAATGGGGTATGCCATCTTGTGACTTGGCCTGATAAAACCCATTCTTTGCCAAGTTATTATTCAGGCTCTGCTTGACCACAGTTTCCCTGTTCACATTTTTATGGATCCCCAGAGATGATGGCTACATTTCACATGCTGCAGCAAATCACTCCTTGAATTACTTTGGGACGATGACCCTGGGCAGTAATTCAAACTCGAGCCGAAATGTGTGCATGTCTTTCACAAGTTCCCAATGAACGCCCACCTTTCCCTATCACATACTTTCACAAACATTCTCATCTTGAACTTACAGTTCAAGACGTAAATCCCTAGGAACAGGAATGTGATAGAAAACTGTCTCTTGTGGTATTTTTTTTAAAATAGAGTCAATGCTATAACAAGTGGAGATTATAGACTATAGCTTTCTTTTAAAAAGTTCAAGCTTAAAGCCTGTAATATATACACCATATGCATTTTCAGTTACCCATACTCACTTTTTTTGTTCGTTATTCATGGCATCTTGACAAGTTATTACTGGTTTTCACTGCCAACTCCCTACAGCACAACCTGAAGCCTTGTCAAGAAAAAGAGTACATCCACAGAGTTCTCAGCTATGCTCTGCTGATGCCCGGGATAAGACTCCAGGAGTATTCAAGAAACAGCATCTCCTTTCTCTAGAGCATGGGTCATCACTGCTAGATGATCCCCAAAGCCTCACCACATGTAGCGTGTGTTGGGAATGGGGGAATGTAACACAAGCATGATGTCTGGCACACTTTGTGTGGAGACTGAACAGACACGTCAACTGAAGGACCTATACATACCCAAATGATTACCAAGCTTGTTTCCCTCAGCAAGAAACTGCTGGCCCATCCACGCGAACATAGTTGATTCTATATTCCTGCCTCCCAGGACTGATGGGTATGGAATAGCTATTCTATCCCTGGGAAAAGAAAGGCCAATGGGAGTTGTGCTCTGTGCCTGAGTGAATTCTGCCACTTGAGCCCGGCCCCTGAGACAGGCCCTGCAGGGCTGACCAACTACATCCTGCTCCTCTGTCTCTCACAGTGTGACTGAGTGACATGTCCCATGTGGTATTCACACTGGACTGACAGCAAGGGCATGTGACGTAGAGCAGTGTACTTTGCTCCCTGGGGAGGGATGGATGTGGCACTCTGACCTCAATTTAAAGATAGGACGGAGCTCTGAGAGGTCCCGTGATAAATCTGATCCCTTACATGCAGTGACAGTTGCTCCTTGAAAAGACCCAATTTAGTCAGCTGGCTACAGGAAAGCTTAGCCAGATGAGAATAAATAGTAAGACGTCCCTACTCTCATATTCTCTCCTCTGTGCCTATCTAATTTTTTACAAAGAGTAGTCTACTTCTGAACCACTTTTGGGAAATATACTTATATCTCAGAAAAGGTGAACTATATTTTAGTGTGAAAAAGAAAAGAAATGAAAGGCTCCCAACAGAAACACACTCTGTGGTTCAAATCCAACTCAAGAGTTTGAGAAAGTGTGATGTGTTTGACCCAGAGTCCAAGTTGCCTCTTTGCAAATAAGCTTAGTATCTGCATGGAATCTAAGAGCAGGGACTTGTCATGCATATTCTGCTCTCGTTTTGTGTCTTTTTCTGTATGTAGGCCCTATCTTTCTGGGTGCAGTAAGGACCTACAATGACTTGTTGGGTTAATTACAGGCACATGCTGGGGTCAGGGGTGGGTGGGTGTGAAAGTCAGTTAATGATTCACCTTGCTCTGCTCTTGTAGTATTTTTAATGTCTTATCACCCCAGGGAGGGGAAAATGGCAATTTTCTGAGCTTCCCCTGTTAACTTTCCCTGCTTTCCCTCAAGCCTTTTCTGGATCCTGGCCATGGCAGAACTGAGGTTTAGTTCTCTCAGTCATTACAAATCACACTCTAATTTTTTTCAATGCCCAGCGAGATGTGGGTGCTCTAAAAACATAACAGTCGGAAGCAAGGTGCATTACTGTCTCAGTTCCTAAGCTAGCCCAGCCATTCTTAGAGGGACTCTGCCATTTTAACCAGGAACAGCTGCCCAGAAGTATTTATGTTAAACCCTCCAAAAGTCTGGTCTGGCAACCACAGCAGAGAGCAGAGAATGTGCCTTGGGCTGGTCATTTATTAGGGGCCTCAGGTGCTTATATGCACGGCCCCAGGCACCCAAGGATCTGTCCAAATTTAGAATGTGTGACTTGGTAGTTCAAAAGTCAGTGACTGGTGGCTGATGCAGCTCAGCTGCATGGTGCACAAGCCAAGCACATATGGGGCCCTGGGTTTGATCCCTACCACTGCTCCCCCACCTTCTGTGCCTCCACTCAAAAGTCAGTGATTCAGCATTTCCCTTCCTCATTTAGATTCAGGGCACCTGGTATTTAGAGACATTCCTCAGTCTAACACTGACTGTGTAAGTCTAGGAAAGCTTGCCAGTATGAAAAAGAATGTTTCTCTGAAAGTATAGAATTCTTTTTCCATTAGCACTGCATGTCCCAATCTCTTTAAACCTTCATGATTTTTTTGGTCTCTAGGCCACACCCAGAGGTGCTCAGGGCTTACTCCCGGCTTTGTTCAGGGATCACTCCTGGTGGGGCTTAGGGGACCATCTAGGGTGCCAGGAACCTGGGTCTATATTCTATCTGCTGTAGCATCTCGTGGGCCCTTAGTTAGCTTCCAGTGGATCTCCACAAACATCATGGCACCAGCATGGCTTTCAGAGTTTTTACAGTGGAAATCTGGGGGTAATTATCCTCAGTGTCCTCCTCCCTTTGTCTCAGGGTCCTTGCTGCTTGCTTCCACCTTTGATGGTGACCCTTAGTCCCTGCCCTGCATTGGGCTTACTTGTGCTCTCTGTTCTAGAGCTACAGGACAGGCTGTGGATTCATTCCATGCCCACAGAGAACATCCTAAAGGTTCTCTGACTTCCAGGAAAAACCAGCATGAGTTCTAATTTACCTAGATAATAAAGGCCCAGAAGCTGAGAGAAATGAATGTTGGAGGGGCTGCCCAGTGCAGGGCAGTGAACGCTGGGCTCCCAGGACTGCCAATTACAAGTATGTGCAGCACAGGTAGTTAGTTGCCTCCAGAGACGGGGAGAACTCTAGCGTCTATCTGCACCTGCTGCTGGAGGGCCAGGGCCCATTTAGGATGTTGCTCACCTGCTGCCAGGCACTGAGTACAGTGGATGCAGGAATGCTGGCAGGAAGACGCCTAGGAAGATGTCAATGGGAATGTGTGAAGAAACAACTGCAAATTGACCACCAGCTAAAGAGCTTTGCGATTTCGCTGCAATCAAGGAGTTTATGTCAACCTCAAACAAACAAAACTGGAATCAAAGCAAGATAGCAACCTGTCTGATGGGACGTTTACATGCAGCTGGGTGGGCCTGATCTGTGCTAATAAAACAGGAAGTGAGTGTGCATTTATGAGTGCTCCTGATCCCCCTAATTATGCAAGATGGGTTTCTCATGCCAACACTAAACCTTACTGTTCTCCCAAATTCACTGGTGTTGATGTTTAAGTATTGGTGGGACATAACGCTTTTAATTTCACACCTCACAGAGCACAACTGAATGCTTCACAACAGTGTAAACAAAAATTAGGCCAAGCGCTGCAGACAGACTGGAAGGGAAAGAACAACTTCCCCTGTGGCATATGCTCCAGGTTTGTTAGGGAAGAGAGAAGAAGCAAACTACTGGGCTAAGGCCACTGAAAAGTGTCTTCCCATGTTTTGGCTGCTGCCACCAAAGCCACTTCCTACAAAGGTGTGTGAACCTTGGATGCAACAACCCGCCCTTCTTGGGTAGAAGGTGGGGGCGGTGTTCCCATGTTATTTAGTCTTCAGTTCCCTTTTGGTAGTGTCATAAGAACGGACTACTTCCTCCTGAGAAACAGCTCCGTGTTCTTCCTGGGAGAAGGCATATCCATCTGAGAGGGAAGCAGAAACAGGAGAAGCTGGTTAGTAAGGGATGCTGGAAGGGGTAGGGGGTGGGTGGGGCACAGTAGGAGGGCACACTGCTTTTGTTGGGGGGAAGACCATACTGCATTTCTGCACAGGGGCCCTATTAGCTCCAGGAGTTAGAGGCCTGAGACAAGGGGCCCGAGGTTGTGGGGTGCAATGAGGGCCGAGAAGATGCAATATCTGGATGCAGCCTGACCAAAAGGAGGCTCTGAGTGGTTCCAGCTGCTGATTATCCTGGTGCTCAGACAGAAGCTTGTTTGGAGGGGCGGAGGGCATCCTCTCATTTTAATAGGTAGGGATGCTGCTACTGAGCTCGAGCCAGTAAGCATAAACAATGGGTCACTGGTCCTTGTCTTTCCCACCACCAGTCAAGAGGAAAGGCAAGTTGTCAGACTCCGGAAGTGTCCCAATCTGTCTGAAGCTGGTTGGTTAACTTATGAAGCTGTAAACAGGCCAGGACACACACATCAGGCAGAGTGAAAGCTGGCAGGGCCATCCACCCAGTGCTGGGAGCATTCCTATTTCTAGATTGAACTAATTTGGACCAGCAATAAGAAATTGCAGAGAGTTTAACTTTGTATAAATAAAGAACAAGATCATAAGCTTAAGTCAAGAGCGACTGTGATGAGCCCTCTGGCCACAGGAGGGCCAGTTCCTGCACTTCCAATCATGATCACAGTGATGGCAATCATGATAATGATAGAATTGATGCTGGCCAGCAACTGTTCCGGGCTCTCAGGCCCCATTCCACACAGGCACACAGCACTGATAGCTCATTTATTCTTCCCACCAGCCCTCTGAGGTAGGCAAGTGCATTTTTCATACCTCACAGATGAAAAACAGAGGCACAGACTGATTCTTCCACCAAGCCCGAGGTCAGATGCCTTGGGAGAGGCAGAGCCATGAGCCAAGTGGGCAGCATGGCCAAGGGGCCACAGTCTCTTCTCTTAAGCACCTTCTATGCTTGCATCTGGAAACCCTGGCAAGGGCTATCAACCTTCACAAGGGACATCTGAAAGACTCCCTTTGTCAGCTAATGCTTCTGAGTTAGGGGTGTGTTGGGGACAACACAGACAAACAGCCCTGCTCATGCCATTTTGTCCATAAAGTGTGACAATCTTGCAGCTGAGCTGTTTGTTCCCTGCCATGGTCTGTGTGTGTGTGCGTGTGTGTGTGTGTGTGTGTGTGTGTGTGTGTGTGTGTGTGTGGTTGGGGGGAAGGGCATGCCTCAAACTGCACAGGGCTTACGCCTTGTTCTGCACTCAGGGATCACTCCTGGTGGGCTCAGGAGACCATATAGGGTGCCAAGGGTCGAACTCAGGTCACTCTGTGCAATGCAAGCACCCTACTCCCTGTACAATTGCTCCGACCACCCTGCTGTATTCTTTAAAGGGGAATAGTGAAAAGTCAGAAATGGTGCCCATGTGTCACCTCCTGCTGATTGGGGTGTTTCTTAGGCATGTGACAACAAAAGAGTTTCTAGAGTGTAGAGATGTCTCATAGCAATGTTTTTAAAAAATGGTCTTGGGCTGGAACCATAGTACAGAGAATAGGGCGCTTACCTTGCATGTGGCCAACCCAACTTCAATTCCCGGGATCCCATATGGTTCTCCAAGCACCACCAGGAGTAATTCCTGAGTGCAATGCCAGATGTAACCCCTGATTCCCCCTCCACCAAAAAAAGTGTCTTCATGGGGGTAGAAAAGAGGAAGAGATTTTAAAGGAGGGCACCAAGGCCAGAGACATGGCTTGTGGGAACACACATGAATGATGCATGAGGGATCCCCAGGTTCCGTGACCCTACACCATGTGGTCCACCAAGCACTGAGCTCTGTGCAATCTCTGGGCACTACTGGATATAGCCCCAACAAATAACAGTCAAGATGCCAATGTGACTCCTCTGTCCTGGGGTGCCTCCTGGGGTGTCAGAGAGCAGTGTCCCAGTGAAGCCTAAGGAAACCGGGCTGAGACTCAACCACCAGTGTGGGTCATGTGGCAAGGGGTCATCAGAAGCTGGAGGCCACTGCAAGGAAAGAGAGAACACACCCAGGGACTTACGGTGATTGACTCCCCTTCACTCATTTCTCAGAAACCCAAATCCACCAGCCTGTCTGCAGCTCTTCAGACCCCAGACCTGGGAGCCCCATGTTTCCCTGGGCCAGAGTAGGTGGGATTTCAGAACAGAGGATGGCCACAAGAAGCAGCAGCTGGGGGTGTGGGTACCTGTAGAGGCACCCCCTAATCACCACCCCAGACTGAGCCTCTTCCTATTTTTCTCTTTCTCTGAGGGTGGCCTTTGCACCTCGGGTCTTGAGAAGCCTCTTGGGCTCTGAAGGGGAAATGCCGCTTCTCACTGCTGAGTCCTCTGGAGCCTTTAGGCACTTGCCAGCTGCAATGGTGCTTCTGGGTGTCGCTGATGCATGCAGGAGTCACTGACTGGCTTTGTCCCCCTGGTGGTGGTGGTGGGGTGCTTCTTCAGCCCGTCCAGGGTAGCACCAACCCCAGGGATGACCCATGGCACATCTCATCTCCCAGGTAAGACCATTCTCAACATGTCTGACCAGGAGTCCCCCTCGGGGTTGTCTACCACTCTGTCTCCCAACTAAGCATGGCTCCACCTCACCTGAGACTGAAAAACAACTTTGCAACCCAGAAAGAGGGTTGCAAAAGGGGGATGAAGGAATGGGGTTACGTTGGGGGGCAGAGCAAGGATACCCCTCTTAGAAATCAGGTCTTTGGGAGTTCAGGGCTAACCTGGGAGAAGCGGTCATGGGATCATGAGGGACGATGATCATCCACTAACCTCCACCTGCTGGCCACCTTTGTCACTCATAGCCTGACAAAGACACAAGTAGAGCTTCCCCCTCCTCGCGCCCCCCCCCCCCCACTTCTCTGCCTGATGAGCCCTGAACTGCCATTTGCATCCTGGGGGAGAACAGAGGAAGCCTCCAGCTCTTTACATGCCCACATTCATTAATCTTGAGGAAATTCTGACAGCCAGAGAGCAGTGGGGCCCTGAGAAAGAGCTGAATGGACTCAGCGAGGGAACTTTCCCTGGCTGCCGTCCTAAAGCTTCTGCTCCCTAAATACTAGGGCCAAGCCAGAGTAGGAGGAAGGGGGAGCGTGTGTGAGCGTGTGTATGTGTGTGTGTGCATGTGTGTGTAAGGAGATAAAAGAGTGGGAGAATTTCTTATTGATTCTGTCTTCCTCTCGTATAACATTTGGTGAAGTCCAGGAAAACATGTCCTTTCTTTACACTTGGAAGAAAACTCTCCTTAAGTAGCTTTTGTTCAAATCTGAGCACCGATAACATCTCGATGAAAGTAGCAGTTTCCTGTCTGGGAAACAGATTCCTAATAGCTACAGCAGCGGGGAGGGCCATGGGGACAAAGAGAAGATCTGACTGCGGGGAAGCACAGATCTCTGTTACAAATAGTGCGTGCTGGTGGCCCAGACGGAAGTGAAAGAACTACCAACACTAGGCTTTTCTTTCCATTTCCTGGGAAGCCTGAGGCCCCAAACAGCTGGGGGACAAACCCAGGGGTCCCACAGATGCCAAGACAAACTGCATAATGTTGCTAGCTGCTCAGCAGCTTCTCCGTTAGAGACGGAAACATTCCAATGTGTTGATCAGGTTCTTATTAGGCATTCTGAGTATATAAACAGTGTTGTAAGTTGTCAAAAGCCTTTGGATTTCTTGGACTTATGATATATTTTTTGTCTCTCAAAATGTGGTGAGTTAAGAAACATGTTTAGTAGTCATTTGAAGATTATTTTATGACTCTGCCACAGCAGTTCTTACTTCTTTCTCACTCTCCATATAGATGTTTTGGTTTTTGGGTCACACCCAGCAGTACTTAGGGCTTACTCCTGACTCTGTGCTCAGGGATCACTCATGGAGGGGTTTGGGGACCATATGGGATACTGGAGATCAAACCTGGGAAGGCTGCATGCAATGCAAACAACCTACCCTCTGTTGTATTTCTCTGGCCCCCATTTACATATTATATTGTATATACCAGTGTGACTGTATGGAGAGAGAGATCATGTGGTCCTGAATCTCAGCACTCCATATTATACTGCTAATGATTTATATTATTTCAAAACATTTTTCAGAAGAGCAGTGTAGCTCTGTGGCTTGCATATTGTCATTTCAGAAACAAGCCCACATTTTTCTGTATCTGAATAGAGAAAGTGATTCCTATACACTGACACAGGATCTCTCACAAGGACCATAGGAGGCTGTATATTATTAGAATTCCTATTTTCCTCCCCAGAGGTGAGGAAAGTCTTCTCTGTATTTGTTTCTTTGGTGCCGGGGAATGAACCCAGTGCCTCTCACATGCCTGAGCCATGTCCTCAGGCTTCAGAAGAAATAGCATCTTTAGAGAAATACATGAGTTGCCCAAATTGCAGCTAGTGGCAGTATGCTAGGAAAATAAATACTAATATCTAACACTTATTGGAGTCCCTAAGATCAGGCAGTGTTCTAGGCACATTATGTACAGGATCTCATTCAAGCCTCCCAAAGACCCAGGCGTATTCTCCTCTCTTTGTCAGGGGCAGGCATACAAGGGACAAGTCGCTTGCACAACATCATAGGAAAAGATCCCAGGTACTGTGGCTCTGACTTCTCAGGGCTCACTCCTAAAATTTCCCCATCAAGCTCTTGGAAATTAACTTCCTCATGATCAGAGAGAGTTCTGGGCATCATCTACACTGTATCCACAGCTTTCTGCCAGTTATACCAGACTTGCCTCAGTCCTGCTAGGTATTCTGTGTCTGACATATCACCTGCCCCCTAGGCAGCAGGGGTGGAAGAATGGGGGGTTGTGTGCATGGGAGGGTATATGGGCTGGAGAAGGAACTAGCACTCTGACAACCAGAATGGGGGAGCAGATGACACGCTACAGCCCTTGGGTGCTGGGAGGCAGCCAGCACAGGGAAAATCCAGCCTCTGAGGCCCCCTTTGGGACATGATCTCCTGCTCCTCACTTCTCTGGGTCCAGGAGCACCCCACAGACTGCCTGGTGAGCCTTGCTCTGCAGTCCAGCATCTGCTGCTAAGGGGAGAAGGATCACAGCAGAGTGCGCAGAACTCCTGGGAAAGGCATAATGGACTCTCCCCCCTCCCCCTCCCTCCCAATGAGCCTCAAGCTTCTCATTCTCATTAACATGCTAATGTTAAACCAAGACATGCCTTTTGCTATCTTTATTTTTACAAAATTTTATTTCATTAAAGCACTGTGAACTACAAAGTTATTCATAGTTGGGGTTATGACATATAATGTTCTACCACCCATCCTGCCACCAGTGTTAACTTCCTTCTGTGTTCCTAGGTTTCCTTTCCTACCCCCTGCTCCAGCCTATCACCTTTCAAATCGGGTTATTAAAGCATGGGTCTTACCACTTTTGTTGACTCTGTAGTTTGGCTACTAAATAGCTAAACTCTCTCATTCCTTAACAACACCAATGTGCCTGAATCCCCTTGACCCCTGCCCCCATTGCTTCTTATCTCTCTTCTCCCCTCCCCCTGCACTCTATTTCTTGCTATCTTTGGAGGAAACTTTTTAAAAGGAGTATCACTCTAACCTAAGGAAAAATAAAGCCCTAATGGGAGGTGGAGAGAGAATCTTAACCACATCAGGATCTTAAATTTAAGGATTTTTGTTATTCAGTCATTTGACTGGGTCCCAGGGAATTACCTACATTCAAGCTGTTCTTGCCTCTGGCCAAGTCCATATATTCCATTTCCAATGTGGGACTCTGACTTGGTGGCTATCTCCCTCCCGATGAGCACTACCCAAGCTCTACTCACACCTCTGTGTGCGGATTGAAGGGTCCCTGGAACCTAAATGGTTCTGCCCTCTACTTACGGGGTACAGGCTGCTGGATAGAGCCAGTGCGGAAAAGCGTTGGGGGGGTCTTCCTGCTGAGTCGCTTCAACAGCCGGTCCCTCTCGTTCATCCTGCAGGCAAACAAAACAGCTTCAGTGTTCGGCTCATGCTCATACAATTCAAAGGTACTCGATGAATGACTTCAGGTCATAAAATAAAACAGACAGGGGTTAAAAAGTTTCCCTCAGCACAGAAAAAAATGTTCCAGTTTTGCAACTGCCCGTTATTTACAGTAGATGCTATCGTGACACTTTGAGTGCAGTGCTGGCTCTTCTCAAAGGAACTGGGCACACAGCGCCTCTGAACTCTGCCTTCCTCTAACGGAGGGTATTACAAGTGCTCTTTCATACCAAACGAACCCTTGGCTTTCCAAGACGCTTTGGCAAGGAGTCATCTGTCTGTTTCTATGGTAAATACTTTCAAAGCCTCAATCCCATCTGTAGCCACCTTCATCCTAGCCAGTCACCTGTATTCCAGGGCAGAAGCCGGACCCAGGATCCCGGCAAGAGATGGGTTGGGTTTTGGTGTTTTGTTTTGTGCGGAATTTGATGTGGTGTGTGTGTGTGTGTGTGTGTGTGTGTGTGTGTGTGTGTGTGTGTGTGTGTGTGTATGGGGCCACACATGCTGTGTTCAGGGGCTACTTCTTGCTCTGTGCTCAGGGATCCTCCTGGTGTTACTGGAGAATACCTTGTGCAGAGCTGGAGATTGGCCCAATCTGAGTTGGTGGTAGCATGTAAGGCAACAGCCTTAACTTCTGTACTATATCTTTTTTTTAATATATGTATTTGGAACCACAATGAAAATCATGATGTACCAAGAACTAGGACCCCCTTCCTAACTTCCCTGAAACAATTTCCTCCAAATTTACCACAACGAAGAAATACAAAGCTATCCTGGAAGGCAGTGACTGCTTATTGCTATAAAGTGAAGGTGGGTGGGTGCATGAAAATTGCCTAATTCTCACAAAGGACTCTGATTTATTTTTATGTTATTTTATTTATAATTATTTAGTCACCATGGAATTACAAAGTTATTCATGATTGGGTTTCAGGCACACCAATCCCTTCACCAGTGTCCACTTCTCTCCATCAATGGCCCTCTCCAACTCCCCTCCACTGCCCTGCACCCACCCCCTTGCCCCCATTTGCTTCTCACCCACCAGTCTGCTTTAACAAGAGATGATTTTTGGTAAATGTTTGCACTGTGGTTAACAGTACTGTTACTGATAGGGTTTCATACCTAACACTTGACCACCTTTCAGCACTGCTTCCACTTTGCTCCCAAAGAGACTAATGGTATACAGGAGTTTGCAAAAATACCTCTGTTGATGGGACAAAATGTTTCTCACAAATGCATATGTGGACAGATGGAAGGCCTCTCCACCCCCCCCAACCCCGCCCACCAGAATTTGGAGACAATATCTTTAAAGAGGTATTTAAGTTAAAGACCAAACAGGATGGCCACTCAATACCTCTATTGCAAAGCTCAACACCCTAAAGGAAAGAGAGAGAAAAAAGGAATTCCCTGCCACAGAGGCAGAGGATGGGGGGGATAAGTTGGGGGGGGGAGGGTTACTGGGATCATTGGTGGTGGAGAATGGGCACTGGTGGAGGGATGGGTACTCAATCTCTGTATAACTAAAACCCAAGCACGAAAGTTTGTAAGTCTACAACTGTACCCCATGGTGTTTCACTAATAAAAATTAAATTAAAAAAAAAAAACAAAAAAAAACCCCAAAAAATGAGATCATTGACGTGGACCCTACTCCAATATGATTGGAGTCCTTAACAGGAGGAGAATGGGGTAAAGACACATCTAGAAGAACCAGTTAGGAATACAAACCAAGATGTGGCCACTGTGTACCCACGGCAGAGACCCTGGGAGGAATCACAATTTGGAGTCAGCTCTGTCAACACCTCGACCTTGAACTCACAGCCTCCTAAACTGTGACTGAGTATATTTCTGTCCAGCCTCTGTCACTCTGCTATGGGAGTCCTGGTAATTGAACCTGAGAACCCAAAGGGTAGGAGCTGCCCTTTGCTCAATTCTAAAGCAGCTCTCCCAGCTTTACAAGAGAGTCAAGGCTGAGGGAGTGGTTCCTCTGACGACAGTCACACCACAGGTTCATCCAAGGACCTTCAAAAGAGGAGAGGCCCTGGGTACTATAATACAATGAGTGAAAATTCTATGAGCTGGGGTTCATTTTGTATTTGGGTTTTCAGAAGAGCACCTTTTCTGACAATCTTGTGGAAAGGATAATGTTTAATTCATCTTCAATCAATGATAAGTCTCAGCTAGCTGACCTTGCAAAATGTCTCATGAATGATGAGGAAAAGCACCAGTTTTTCCCATCCTTTCACAGTGGCTCTCCCAAGCCTTGCATTGTTGTCCATGGGACAAATTAATCTCATTGGGCCATGCTGGGCACCTGCTCTGGATGGTGAGCGTAGGAGTCACACTGCCCCTGTCCTAGGGTCACACTGCTATCCTATCCCTGAACTATGGCACCCAGAGAAAGTCAGGAACTAGCAGAGTGAATGTCTAGTAACCCACTAAGCATTAGCAGGTCATGACCTCTAACTTTGACCATATAATTCCATGAATCCACAATCCTGAGGTCTTCCTCCACATGGCAAGGGGTACAAGGAGACATAGGTGCCCAGAACCCAGTCTATCACCTGACCTTTAAAAATAGACCTAATAGGCTGGAGAGATAGTACAACAGGTAGTATGTATGCCAGGCTGACCTGGGTTCAATCCCTGGAATCTCATATCATACCTTCCCCGAAAGCCTTCCAGGAGTGATCCCTAAGTGCAAAGCCAGGAGTAAGTCCTTATGTGGCCCCAAACAAAAATAATTAAAAAAATAAAAACAGACCTGATAGTGTTTGTATACTGAGACCTGTGTGGGTGCTTTTTGCAGTGTGTGGACGGGTACATCCACACATGTGGACAGAGTTGGGGCTGGGAGGGACAGTGTGGACTCAGCTCCTACCCATGATGTCACTTTCTGGTGCAGACCTCCCAAATATCTGGGAATCACAACTTATTTCCATCTTTATGGAAGTATGAAAGGCACATTAATCAAGGGATGTGTGTGAACATATTATGTCATATATCTCTATCATATGTAAAGTTACATACATATGCTGTTGGGGAGACTTGGAACTTTCACATACTTGGGTGCAGTATATGGTTCTTTGTGTTCTTCCAGCAAGTCTAGCAAATTTCAGCATCAGGCCTAGATGCTACCAGTACTTCTGTTTTTAATTAGGAAGCAAAACTCAAATGTAAAATCCTTTACAATTCTCTGATTCCATTTTTTGCTTTCTACTATTACCACAAGATGATCTTCTATGTTTTATACTCTTGTTTTATATGCTTATACATTTCTACTTTATATGTACATGTTTTAGAACATAATTATGTTTATTAATTATGAATGTGTATACACTGACATAATTTTGAACATGACAACATATAAACTGTAAATGGATATATATTTATATTATGTACACACATATATGGGCTGGAGTGACAGCACAGTGGGTAGGGCGTTTGCCTTGCACAAGGTCTACCGGGCTGACCCAGGTTCGATTCCTTCGCCCCTCTTGGAGAGCCCGGCAAGCTACCCAGACTATCTCACCTGTGCAGCAAAGCCTGGCAAGCTACCCATGACGTATTCAATATGCTAAACACAGTAACAACAAGTCTCACAATGGAGACGTTACTGGGCCTGCTCGAGAAAATCGATGAACAACGGGAGGACAGTGACAGTGATAGTGGCACACATATCTATCTTTGCCATCTCCAAATCTTCACATTTTTCAATATCCTTTCTCCCTTTGGCTTTACCTAATGGTTTTTTTTAACTGACCACAGCATGCTTTAATTACTACCCTCTTCAAGTTCATTCTTATCAACTTACCTGTTCTTACATACAATTATATTCCTTAAAAATTCCCCATATTCTCATTTCATCAATATTTTGTAGACTTTTAAATGACACTTCTTGCATATCCAGTTGTTGGGAGCCAATAAATGTCCTTAGAAGTAAATGCCTCTTAAGAAGAAAGAAATAACTCTGTTTCATGGTGACTCCCTTATAATGTAAATGAGTTATGGACTTATTATTTATGATGATTTTTCTTATGTCTTTGCCAGGGCATTATGAATCACACCAATTTTTCTATTATTATCTTTTCTTCGGGGATAGTCCAAAATAAGAATTTACGGATAATAAGCTCTTCCCATTTCTAGTGAATGATTCTTTCTTCTACACATCTCCCTGGGAATATAGTATAATTCATTCATTGTCAATCTAGTGAGTACAGTATTTTTAGTTTATGTCTCACTAAAAACAAAGATCCTACAAAATCAGCAGCTTTGCGTATAATGAATGTCCTGTTCTATCTCACATGGGCTTGAGATTTTATGTTCTCTCCTCATCCATTCCAGAATTTTCAGCCTCAGAACCTTTATAAGGTCTCATACCCTGTTGTGGCCTTCTTGGCTCCAGCTCTCTCTTATCATGCAGGCTTTGATGTGTCTCCATTTCTGCTACCTAGGTCTCCTGGTCTTTCTTTTGAACTTGACTGTGAATTGAATGCCTTTCTTTGTTCATATTTCTTTCCCCCGCTATTTCTATACATTTGGAAAAGTTCTCTCTAAGTCGGCTCAGTCTACCGTATTGACTCTATCTGGTTTCCATGAATAATTTATATTTCCCTGACCCAATTACTGACATGATGGCTACAGAATAAGATCACAGAATTGTTCTTTCCCATGTGTTGCTGTCCTTAGAAACAACCTTTAATGGGAACTTTTAAGATAAGAATGGATATGACTGAGTTTCAGGTATGAAAATAATACTCCTGTTTACAAAACATCTTCCTGGAGGCACACAAAGCACTGACTTTTCCATGGACTCCAATACTAAAATGTCAGGAAACATTATTTACCAATTCCCTTTCCTCTTTGGGTAGAAAATATCACTGTAAATAATCATTGTTATAATTTCTCATAAACAAACGTGTTCAAAAAATAATGAAAACAGGTGATAAAACTAACCTCCTATACATTTACCTTCTATGGTTTCTGTCATTTATATGTTATCATATCTATGTACTCACAAAGGCATAGAAAAAAGGGTAAAGAGTGCCCAAATAGTTACATTGATATGAAAAATGAGAAAAGATGGAGAAAACAGCATAAATTAGTATTGGAAAGAAAAATTTGGGTTTATGAAAATTTTGTTTCAAACAAATAAGAAAATCTTCAACAAAATCCAGATAGATAAATTTAGTATAATAAAAGTATTATACATGATGTTACAATGTGAAATTTATCCCAGGAATGAGAGGATTATTAAAAAAGATCAATCAATTTCATATGTTATACTGATTAAGATAAAGGAAATATCATGTAGTCATCTCATTTGTTACAATCCAATACCCTTTTGTGATAAAAATACTTAGAAACAAGAGTGGAAGGGAAATTTTTCAACAGAGTAATTTCACAGGTAGTGGTGAAGACTGGTGAACAGCTAGACAAAGCTCCCTCTTTCATCACTTTTGTTCAACAAATTTATGGGTAACTGCAACCAAAATTCTATGGATTTTTTCTTTTGCATTAATGGAAACATATATCCAAAGATTCATATAGAATTGCAAGGGATTTCAAATCTTGGAAAAGAGAAGGTAGGAAAGTTTTCACTCCTTATTTCAAAGCTTAATATAAAGCTACAGTAATAAAAACAGTACTGGAATAAGAAAAGATGTAGAAATCAAAGTAAAATAATTCAGACTGGCCCTGACCTGCACGGGACGGGAACTGAGCCCCACGGCTCGGCAACAAAGCTGAAGGGGACCCCTCTCCTCCTTCCAATCAGGTACAGCTCGCCTCCAGAGTTTAGGACCCTCTCAGAATGCAGCAGCTAGCTCGATCTCATAGCACAGCCGGTTTTTTCCCCTGATCTGCGCGGGACGGGAACTGAGCCCCACGGCTCGGCAACAAAGTTGAAGGGTACCCCTCTCCTCCTTCCAATCAGGTACAGCTCGCCTCCAGGGCCTGGGACCCTCTCAGCATGCGCAGCTAACTCGATCTCATAGCATAGCTGGTTTTTTCCCCTGATCTCCGTGGGACGGGAACTGAACCCCACGGCTCGGCAACAAAGCTGAAGGGAACCCCTCTCCTCCTTCCAATCAGGTACCAGTGCAGGGACACTTTCTCTTACTACATATGCCCTAGGAACCATAAGCTGCCTTCTTAGATGGAATCTTCTCTATTTTAGCTCAGCCACTAGAAACACAGTAGCCAATAACTCATAAGCCTATCTCAACTCACACTACATATCAAGCAGAATAGCAACAGTAAATGTGAAGGACTAAACCACACTTGTCACAATGGTAAAGCAACGCAAAAGCCCACCAAGCTTTATTATTGAAGAGGCTAACCCAGAAGACATCAACAGTACTGTAGTGTTAGACAACCTCTCTGACAAGGAATTCAGAAGGGAGCTACTTAGGATGCTTCGGGAACTAAAAGAAACAATGGAAAGCAATGCCAATAAAAGACAAGAGGATTTGAAGGCAGAAATGAGGAAAATGCAATCGGAAATGTCAGACCTAAAAAACCTGGTAGGCGAATTGAAAAACTCAGTGGAAGGCCTCAGCAGCAGAGTAACAGCTGGTGAGAACAGAATCAGTGAGCTCGAAGATCAAGTTCAGAGACTCTCCAGGAGAGTCCAAGAGCAGAAAATGGAAAAGAGACTCACAATTCAGGAACAGATGGCAAGAGAAGTTCGTGATGAAGCCAAGAGGGGTAACATAAGAATTATTGGAGTCCCAGAGGGAAAGGAAGAAAACATTGATGAAGAAGAAACTGTCAAAGACATCATTGCTACAATGTTTCCAGAGCTGAAGAAAACATGTGACCACATTCAGGAGGCCCGAAGGGTACCAGCTAGAAGAAATCCGAATAAAAATACCCCAAGACACATTCTGATCTAAATGACCAAAACCTTAGACAGAGACAAAATTCTGAAAGCAGCAAGATCGAAGAAAGAAATCTCTTACAAAGGAGCATCCTTAAAATTCACAGCTGATTTTTCTGATGAAATCCTCATGGCCCGCAAACAGTGGTGAGACATAGTGAAAAAAAATCAGTGAAATAAATGCCTCTCCAAAAATACTTTACCCAGAGAGACTCTCATTCATAATAGAAGGAACAACACACAGTTTCATAGACAAACAACAGCTCAGGAACTTCATAGACTCAAAACCATGGTTACAAGAACAACTAAATGGGCTACTTTAAGGCAAGACAGGCTCCTCAAATACACCAAATTTCAACAGAACAATGGGGCAAAATCCCATAACAATAATCTCTCTCAATGTCAATGGGCTAAATGCACCAATTAAAAGACATAGAGTGGCAGGATGGATTAGAAAATTGAACCCAACATTCAGCTGCCTGCAAGAAACACATCTCAATAGTCAAAGCAAACACAGACTCAGAGTCAAAGGCTGGAAAACAATCCTACAGGCAAACAGCTCCCATAAAAGAGCTGGGGTAGCCATCCTAATATCAGACCACATCGATTTCAGAGTGAAGAAGGTCATAAGAGACAGTGAAGGCCATTTCTTATTGATCAAAGGATCTGTACAACAGGAAGAACTTACAATAATAAATGTATATGCACCTAATGAGAGACCAGCAAAGTACTTAAAACAACTACTCATAGATTTGGAAAAAGACATCAATAGCAACACAATACTAGTGGGAGACTTCAACACCGCTTTGTCACCTCTTGATAGATCAACCAGACTCAAGCTTAGCAAGAACATACTTCATCTGAGGGAAACAATGGAAGAAAGGGACTTAGATATATACAGGACACTTCATCCACAAAAAGCTGAATACACATTCTTCTCAAGCGTAGATGGAACATTCTCCAAGATAGACCACATGCCGAGCCACAAAACATGCCTCCATAAAATTAAGAAGGTAGAGATTGTATCAACAATCTTCTCAGACCATAATGCACTGAAATTAGAAGTAAATCACACACAAAAACAGAAAACTAAATCAAACACCTGGAAATTAAACAGTGCTCTATTGAACAACGAGTGGCTTAGACAGGAAATCAAAGAGGAAATCAAAAGATTCCTAGAAATGAATGAAAATGAGAACACGAGTTACCAAAACTTATGGGACACAGCAAAAGCTGTGTTAAGAGGAAAGTTTATAGCTCTACAAGCATTCCTCAGGAAGGAGGAGCGAGCACACATAAGTAACCTAACCTCACAGCTTAAGAGCTTGGAGAAGGACCAAAAAAAGGAGCACAACCCGAACAGGAGAAAGGAAATAATAAAACTCAGAGCAGAGATTAACGAGATGGAAACCCAAAAAACAATCCGAAAGATCAATGAAACCAAGAGCTGGTTCTTCGAGAAAATTAACAAGATTGATAAGCCTCTAGCAAAACTCACAAAGAAAGGGAGAGAGAAAACCCTAATAAACCGAATCAGAAATGAAAAGGGGGTCATTACAACAGAAACTACAGAAATTCAAAGGATCATCAGGGAGTACTTTGAGAAACTGTATGCCACGGAACATCAAAAACTCGAGGAAATGGATAAATTCCTAGACTTCTACAGACTCCCAAGGCTGAATCAAGAAGACCTGAAATACCTGAACAGACCTATCACCATCAAGGAAATTGAAATGGTAATAAAAAGTCTCCCCAAGCACAAAAGTCCTGGCCCGGATGGATTCAGTAGTGAATTCTTCCAAATCTTTAAAGAGGACTTACTCCCAATCCTCTTTAAGCTTTTCCACGAAATTGAAATATCAAAAACACTTCCAAACAGTTTCTACAAAGCAAATATCACACTGAAACCAAAAGCAGACAGAGATACCACAAAGAAAGAGAATTACAGACCGATATCCCTGATGAACACAGATGCAAAGATCCTCAACAAACTACTAGCAAATAGAATCCAACTACTCATCAAAAAGATCATACACCATGACCAAGTAGGATTCATCCCAGGGATGCAAGGATGGTTCAACATTCGGAAATCAATCAACATAATCCATCATATGAACAAAAGAAAAGATAAAAAGCATATGATTATATCAATAGATGCAGAGAAAGCATTTGACAAGATCCAGCACCCCTTTATGATGAAAACCCTAGCCAAAATGGGTATAGAGGGGACCTTCCTCAACATAATTAAAGCCATCTACCACAAGCCTACAGCAAGCATCATCCTCAATGGGGAAAAACTGAGAGCCTTCCCTCTAAGATCAGGTACGAGACAAGGATGCCCACTCTCTCCACTGCTGTTCAATATAGTACTGGAAGTACTTGCAATAGCGATTAGGCAAGAAAAAGATATTAAGGGCATTCAGGTAGGAAAGGAAGAAATCAAGCTCTCACTATTCGCAGATGATATGATACTATACTTAGAGAACCCAATAACCTCCACCAAAAAACTCCTAGAAACAATAGACTTGTATAGTAAAGTTGCTGGCTATAAAATCAATACCCAAAAGTCCATGGCTTTCCTATATGCAAACAGTGAGAGAGAAGAAAGCAACATGAAAAAAACAATCCCGTTCACAATTGTGCCCCAGAAAAATCAAGTACTTAGGAATCAGCTTAACTAAGGAAGTAAAGGACCTGTACAAAGAAAACTACAAAACGCTACTTCGGGAAATAAAAGAGGACATGAGGAAATGGAAAGATATCCCCTGCTCATGAGTCGGGAGACTTAACATTGTGAAAATGGCAACACTGCCGAAAGCATTGTATAAATTCAATGCAATCCCTATAAGGATACCCATGACATTCTTCAAAGAAATGGATCAAACACTCCTGAAATTTATATGGAACAATAAGCCCCCACGAATAGCTAAAGCAATTCTTGGGAAAAAGAAAATGGGAGGAATCAACCTCCCGAACTTCAAACTGTACTACAAAGCAGTAATAATTAAAACAGCATGGTACTGGAACAAAGGCAGAACTGCAGACCAATGGAATAGGGTTGAATACACTGACATCTCCCCTCAATCATATGATCATCTAATCTTTGATAAAGGTGCAAGTTATGTGGAGTAAGGAAAGTCTCCTTAACAAATTGTGCTGGACGGCTACATGCAAAAAAGTGGGCTCAGAACTCTGCCTAACACCAAGTACAAAAGTAAGATCAAAATGGATTAAAGACCTTAACATCAGACCAGAAACCATAAGGTACTTTGAAGACAAAGTTGGCAAAACCCTCCATGACATTGAAGCTAAAGCTATCTTCAAAGATGCCAAGCCACTGGCCGAGCAAGTGAAAACAGAGATAGATAAATGGGACTATCTTAAACTACGAAGCTTCTGCACCTCCAAAGAAACAGTGACAAAAATACAAAGACAGTCTACAGAATGGGAAAGGATATTCACCGAACACACATCTGACAAGGGGTTGATATCAAGGATATACAACATACTGGTTGAACTCCACAAGAAGAAGACATCCAACCCCATAAAAAAATGGGGCAATGAAATGAACAGAAACTTTCTCAGAGAAGAAATCCAAATGGAAAAAAAGCACATGAGAAAATGTTCTACATCATTAATTATCAGGGAGATGCAGATCAAAACCACAATGAGATACAATCTCACATCTCAGAGACTGGCACACATCCAAAAGAACAAAAGCAACTGATGCTGGCGCGGATGTGGTGAGAAAGGGACACTGTTTCACTGTTGGTGGAAATGTCGACTGGTTCAGCCTTTCTGGAAAACAGTATGGACGATTCTCAAAAAATTAGAAATTGAGCTCCCATTTGACCCAGCAATACCACTCCTGGGAATATATCCCAGAGAGGCAAAAATGTATAGTCGAAGTGATATCTGCACTTGTTTGTTCATTGCAGCACTCTTTACAATAGCCAGAACCTGGAAGAAACCTGAATGCCCAAGAACAGATGACTGGTTAAAGAAACTTTGGTACATCTACACAATGGAGTACTATGTAGCTGTTAGAAAAGATGAAGTCATGAAATTTATATACAAGTGGTACAACATGGAAAGTATCATGCTAAGCGAATTGAGTCAGAAAGAGAGGGATAGACATAGAAAGATTGCATTCATCTGGGGAATATAAAGAAACAAAATATGAGATTAATACCCAGGAATCGCTGAGATCAACACCAGGAGGATTACTCCATAGCTCAGAGGCCAGCCAGGCATTCTAGGGGAAAGGGCAGCTCAGATAGAGAAGGGAGCACCAAATAAAGGGTGTTTGGACGATCCTCCTAGGAGGGGAGATCCGTGTTGAAAGTAGACTATGAATTGAACATGTTTGCCACTCAAAGCCTCGTTTGCAGACCACAACACTGAAAAGGAGAGAGAGAACACAAGGGATTGCCCTGCCACAGAGGTAGGGTGAGATGGGAGGGATGGGGTGGGAGGGATATTATCCATGGTGGTGGAAAATGGGCACTGGTGGAGGGATGGGTATTTGATCATTGTATAATCGAAACCCAAGCACAAAAAATTGTAAATCTACAACTGTACCTCATGGTTTTTCACTAAAAATAAAAAAATAAAAAAAAATTCAGACTCTAAAAATAAACCCACAGAATTTATGGCTGATTGATTTTTGTCTGAGATGTTGAGATCCTTTATGATGGGAACCACAATCTCAAAGTCTGGCAAATAATTGAATTTCTATATGCAAAAAAAGAATAAAGTTGGATACTTACAGTCTATAATTAAACAATGGACTCAAATAGGATTAAAGGCCTAAATATAGGAGTTAAAAACCTCCACTGTTGTCAGGGAGAAGGAGCTGCTGCTAACTTGGCAGCTGTGCATCCTTCTGAGTTAGTCACCAGCCCTCTAAACGTGTGTGTGTGTGTGTGTGTGTGTGTGTGTGTGTGTGTGTGTGTGTGTCTGCATAGGAGACTCCAGAGGAATACGAGTTTCTGGAGCTGAGTACAATCCATTCCAGACACAAGCCCCTGTGGGAATCTGCAAGAGGGCATGTGTCTATAAAACTAAAGAGAGGTGAGTGCCTGGAAGCCAGCCTGAACCAGAGGTGCTAGAAATTCTGGGCTGGTCCTGGGGTTTGCCTCCAGGCAACCTGAGGCTCTCTTAGGTGGTTTGCGGCTGAACCTGCTTATCCGACCTGTGAAGATGATGGGGAGTGACCTGTTGTTCCCTTCTCCTCCAGAGACCCCTTCTGGTTCAGAAGCCAGAATTTCCTCACCAACTGACTTTACAAGAAAAAAAAATGGGGGCAGAAGGGGTCCATTCTACTGCTGCAAGGATTGCTGTGGGTTGGGGTGGGAGATTCTGGAAGGTTCCACCACAGGTATACTCTGTCAATGATGGACTGGTTGTGGTGGCTGGAGAGCTCAAGAACTACCCAGAGTGATTTGCAAAGTATATGACAAGTGATGGCTGAGGGTGAGGATGTCTTTACTCTGGGACAGCCCTCTATACTGTGCTGTGGGAGGTGCCACAATGATGAAGGCACCCTTGTTTGGGGACCTGTATGGGACCAGCTTTCCTGTCTCTACCCTACCACACTCATGTCCATGTGGGGTTACCTGGTTCCTTTGTTTCTGGGGGACAACTGCTCCCATTCCACCACTATAGTGCAAGAGAAAGGGGTCAACAAAATGCATGTTACTCCCGACACTGAACACCATCTGCCTCAGAATGCATTTGGAGACCAACAGGACCCCTATCCACACGCTGAACAGAGGAAGTGGGAGATATGATCAGTGAGACAAGCAAGGCATGTGGCCTCCACAGAACATAACCCTGAACCAATTGTGGTGGTTGCTCCCCTAAACCAGGATGCCTCTCCTGTTACCCTCAGCACCTTGGATGTCATGGAGAATCTGCAGGGGGTGCTGAGAAGATGCTCACTGGATGCAATCTCCTGTTCCTGGCTCTCTCAAAAGAAGGCCCTCTGTGACCTTAGTCACCTCTGCAGTTCCAATAGCGACTCCCTGCAGACCAAGTGACCTGTCCTGTGGTGGTGTGTTGGGTATGGGCTTCTCTAGTCAGGCCATTGAGATGACACACAGCCGTGGGCAATGTGCTGGTTGTGAAGGAGTTAAGTGGGAATGATAAGGAAACGCAGAAGATTCTTCTGGCTGAGGTGCAGCCATGTACTACCCCATAGAGCTTGGGTTTATGGATGCACTGTTCAAGGGCTGCGGTGGAAACAGTTTGCAGAGGACACTGACGGGGATCCTATCCCTTGACCACACAACACATAAGTGGGGCATGCCAAGGCATTGCCGTGGGATAGCCTCATTGTACTCACTGAGATCTGAACTCACAGCACTGTCCCATGCCTCACCACATTGGGTGTGACCAACTTCAGGGTGTCAAAGCTCCTCATGAGGTGAGGAAAAAGTCACTGAAGAGAGAATCAACCTCAAGAAGCAAGAAACAGTGGGGGAACGGCACCTGGCCCACAGAGCCTGAGAGAGGAGCTGGCTGGAAAGATCTCTGAGGAGACGGTGGGTGCCTTTGCTTTCTCTGACTTCCTCAGATCCTGACTTCCAGCACAAAATACAGGAGGTTTCTCTGCTTCATGTCTCCATGGAGTCACTGCACCTTCCGCCCCTAGCCTTCTTCCCCCGAAACGGGTTCTAGAGTGAAGTAGCCTTCTGAAAATGGGAGGAGTCCTCTGAGGGTCTGTCCCTCTCTCTGAGAGAGCTTTTTGCAAAGTCTGGGTATCAGGACCAGTCCATGAGCATGTAGCATGACCTACCCGGGACCAGCTCCCTGGACCTAGCCCAGTCCCCACAGAGCCGCTTCCACAGCCAGTACTGGTCTCTCAGCTCCTGTCTCTGCTGTGCTGTCTGGTCTGTCCATGGATTGTGGAGAAAGAGAAAGAGAAAGAGTGATAGAAAGAGAGAGAAAAGAGAAGAGAAGGGAGAAAAAGGAAGAAAGAAAGAAAGAAAGAAAGAAAGAAAGAAAGAAAGAAAGGAAGGAAGGAAGGAAGGAAGGAAGGAAGGAAGGAAGGAAGAAGAAAAAAGAAAGAATAGAGGAAGAAAGGAAGGAGGGAAGGAAAAAAGGAAGAAAGAATTATCGGTCTAGGTCCTGAGCCTAGAGGGATCTGCTACTCCAAACCCCTAGGGAATCCCAGGCATGGGATTCTGGGAAGCTTCTGTTTACACTTGTTGTGATCTCGACCTGGTGGCCTATCATAGTGAGGTTGCTTGTGTACTCCGTAGCCTCCACCCACCCGGTAAAGGACGATGGACTGGAGAGAGATGCATGGGGGTAAGTGGTCAGCCTGGGTTCAATCCCCAGCACCCCACTTGGTCCGCTAAGCCAGAAGTGATTCCTGAGCACAGAGCCAGGAGTAAGCCCTGAGAACTGCCAGGTGTGGCCCCAACCATAGGAAACAGTGGGGCAGAGATCCAGAATTGAGATGCTAGTGGGGTGAAGGCGGGAGTGGGAACCCCTACCCCCTCAGCGGGTTGGCTACATCCAGCTTCCACCTCTCTTGTTGCTATCTTCCAGTTCCTGGTTATGATTACTTATGGGAGTTGGGGTCTCACCCAGTGATGCTCAGGGCTCATTCCTAGCTCTGCACTCAGGGATTGCTTCTGGCAGTGCTCAGGAGACTGTGGTGACAGAGGTAGAGCTGTCGGTTCACCTCATGAAGGTGGACACCTTCACTCCTGCCCAATCTCTCTGCTAGTTGCAGGTCTTGCGCCTAAGTTTCAGGTACTAGGAAGTCCAAGCTGGGCTCCATCCACCTCAGCTTTCAGAGCTTCTCGAACCATTGGGCACAAATAAGATTTACCCCCTCCTTGATATCTGTGAACCTGAGCCATATCGTTCAGGGGAACAGGACTGGGACATCACTGCAATGCAGGGAGGTTGTACTGGGAGTGGGTAAGAGTGATCCAGAAAGACTATTATTAATATCGTTAGGGAATGAGACGTGAAATACTGTTCACAGACCTCATGAGTGTGGGATTAGATGCCGTTATGGGCCAGGATTTACTTGCTCTAACAGATCACACTCATGGGGGTTTGCAAGCTTGCTCTAGGGCTAAGCCCTGGACTTCCAGCAGACCAAGGAGAGCACTGCCAGGCTGCCTGTGTCCCAGCTATCCCCAGAGGTGGGAATGGTGAGCCTATCTGGGCCACTGAGCTGACCAGAACAATCGAACAGTTATCATAAAAATCACAAAAAATCAAGACTGGAGACAGGTACAGCAGGTAGAGTACTTGCCTTGCATGTGGCCAGCATGGATGATCCCTGGCATTTCATATGGTCCCCTGAGACCCACCAGGAATGATCCCTCAGTACAGAGACAGGAGTAGGTCCTGAGCACAGGCAGGCGTGTTCTCCCCTCCCCCAATATAATTACCCCCCCACCCCCGCCAAATGCTCCATTACTTATAGGTTGTAGCAGTATTACAGAAGTAACGCACTTGCTTTGTATGTGACTACCCTGGTTGGGTTCCCAGTACTGCATATGGTCCCCTGAGCATGGCGTGGAATGATCCCTGATCATAGGGTCAGGAGTAAGGTCTGAGGATTGCTGGGTATAGTTCTTTCTCCCCAAAATTACAATAAATCTTAGAAGAAAACACAAAAGTCAACCCATATAACTGAACTTGGCAGTGGCTTTTTCGATAGGACAACTGAGGCAACAAAGAAAAAAGTAAATGGACTTCATCAAAACCCAAAAATTTGGAGTCTCAGAGGACATTTTCAACAAAGTGGAAAGACTACCAGAAAATAAAAGAGTTTTCATGAATCATCTGATAAAATTTGAGATCCTGAATACATTAACAATTCTAACAATGCAACAGTACAGAGACAAATAACCTAATAAAAATGAGTGTAACAGTATGAGACTAATACCCAAGGGCAATAGAAACAAGGGCGGCTGGGAGGGTTGGTCCACTGTTGGAAGTTTGTCATAAGTGCATGTGTGGGGTTGCGGGAGAAAGGTTAGGATAGAGAAGGGACCATTATGACAACAATAGTTGGAAGCTATCTCTCTGGACAAGAACTGAATTCTGAAAGGTAAAGGGATATACAGGATAACCTCTCAGTACCTGTACTGCAAGCTATAATGCCCAGAACTGGGGGTGGGTGCAGGGGAGGAAGAGAGAGTGAGAGTGAGAGCGAGAGCGAGAGAGAGAGAGAGAGAGAGAGAGAGAGAGACAGATGCAGAGAGACAGAAAGAGAGACAGAGAGAGAGACAGACACAGAGACAGAGACAGACACAGAGACAGAATTGCTTGCCATAGAGGCAGGCTCTGGAGGACGAGGGGTGGTGGGAAGGAAAAGGGAAACTCAGGACATTGGTGGTAGGAAATGTACACTCTGGAGGGGATGGATGTTGGAACACTGTATGACTGTTGTATGACTTAAACCCAATAGAGACCAAGTTTGTAACTGTATTTCATGGTGGTTCAATTAAAAAGGTAAAACAATGTGTAATGAACTCAAATGGGGGTTGATCCCCCCCCCAAAAAAACCAAAAACCAAGCACGATGGCCAATAAGTACTTGAAAAGTATTGAACATCATTGGTCTTGGGAAAAACACAAAGTGACTATACATAGCACCAACTAGATGACGATAGAAACAAATGAAAACATAGAAAGGATTGGAGGAGATACGGGCCAATACGAAGCCCTGCACATTATTGGCAAGATTGCAAAACCCTTCAATACTATTCACTATAATTACTGCAACACCTAGCAATTCTACTTCTAGGTATAGATCCAAAAGAAGTGAAAATGGACTCAAACATATTTAGATGGAAACAACCCAAATGCTATCAAGCTATAAAGGGATTGCCTGCCATAGAGCAATCCCTCTGGACAAGAACTTTCTCTGTGATATCGCCATATTCAATGTTATATAGCCATATTCAAGAATATTAGTCAGCCCATAAATGGGATGAAGTGCTGACAGGGGTTACAGCATAAGGAACCTTGAAGACATTAGAATGAGTGAACAAAGATAGACCCAAAGGCCACATTTATATTCCATTTATATGAAACACCCCCAAACATCTCATTTCACATAAATAAGATTCCATTTATATTAAACATCCTGAATAGAGAAATATACAGAGACAGAAAGAGGAGAACTGGCAACCAGGGCTGCAGGGAAGAGGAAGTGACTGCTAAAGGCATGTGAGGTTTCCTTTGGGGAAGATGAAAATATTCTGGATCAAGACAGAAGATTGTGGCACAACACTGCAAATGTATTAAACTCTAATGAACTGTATGCTTCAAAGTGGTAAATTGTATACTATGCCAATCTTACCCCAATTATTTAAAAAATCAGTTAAGAAAACACGTGAGGGGGACTGGGTCATGACAATGAAAATTCCTTCCCACCACCTGACTGTTGGTAATTGTTGCAATGGTCAGTTGTGGGATGTTGGAATTAAGTGTTGGAATTAGTTTGATTAAATCTATCTTGAATTAAGCGTGTGCCAACTAGGTTCTATAGACAGGAAAGATGATATCTAACCAGAATTTGCCTGCAACTCTAGTACTCTCCTGAATTCCCAGCAATGATGGTGAAATCTGACTTCATATAAGACCCCAACGAACAGATTCTACTTAGAGGATGCTTAGTGCATGGGGAGATGCTTCTGGCTCAAATAATGAGTGGTGTTTAAGGAGAAGACAGCCCTAGCAGACCTGGGGAACAGTGAATTATGTTCACATTTCTATTATGAAGTTGTTCCTGCAAAATTCACACAGGCATAATTTCCAACTAGCAAAAAGATGGGGAATAAAGTAAATAACTTCAAATCTGACTTGTGGGCCTTGACCGTAGCTGCAGTTGGCAGGAGTCAGTTGACACTACAACAGAAGCCAAAACCAGTAAGTATTTTTAGAAAATTATTTTTAAATTATTGCTAGTCAATCTTCAAAACACAAATCTGACCATCTGACAGATTCCTTAAGAAAAAAAATCTGTTCCAAACTTGTCTTTCTGTTAGGTGAGGCCAGATATCCACCAATTTATCAAAAGCTAGTTTTAAGAATTCAGACAATGATATTTCAGACTGTGAGATTCTCACTGGTAACTTATTTTACATATTTTAATCTTAATATAAGGGCAACAGAACCTTTTGGGATACAGTAAATTCCAGATCTAATAATGTGCCAGAGATAGAGAAAAAAAAGCAAAACCAAATTTATTAATTTAACACAAAAAGCACTTACATAATGAAAGAGCATTAGAATACACAAAAACAAAATATGTTTTACAGTTTGGTGGCAGGGGTACTATGATGCAGAAGCTTTTCCTAAATTATTCTCTTGCATAGTAGTAATCTTCCATCAATACATACTCAACCTGTTTTAAAACATGATTTCTCAGGCTGGAGAGACAGTATAGCAGGAAAAGTACTTGCCTCACAGGCTGCCAGCCCAGTTCCATCCCTGTCAGGAATAACCTGGAGCCCTGCCAGGAGTAAGCCCTGAGTACCACTAGGTATGGTCCCCAAATCAAACCACAACAACAACAACAAAAAAAAAAAACAGAAAAACTTAATTTATTCATTGGGTCTCCAAACAGAATAGATATTGTGTGAGATTCTAGGCTGAAACAAAGTTGTGTGAGACCCAATCTCTGTGATGATTTCTCCACAGTGACCTGATGACAGGAAGTAAGAGGAGTCACTGGGGATCTCCAGCAGTAAAACAGGCAAGACCAGAGCCTCGGAAAGGGTCAGAAAAGCATCAAGAAGAGCTAGCACGAAAGCTGCATCCTGAACAGATGGGAATAGGCTCGGTTGGAAAGACCAAGAAGAATGAGACCTGTTGGACTTGGAGAACTCTGAGTCTCCAAGTGCCCCTGAGACCTTCAGGAGAGCAGCCGAGAGAGAGACATGACAGAGATGCCACTAGGGTTCCAGGCTCATGGAAGGCCAGGAGAATCAGGAGAGATCAAAACTGTTCCGTTAGGATATCAGAATGTATCAGAAGAGGGTCGATTCTTTCTGCTTGGGTCTATGTAAACACTTCTCTGTATTCTCCACATCATCTACCAGGGGCTGGACAAAGAGGAAATGGTGACTCCATAAAACTTCATGAGCTTCCCCCGAGCAATAGTATAGCAGGTAGGGTGTTTGCACACATCCAACATGGGTTTTGATCCCCAGCATCCCATATGGTACCCAGAGCCTGCCAGGTATTATACCTGAGGCAGAGCCAGGAGTAACTCGAGTACCACCAGGTGTGGAACCAAAACAAAAACAACCAAAAAATGACACTGGTGATTTATATTCACTAGCCTGGATCACAACTCAATGTCCTTTGTTTGGGGGTCACATGGTAGTACTCCTGGCTCTGTGCTCAAAGATCACTCCTGGTGGGGCTTGGAGAACCATATGTGCTGCCTGGGACTGAACCTGTGTTGGGCACATGCAAGGTAAATGCCCTTCTCACTGTGCTACAGCTCCAGCCCCATTACTCACTACCCTATTCTTGTGTATCCTTGTAATTTAATCCCGATAGCCTCTTTCTGTACCTTTGTCCACAACATCCAGCACTGACCCCAGGATTCAGTGACATATTTTTCACGAAGTTTCCCAACCAGGTGTTCAGGAGAACTCGGATGCCAACTGTTGATTCTCGGACAAGCAAGCCATCAGTTCAGTGTGAGGGTCAAGGAATGTAGTGCTGTTCAGATCCTGGAGTGCTGGTGGTACCTGGGGTGCTCTAGTAGTGTTCAGGGGAAACCTGGGCTGCACCTAGTTCAGGAAAACTTGTGGTGCTGGGAATAGTACTGAGCTTGGCTACACAAAGGCATGCATCTTAACCCCTATACAATGTCTCTCCACCAGGACTCAATGGGGTTTCTAATAGCAACCAAGAGCAATTCCTGTCATTCTTAAAACAATGATGAAATAGGAACAACGTCCCAATTCTTCTCCAGGGGAGGAAAGTGCACTCAAAAATCTAGAAAATAGTTGAGCAAAACACCTCTGGCTTTATAGATAGAGAACTAAGATATGTTAAGAAAGAACTCAGGCTACAGGGAAAGTTGGAGGACAGGTAGGCTGAGGCAGCTTAGAATTCAATATTAATAGGAACTCCACTCCCAAAAATAAAAGAGATGGATTCTTCTAGTTTCCTGGTTATCCAGTCTCCTTTAGCCATCAAAACTGGGACCTTAAGATAGGAAAACTTATATGAGAAGAGTGTGAAGTCTGTTCAACACAAAAGTTTTGGATAGTGGGAGGAAGGCCATAGGAGTGAAAAGGGTTATGTCATGATTTTCTAGCAGGACCTGGGAGATTTCCAGTAAAAACGAAGGACATTTCATCCACACTGTCTTATCCAATGGCTAGGTAATGGTTTTCCAAAGAAATTAGCAAATTCGTAGCCTCAGAATAGCTGGAATCTGGGATGTTCCTGGCTCTGCACTAAGGGATCACTTGTGGCAGGGCTTGGAAACCATGTGGGGTAACATGGATCAAACCTGTGCCCGTGCGTACATGACAAGCACCTCACAGTAGTACTATTTCTCCAACGACCTATCTAGGAATTCTTGAACTGAAAGAGACTTGGAGCATATGGGAAAGATTTAAAAACAAAAGGAAGATACATGCAATCCTTTGCCAGTGGGTTGGCTGGAGTAAAAAGTCAGTATCTCGTATCAGTGATAAGTAAAATAAATCAGGGCAGTCAGAAGAAATATTCAGAAAGTACTAACTGGCGTCTAGCAGCATACTGTCCTTACTTCAAAAACAGCAACTCAGGTGAAACCTGTAAAAATGACTTCTGCATTGCAATTACATCTCTCTCTCTCTCTCTCTCTCTCTCTCTCTCTCTCTCTCTCTCTCTCTCTCTCTGTATTTTGGCCATACCCAGCTGTGCCATAGGGGTGCCTGGGATTGAAGTTGGGTTCGATGTGTGCAAGGCAAGTGCCCTACCTGCTATACTCTGACCCCAGCATTTCCATTACTTTTTTAAAAAAATTTTTTATTAGTGAAACACCATGAGGTACAGTTATAGACTTACAAATTTTTGTGCTTGGGCTTCAGTTATACGATGATCAAGTACCCATCCCTCCACCAGTGCCCATCCTCCCCCACCATGGGTCCCAGCATACCCCCACCCCCACCTCCCACCCCCCCATCCCACCCTGCCTCTGTGGCAGGGTATTCCCCCTTGTTCTCTTTCTCTTCTTTTGGGTACTGTGTTTTGCAAGAGAGGCATTGAGTGGCAATCATGTTTGGTCTATAGACTACTTTTAGCATGCTTCTCCCACCCTGGGAGGGTCCTCACAACACCCTTTATTTGGTGCTCTCTTCTCTATCTGAGCTTCCTTTTCACCCAGCACGTGTGGCTGGCCTCCAAGTCATGGAGCAAAATTCCTGGTACTAATCTCAGCCATTCCTGGGTGTTAGTCTCCCTTTATGTTGCTTAAAGTCAATTTCAAACTTGAACATGCAGAAATGTGCCCAAATGCTCATGAAAAGTCTATTTACTCTTACCCAAAGATTCTCAAATGTTTGGTCTATTGCTCTTTTTTGTTCAGAAAATACAAAAATGTCCTTAGCTGCCCCAGCCTTGGAAATGTATCTTCTTCAAGTGTACAATAGAACATGTTCCCATTTGCCTCTGAGGCTGTTACTAGCCCCTGTACTGTTTGTGTGTATGTGGTGGAGGAGGGAGGAGGGCATTACCCACTTGGGGAATTACTGTTCTAGCCAAAGGAGCAGTAAAGGGGCAATCTCGGAAGACCAACCCTTTAGACCATAATTATTACCCTTCAACCAAATACTCCAGCAAATACATGGTCCCACTGGCACTCTTGCCAACAAAGTGCAAGCAGGGAGTCTAGAGTTCCACCCCTGCAAAGATACAAGAAAGTGACCCAAATCCTGCCTGGGGTGGTGACAGAGGTCACTTAGGGATCTGGAACATTCATCTCTGACAATTGATCATGAGGTCACTGGCCCCCCTGAGGGACTAGCAGAGGCCACAAGGAGAGACATGGGGGGCTACCGCCAATCAGTGAAACTGAGGCATTCCCCACCCTGCAACAGTTGCATCTTCTTGCTGAGTTATGGTTGGTGTCTGAAAACCTATCTGGATTTTCCTCACTGCCAGGTCACTGCAAGGGCACAGTCTTGCACCCTGATGGCATCCAGAGATCAGGAACTTTCATCCCTACGCAGAGGCTGGTAGACAGTACAGAAGATAACCCACATTACCCCTACCTGGGAAGAACAGGAGATAATTCAGATTACCCCTACCTGGGAAGAACAGGAGTTACATAAGAAAATGTACAGATTTCATCTGAAAATCACTTGTCTCTGTTTGAGTTGGGAAAATCTCAAATTGAATGTTAAAACCTCATCAATAGAAGCCAGTGCTAAGATGAGAGTGACAGGTGAAATAACCTGACCAAGAGTTTATTTATGGCTTTTGGGCCTGGTTCTCAAGACTTTATTCTGGCTCTGTGCTCAGGGAATGCACCTGGTGGGACTCAGGGGACCATATAGGGTGCAGGCGATCAAACTTGGGTCAGCCACGTGCAAGGTGAATGCATACCCACGGCTTTGGACCCATCCTGACCAAGAGTTTAAAGCATCCATAATATCTCAGTGAACAAAATGAACATGAATTGGAAGGAAAAAGGAAAGAGAAGATATAAAGGATTTACCACAAATATTAGCACATCCAAAATAGAAATAATTTAAATTACAAATCTAGTTTAAAGATTCCATTGCAAAATAGAGGGATAAATAAATAAATAAATCTGTTTTCCACCAAGAAAATAGAATAGCAGCAATAACCAATAGGAATAAAAGACAAACCAGGATGAAGGGGAAAAGGAAAATATTAGGGACCAGTGGGCATATAACAGAAAATGTAACGCTCATATCTGCAAAGTGCTAGAAGGAGAGAGAGAATGGGTCTTAGAAACCAGTATGGGGCTAGAGAGGTACAGTGGATAGGATGTTTGCCTTGCATATGGCCAACCTGGATCAGATTCCTAGCACCTCATATGGTCCCCAAAGCAGAGCAGGAGTGATTCCTGAGCACAAAGCTGGGAGTAAGACTTGAGTATTGCCTGGTGTGGTCACCACATGTTCCCCCCACCCCCCAAAATTCACTATGGAAATTCCTCAATAAAGTAAGAAAAAACATTCCATATGACCCAGCAATTTCACTCCTTGGCATCTATACCCCCACCAAACACAAAAGATTAATTTGAAAAAAAGTGTTCATTGCAGTGCTTAGTATAGTAGCCAAGATATGGAAACAACCCAAATTTACAATGACAGATGAATGGATTAAAGATGTTGTAGTATATGTACACATTGAAATATTATTCAGCTATAAGAAGAGATGAAATCATACAGTTAGCTTCAGCTTAGATAGATGGTGGTGGTGGACCATCGTGTCAAGCAAAATGAGAGTGAGAAGGATGAATAACACATGATCCCACTGATTTGTGACTTATAAAGAGACAAGATTTGAACAGTGACAAGCCCTGAGTCTTGGATTACAAAACTCAGATCATCAAGTAGTGGGGAGAGCATGGGAAAAAAAGGAAGAAGTGGGCTGAAGTGACATAGGACATTAGTGGAGGGTACTGGGCACTTTGGTGATGGTGGGGTACAGTAAATTTATACATTGATACTATAAACACTGTTGTTGTAACCATGTCATCTAAAGTATGATCAAATAAAAAAGGTTTGAAAGTCTGCCAAGAAAAATGCTGAAAACTTTCTAAATTTGTCATCAACTCTCAGATTAATGAAAAAGGTGAGAAAAGCTTTTCAACTATTTCTGAAGCTGAACAAATTCTAAACAGGTTAAAAATAAAATAAACCTAGCTAAAGATATATTAAAATTAAACTTCTGTAGATAGAACAGTGGGTAGAGCACTTGTTTTACTCCTGGCATCCCATTTTGTCCCCTGAGCACCATGCACCATCAGGAGTGATCTCTGAATGAAGAGCCAGAAATAAAAACCCCTGAGCACTGTTAGGTGTGGTACACCCACCCATTAATTACATTACCTTAAACTTCCTAACATTGAGAACAACAACAAAATAAAAAAACTGCATGAGAAACAACACTTCCCCTATAGGGGTAAAAGGAGTTTGAATGATAAGAACTTTAATTAGAAATCCTTGAGGCTACTGTAGCAAATGTTGCAAGAGCTGAAAGAAACAGTCAACTGTTGATTCAGTAACAAAAAAAAACCCAAACCTTTCCATGATGAAAAAAATCAAGACATTCTCAGATAGAAGAAAAAAATTTATCACTTCAAAACTTTACTAGAAGAATAGCTAAGTATATTCTATAAGCAAAAAGGAAATGATAAAGGGAGACCACTTGAAACATTTGTAAGAATACGATACACTACAATATCAGTCAATTCAATAGGATTTTCTTTTCTCTTTTGTGTTCCAAATTTTATTTCTCAAGTTAAAGCAAAATTTACAGTCTGACATATGTATCTAATGTATCTATGTAGCACTGCACTGTAGCACTGTCCTCCCATTGTTCATTGATTTGCTCGAGTGGGCACCAAATGTCTCCATTGTGAGACTTGTTGTTACTGTTTTTGGCATGTCAAATACGCGATGGGGAGCTTGCCAGGCTCTGCCATGAGAGTGGGATACTCTCAGTAGCTAGCTGGGCTCTCCAAGAGAGATGGAGGAATTGAACCCGGGTCGGCCACGTGCAAGGCTAATGCCCTACCTGCTGTGCTAGGAAAAGACATTCAAGTAAATAATATTATGAATGAGGTTGGGTAAAGAGAGGTAAAAGGAGGTAAGGTTTTCCATTTCACTCAAACTGGTAAAATAATAGCATCAGTAGATGTGATTAGTTATATAAATATATAATTATATATAATATAATAGTACAAGCAATAAAAATTTTATGCTCCATGAGACACTAAAAATACGATATATAAATTAAAATGTTACTCTAAAAATGTTTACATAATCACAAAGGTATATAAAAAGAAAATGAAAGAGTGTAAAAATAAAAGATAAAATGGTAGATACATGCTCCCACATAGTATAGCACTGTAGCACTGTCCTCATCGATTTTCTCGAGTGGACACCAGTAACATCTCCATCGTGAGACTTGTTATTGTTTTTGGCATATCAAATATGTCACAGGGAGCTTGCCAGGCTTTGCTTTGTGGGCGGAATACACTCAGTAGCTTGCCGGGCTCTCTGAGGGGGGCAGAGGAATCAAACCCTGGTTGGCTGTGTGCAAGGCAAATGCCATACCCGCTGTGCTATTGCTCCAGCCCCATCTTCTATAGTATAATAACTATAAATGATCTTTACATAATTGGCCTATGATTTGTAGTCTGTGTTGCCAGTCTGAGTAATTTGTTATAAGTTTATAACTCAGGAGAATCTCTTGACCCCACACCAGGCTGTCTTCACGAGGGCACCTCAAAGGGTTGAGTTTCCCTCCCCGCTCCAAGAAGAACCCTGGCAGCCGAAAACCTCCAGAACCCAGCTGCAGCCATGCTCAAGGTCATTCTCCACACGCTCAGAGAAGCCTCACCCATGAAGGAACTGACAGAGGAACCCAGGTATGAGGGACCTGTGGCTGAGATCTCCAAGCCTGCTCTGATCAGGACTGGGTTTCCACCACCCAGATTCCCAGTTTTCTGGTAACTTGGCAGTCACACCCACAAACTGCCCTGGTGCCATGTAATCTCATCAATGGCCAAGATCCAGAGGCTACAAAATAAAACTCCCAGAAGAGAGTGATGCTGTTTTCCTAAAGTACACGGCCGAAAATGTGGCTGCTCGACCTCTTATACTCTACCCTCTGATGTACCTAAAGTAGCACACATTTGTTTGGTTTTAACATACTTGCTTCTATTTTCTTATATACGGGCTTAAATAGCTCCAGAATGAAATACATTAACCTTCACACACTTCCCTCTTATTGTGGTGGGAAGATGCTCGCTGGTGGGGTGGGTGTTTGAATATTATCTGTAATGAACTATTGTGAACTAATTTATGAAAATAAAATGTATAAAAATAAAAAAGTTTATAACTCAGTTTATTATAATGATATAGAAAGAAAATAAAGGGAACATTAATCAAAAAAAGTAATGTTCCCTTTACTAGGTTAGCAGGCATAATGCTAATATCAACTGAGGTTGATTTAGAGTGAAGAAATAGGGACTGGAATGACAGTATAGGGGGTAGGATGCTTGCGTTATACATGGCTCCAATCTCCCTCCCCAGCACCCCAGGTCATCCCCTGAGCACTACCAGGAGTAATTCCTAAGCACAGAGCCAGGATTGACTCCTGTGTATCACCAGGTGGGTGACCAAAAACTAAAAAATAGAAAAGGCAAAAGAGAAAAAGAAAGAACTCACGAGATAGTTTAGGATGTCATATAATAATAAGACTGAGATATTCAGATCATGTGGCCATCACAAATGTCTGCAAAACTTCAACCTACGTGAAGCAAAAATGGATGGAACTGGAAGAACTAGTGAAATTCACAATTACAGCTGAATCCTTCAAATCCTCTCTCAAAAATTAATAGTATAGTGAGAACAAAATCCACCAGGAAATTAAAATACCCTAAGACATTTTCAACCAAAATAATCTAAATGACATTTATAGAATATTTCACTCCTTAGTATCTGATGATCTTGGCTAACACACAATCAAAATCTCCAGCCACAGAATCATGGGCTGGAGAAAATGGTTATGGTTTGAAGGGGGAAATCCCAGTTAGCCAATGAATATGCAGATATCACAAACCCAAACTTGTGACTCCAGAGTTATGATGGCCCATGTACACAAATATGTAGAAGAGCTTCAGTCATCATTTCCCCCCAAAGTGGAAACTAAGATATTCTTCAATAGGTGAGTGGTTGACTAAAGTGTTCCCTAAATGCCTCAAGCACAGGTCAGCAATGAAGAAACCTTTGCTACACACCAACAGGTTGGATGAGGCTCCTGATGCATAAAGAAGAAGAAACCAGGGATACACACTACAGGCTCTACCAGCCTCCAGATAATCAGGCTGAGGGGGAAAAGGTCACGACCAACAGGTTTCACTCTGTATGATTCATTTATGTAACATTCTAGAAACGACAAAACTATAGAGAAAAGAGACGAATGGTTGTCAGGAGCCAGGGAGAAGGTCATAAGTAGATGTGGCTAGGAAAACACAACGTGAGTTTCCCTGTAGGGAAGGAAATGTTCCGTGTCTTGGCTGCCTCCACATTGATTTCCTGACCGTGATGTTGGACGACAGCTTTGCAAGATGTTACCGTAGGGGGAAACTGAGTAAAAGACACAGGGGAATTCTATCTTACAACTGCAGAGGAAGCCACACAGATTGCCAAGCTAAAGAGACATCTCTCTCAGTTTGAACGCAATGTCCTTTTATTTCTGTTTCTCTGATGCTCCCCCTTTCCCAGTCAAGCTGCATTTTTGGGGGTGGGGGGGTGGGAGACACTCATCCGTCTCCCACAGACCTACTGCTTCAGGGAGAGCCCATCCACCACAGCCGGAGCCGTCTGCCCGCATTAGTGGAGCACGCACAGTGGAATCTGAATGACAGCCGCGGCACATATGGAAGCTATTACCTCATTCCACAACGTGAGATGAGGTAGTGAGACTCTTAAACAGGGCTGAGCCCTGGGATCCAGGCGGCGATCCTATGGAGAGGTCAGGCCGCAGTCACGGGGCTGTGAGGAACAGATAAATTAGCAGGGCGCCCAGTTGACCCAGAGAGGCCTCAGTGAAATGCTGTTCTGGGGGCCAGGAAAGCCCCAGGTGTCACAAAGCAAGGAAGGAATAGTCCCGGCTTTGTGAATTTCTTGATGAGGGCCTTCAGGGGAAGGGACAAGACAAAATAACATTGTGGTGGTGAACCCCAGGCTAATCAGGAACATGCGGCTTTACAGTCAGGAAGTTCTGTTCAAATTCTATTTCCACCCATTGGATGGTGTCATTAATCTACCCAAAATTATATACTAAGAGCAAAGACGCTTTGCTCCAGCCTTCTGAGCCACTTCTGGGATGTCCTAAATAGTTGCTGGTCACAGGGCCTTTGCATGTACTTTCTGTTTGGGATGTTCTTGCTGTGGGGGTTGTCTCCCTTAACTCACTCATGCCAGCGGACCAAAGAACCTTCCCTCCTCCTCAACCTCTACAACTATGCCCTGCTTTGTTTTTTATCATCATACTTTACACTGAATTTAGCTGTATGGAGGCTAGAAATACATTTTATTTATTAATTTTTTTAAAAAGCATACAACCATATGCCTGACTCCCAAAACACGGCCTAGTCATAGTAGATGCTTACAAACTATTTGTTAAAGGATTGAAAAATGAGGAGGTTAGAATAAATGCAGGCTGGGCCCACGAATAAAAACAGAGACAGAGACTGAGATGATGATGGCAGGACCCCCCCTTCCAAAGATTCCAGAACACATCTTCAGAAAAGAGGAGGAATGAGCTGGTAAACTGACTTTCAGCCTTCTTGTCACAAGGATTTGATGACTTGTCTCAAACCCATTTCCAGGGTCCAGGACTTACTACTAAGGATATTTTCTAATGTTGCCAACAACAATATGGAGACTTCTCAGACAGATAATCTGGTGGAAGTCTTTGTATAATAGAAACCACGTTTAGACCAAGATTCAAAGTTTGCATTGGTATACAGCCTCAGAGGTGAATTAAACATGGAAGCAACTAGACTGGGACTGGGGTGTGTATGTGGTGGTGGGGGGAGGGGTGTTCAATGCGAAGGGGGCCTTTGAATGCCTACAAGTTCTAAGCCCAAAGCAATACAACTGAAACTTAAGGCCAACTGGTTAGCTTTAAGATACAGCCAATCATTAGTTTCCTTATTATTCTCTGAAAGCTCCCATTGGTAGACTGCTCCTAACCGCTTCTAGTCTGTCATTGCCCAATTTGAATTAAATTTTGACTCAGACTCTTGAACATTTTAATATACCTAAATTGATTTTTTAACAAGGGTAAAGGGATGTGGACGTGTTAAATGAGGGAAGAAAAGAACTTGGGATTATGAAAAGGATTATCCATTCCTGGAAAAAAAAATTCAGGATAATGGAAAATTTTTGATAAAAATGTTTTAATAATAAATGTTTAGACACTATTTAACACTGTGGATATTTCCAGGTGAGCTAAATCACACGTTGACAGTATAGTACTGAATGTTATAGTTTCTGAATTGAAATATGTAGATGATCGCAAACTAGTATCTAGGAAGACAAATATTTACAAATACGCTCATTCTAGATTTGATAAAGTAAATATAACAGATTCTATGTCTCCTTCCAATGAAAATACCTAGAGACTAATAAGAGTCAATCAGCTCCCTATAATATGAATGTGCAATATTAAAGCATGATAAGCTAATACTTACATAAATATCAAACCAACAATTAGCTTACATATTGCCAATGTCTATCTAAGTATGCCAAGACGTTCTGTGACTAATCTCCCCAGTCTCCCCAAGTAAAAGGAGAAATCCAGAGGCTAAATTTCAACACTTTAAAATGACACGTTGAAAGACAGTGATGAATGCTGGTCACAGACAATCAAAGGAGGGAAAACAGCTGAGGGTGATAGAGATAAGCACAAGTTAAGCCAAGCATTAAGGACAGTGTTTCAACAACAAAGCATACTGGGATGAAATTGAACTTTCCACTGATATAGTTAGCAGCTTTCTCATATAAAACAATGAGAATTAAACATGACTTAGCATCTAATATATGAAGGCAAGAAGATGGAACTAATGTCTTATTAATACTTTTTGTTATTGTTATTTTGGGGCCACATCTGGTGGTACTCAAGGCTTACTTCTGGCTCTGTGCTCAGGGATCACTCTGGGTGGGGCTCAGGGGACCATATGTAATGCCAGGGATCAAACCCAGCTTGGCTCCATGCACGGTACTAACACTTTGGCCCTTACTAGTACTTTTTAAATAAAATTGCTTGTCTATGAATTATATGAAAAATAAATTGGCATTTGGGATTTAAGAAAATTTAGATCTGATTTGAAACTGTTGATAACTTTATTTTTTTCTTTAAACAAATAACAAACTTTCCAGTAGGCCCGTTAAGATTAATGACAAAAAGAATAAACTTTCCCTGCATCATCTCTCCTCGTTCCCTGCACTGGCTCCAATGCACACAGAGTACAAGTCTGGGCAATAAAGATCTGACCTTACAGATTCAAATAAGCATTCTAACAAACAGAATAATTTAAAGCAGGCTGCAAGGCTCCTCAACACAATTGTTGAAGGAATTAAAGAAAGATGAGCTTCACCACCAATTAACCTCCTAAATGCTAATTACAGATAATGAGGGATCAAGGTGCTTGGCACTGTCTGGCCTTGGGTTCCCCCCAGTTCACCCGAAGTCATAGCAAGACTCAGAGAGGAAAAGGATAAAGTGGATGCAGGTGCCCGCTTCACACTGTCTTCCTGGGGAAATACACAGCCCAGTCGGCCAGGAATACAGTCAGCTCCAGGAGCAGAAATGAAAAGCAGAACTGGTCTTCAGTAGGAAGTTTTCCACTGGGGCAGGGGTGGGGATGGGGCTAAATTAAAGAAGGGAGCACAAGGACATTGAGGTAGGGGAAAAGTGATGGCCACTGAGGCAAACTTGGGGGCAGGGGAGTGGCAGGGTGGGGGGAACTGGGGATATTGGTGGAGAGTAGTGAATGGATTGATGTTGGAATATGACTAAAACTCAATCATAAATATCTTTATAACCATGTAATTCACAGTGATCCAATTAAAAAAAGAAAAGAATCAGATAAAGGGACTTTGTAGATCTCTGCCCAGAGTATTTGTAGTGTACTTCTCTGGTCATGGGAGAATTTCTCAAATTTTATTATTTTTCTAGCCTATGGATAGAGGTAGAGAACTTCAAAAATTGTTTCTGATGGGCGGGAGAGATGTTCATAGGTTAAGATACTGACCTGGGCTTGGGCCCTGGCAACTCATACGGTCTCCTGAGCACCATCAAGAATGACCCTTGAGTGCAGAGACAGAACTGAACTCTAAGCACTGCTGGTTGTGACTCAAAACAAATAAATGAGTAAATAGAAAAATGTTTCTGATTTTGGTTTTTTTTTGTAGTTGTTGTCATCTTGTTTGTTTGTTTTTGGGCCATAACTGGTGGTGCTTAGGGCTTATTCCTGGCCCTGAGCTCAGGGATCACTTCTGGTAGGGCTCAGGAGACCACAGAGATTATTTGAGAATTTCTATGCCCCCAAACAAGAGAACCTTGAAGAAATATATAAATTCCTATAACCTTCCAAGATTGAAGCAAGAGAATTTGAAATACCTGAACAGATCTACCACTATCGAGGAAATTTAAATGGTAATCAAAAATCTTCTCCAAAACAAAAGCCCAGACCCAGATGGATTCACTAGCGAATTCTTTCAAACCTTTAAAAAGTACCTACTGCAATTCTTTTCAGGATTTTCCAGGAAATTAAAGAAATAGATGTTCTCCCAAGGAGTTTCTATGAGGCAAATAAACATCACCCTGATACCAAAAGTGGACAGAGACACCACAAAAAAAGAAAGAAAGAATTACCGGCCAATATCCCTCTGAACACAGATGCAAAGATCCTCAACAAAATGCTAGCAAATAGAATTCAACAACTCATCAAAAAATCATACACCATGACCAAATAGGATTCATCCCAGAGATGCAAGGATGGTTTAACATTTGCAAATCAGTTGACATAATATGCCATATCAATAAAAGAAAAAATAAAAAACATATGAACATATCAATAGATGGAGAGAAAGCACTTGACAAGATACAGCATCTATTCATGATTAAAACTTCCATCATAATGGGAGTTGAAGGAATTTTCCTCAATATAGTCAAAGCCATCTACCACAAGCCACAGGAAGCATTATTCTCAACAGAGAAACACTAAAAGTCTTCCTCTAAGATCAGGCATAAGACAAGGTTTTCCATACTCACTACTTCTATTCAATATAGTACTTGCCATAGCAGTTAGGGAAGAAAAAGATATCAAGAACAACCAAATAGGAAAGGAAGAAGTCAAGCTCTCACTATTTGCAGATATGATATTATATTTAGAAAATCCTAAAGATGCTACATAAAAACTCCTAGAAACAATAGATTTGTATAGCAAACTGGCAGGTTACAAAATCAGTATCCAAAAGTTCATGACTGTCCCCTATGCAAATAATGAAGGAGAAGAAAACTAAATTAAAAACAATCTCATTCACAATTGTGCCTCAAAAAATCAAGTATATCAAAATCCACTTAATTAAAGAAGCAAAGCACCTATACAAAGAAAACTACAAAATGCTTCTTCAAGAAATGAAAGAGGACACTAGGAAATGGAGATACATCCCTTGCTCATGGATCAGGAGGATTAACATTATCAAAATGGCAAAATTCTCCAAAGCATTATAAAAATTGAATGCAGTTCCTCTAAGGATACCTGTGACATTTTTCAAATGAATAGATCAAACACTCTTGAAATTCATATGGAACAATAACCATCCACAAAGAGCTAAAGAAATTCTTAGAAAATGAAGATGAGAGGCATCATCTTCCCTAACTTCAAACTGTATTACAAAACAGCAGTAATTAAAACAGCTTGATACTGGAATACAGGCAGACCCCCAGATCAATGGAACACAGCTGAATATCCTGATACAAGCCCTGAAATATATGATCACTTAATTTTTGATAAAGGAGCAAGAAGTATGATGTGGGGCAAGGAAAGTCTCTTTAACAAATGGTACTGGGAAATCTGAACAGGTACATCCAAAATAATAACTCAGACCTCTTTCAAACACCAGGCACACAAGTTAGATCACTCTGGATTAAAGACCTCAATATCGTACCTGAATCCAAAAGGTACATGGCAAAAAACATAGGCAGAATCTTTTATGACATTGAAGCTAAAGGCATCTTCAAAGATGAAACATCACTGACGAAGCAAGTGTAAGCAAAGATAAACAAATGGGACCACATTAAACTAAGAAGCTTCTGCACTTCAAAAGAAACAGTGACCAAGATACATACACTGCCCACAGAATAAGAAAATTATTTAGCCAATACTCATCTTCCACCCCTGTAATATCTTCTTTAAACCCCGTTGTTCCAGACAGTAGCTCAGCAGCATGCATTATGTTGTCTCAGAAAATTTATTTTTGTTGTTGTATGTTTTGGGGCCACACCCAGTTGTACTCAGGGGTTACCCTGGCTCTACACTCAGCAATTACACTGGTGGTGCTCAGGAGACCAGGGTAAAACCCAAGTCAGTCGCATGTCAGGCATTAACCTACTTATAAAGTTTCATATCCAAGATATATAAGATACTGGTAGAATTTTGCAAGAAAAAAAAATTCAACCCCATCAAAAAATGGGTAGAGAAAATGAACAGAAACTTCCTCAAAGAAAAAATACAAATGGCCAAAAGGCACAAGAAATAATGCTCTACATCGCTATCAGGGAGAGATGTAAATCAAAACAACAATGAGATATCCTCTCACAACAGAGTAAGTAAAGGGATATGCATGTTGACCTGTCTGTACCTGTATTGCAAACCATAATTCCCAGAAGGAAAGAGAGATAGAGAAAGGAGAAAAGTACCTGCCATGACCCCAGGCTGGTGAGGGGGAAGGGGGAAGATGGTAGGGGAAGTTGGGACATAGATGGTGGCAAATATGCAGTGGTGAAAGGATGGGTATTGGAACACGGTATGACTGAAATTCAATCATGAAAAACTTTGTAACTGTGTATCTCTTGGTGATCCAATAAAAAGAAATGTTGTTTCTGAGGGGTTGGTACGATAGTATAGCAGGTAGGACACTTGCCTTGCATGCTACTGACCTGGATTCGATACGGAACATCCCATATGGTCTCCCAAACAACACCAGTGTAATTCCTAAGTGTAGAACCAGGAATAACCCCTGATTATAGCTGGGTGTGACCCCAAAACGATCAACAAAATAAGAAATTTTTTGAAACAACAGACTCCTGAACTGCTTGGAGTCCTGTCTGGAACAACATGGGGTGGTTTAGAGAAGACATGGGGATGAATAAAGTCCTGAGTACGCTGGGTCTTGTCCTGCGTGACACAGTGGGAAGTATTTTCCCCTCATCCTTCTACCTCCTCCCATGTAGAAGAATGTGCTTTGAGTGATTAAGTCTTAGGGTTAGAAAAAGCCATGGGTGGGGTGGGGTAGGGAGAGAAACACAACAGGTCCCTAAAAATATTGTATCCAACATCATTTATTATATTGTTTGTTGATGAGAAAGAAGAAATCCAGGTTTTCACTACACAATATTACCTGAGGACCTGTTTTTCTTAGACTGTGTTTCACCTTTGACAGTGCAGAGTTTTCTCATATGTGGAACATAAAGAAACATAATAAAGGAACAGGAGGTGGATAATGCGTCAGACACTTAGAGCCAGTCTACAGAACTGAGTTTCCCAAGAGGGTGAATGGGAGGTATGTAGATACTGAGTGGAGGGTGTGGAGTTGGAACACTCTATGCCTGAAACTATTATGAACAAGTTCGTAAACCTCTCAGTGTCTCAATAAAATCTTTTTAAAGGCGCCGATTCTCAAAATGTGCCCTTACTGGGTGTCCAGATGTGTGTAGCCACAGTCACTTTACACTGGAGGCCGAGCATGCGAGCACATGGCTGCCATTCACGGCTGTCAGGAGCCAGGGCCTTTTCCCAGCTCTGGATCTAGCACTGCAGGGTACTAGCTGTGGACACTGAGGTTGACATTGTGCAAGCCAAGGTTGAGCACACATGAGAATTTAAGCTGGGTCTTCCCCAGCTCATCAATCTGTGACAGGATTTTTTTATTGACTCACTGTGATGATTTGAATTTGGACCAGATTTTCATTTTCCATGATCCAGTGCAGACACTTACAGCTTCAATTCCTATGACCAAGCAGTTGGGCTACATGTCTGAACTGCTTCTTAACACATATCAGCAGCATCCAAAATAAAGTGCACCCATTCTCATTAGCAGAAAGTAATTATAAACAGGGGCCTTTCAAATCAACTCTGGGATTTGAGAGCAAACATGTGGTCATTTTTCCAATATGGGCTGATAGCAGCAGAGTGAGAATGACAGGAACCACAGCACAGATGTCCTCTCTCTCTCTCTCTCTCTCTCTCTCTGTGTGTGTGTGTGTGTGTGTGTGTGTGTGTGTGTGTGTGTGTTGATCGTGGAGAGTTCAGGTATTTAGGCAGAGACAGTGTTCATTCAGTTATCCAATGTCATTTGAGGACAGTCCAGATGGTCCAAATCTGTATCCCAGATTGCACTGAGCTAAGAAACAAGACCCCAGTTCCATGAGGCTAGTGGCCAGGGGTGGCGCTCTTGGCATCTGTCTCAGACTCTGAGCTAGGTCCTCAGAGATGTGTCTTGAGGGTGGAGCTGAGGAATTAAGTCATACCATAGTTGTTCTCCATTATTTCCAAAGGAAAATAATGGAGTTTTCACTGCAAGCCAACAAGCCCAGGGACAGACACTGTTCAAGGGACATTTCAAAGGTCAGGACCTTTTTTTTTCTTTTCTTTTTTCTTTTGTTTCTGTGTTTGGGCCATGCCCAATGATTTTCAGGGCTTACTCCTGGGCCTTGCACTGAGGCATCATTCCTAGCGGGCTCGGTGGACTATGTGGGATGCTGGGGATTGAACCCAGGTCAGCCCCGTGCAAGGCAGATGCCTTACCCACTGTACTATTGCTCCTGCCCCAAACCATTTATTTCAAAGTCTCTGAATAAGATGACCATGCACAGCATTGCCTACTCATGCTTTCTAGTGCAGAGCAGAGCTCTCAATGAGAAGAGCATCTAGACTCTTTCATGGGAGGCTATTTCCAGAGGCCTAGGGGGACTACCTGGCTCTTGCTACCCAGCTACCTACACAAAGATTCCTTACAATTGATGTTGGAACTGTTTTGAAAACTGTTGGGGAGATCACTGAAATCCAAGCACAGAATGAGACTTTGCCTCTAGCCAGTCAGACTAAAAATTCTTTTCTCAGCTAAAGAATGACAGCTTTCAGGGTTCAGTGAATCTTCTAAAAATTGAGTGTAAAGAGGTCGGAGTGACAATGGGTTAGGCACTTGCCTTGCACCTGGCCCATCCCCAGCATCACAGAAGCTCTCTTAAAGTGGTCCCTGAGCACAGAGCCAGGAATAAGTCCTGAGCACCACTGGCTGTGCTCCCAAATCTAAAGGGAAAAAATGAATCTAAAGTCCACATATAGGAAAATGGAGCAGAATTTTCATAAAAACCTTCACACACGAAGCAGACACATTATGTTGCCACAAGTACCTAAGTCTTTTCCTCCATTTCAAGGAGACAGCAGAGGAACATGTCTCTGGATGATTCCATCCCATGGGGGAATGGATTCTGGTCCCCCGTGCTTAAACCAAGACACCAGCCATTGTCCTGACTTTCAGGACTGCCTTATTATTGTCCCATCAAGGGAAACAGGAATTGGTTGTCTTGGATAAATTCTCACTGCAAGATCTCAGGGGTGGGGTGGGGCAGGGATGGGGGAACTGTCCTGTGATCACACCAGGTGTGGGGGTGAGATGACAGTGAAAAATCCTGGGAGCCAAGAAAGGAGATGGCAGTTCTGAAGCTGTCAACCTGACTGACTGCAGAGCCCCGTCCAGACACAAGGGTTAGGGGCTTCTTCCAGCCTAAAGGGCAGAGTGAATCAGGGCCTCTGTTATTGCAACTAAAAGCATTCTCCACTGACACAAGAATTTTTGTTCCAAAGTAACAAAAGGCAGACTTGAAGGAAATGTTGAAGAATGTCTGCTCAGGCCTGGGAAGAGGGAGAGTAGAGCAGAGAGATAATTAGGCTTTTTATTCTTGGCCTTGTAAACTGTTAGTGATGATTTTTGTTTGTTTGGCGGGAGTGGGGGGTCATTTCTGGCTCATTTATGGATCTATAGGGGGTTTATTTCTGGCTCCATGCTCAGTGATTACTTCTGGAGGGATTCAGGGGAGCACATGGGGTGACAGGGATTGAACCAGGGTTGGTCACATGGAAGGTCTTAATAACTGCCTAATTCCAGAACCATCTCCCCAGCTGCTTGGAAGTTATTTATTTATTTTAGAAAGAACAATATGTCGGATGTAATTTCTAGTTGCTGTCTTGTATTTATCATCTTTTTTACTCATGAACTTAACAGACATTATTTCAACTAAATAAGCTACTCCTTAGCTATGTAGGGGAGGTTGTGTCTCCCACAGAAGCAGTGCCAAATCTCCACTTACAGCATCTTTTCACATGTGCACTTTTGATTGCTTGGAGCTTCTCAGTAACATAACTACTACGCTGCAAGAGAAAAGTGAGATCAGGGCTAGTGAGTTCAGCAAGTAGGACGCATGCCCTGCACTCAGCTGATCTGGGTTCAATCCCCCGCACCACATATGGTCCCCTGAGCACTGCCAGGAGTGATGCCTGAGCACAGTGCCAGGAGTTAGCCCTAAGCACAGGTGGGTATGGTTCAAAAAGCAAGAAAAGCAGAACAAAGAGGGGAAAAAACAAAGGAGAGAGAAAGAGACAGACAGAGACAGAGAGAGTTTCTCAGATAAAATACAAATAAACCAATACATCCTTACAAAGGAGAGGAACCTCAGAGGCATAAACTTGAGAGGGTTTCTCTTATTTCCTTAAGCGCTTGCTCTAATGACTGGAGTCCCACACCGTGTTTGTGTGCCCTAGCTCTGCTTGCTGGGGCTGGAAGGGGGAGGGGCGGGGTTTCTCATGCTTTAGCTCACGCACACTTTGGGAGTATCTGTTTTGGTGCTCACACTCCATTGCTTGGCTGTGCTAGAGATCCACATTTTTACTGTGTCGCTGAGACTTTGCTTAGCATGTGGGGTGCTGGGGGAATCAAACTCTAGGTCTCAGGCCTGCAAGGCAGGGATTTGGCCACTGAGCCAAACCTGTTTGCTTTTGCATAGACTAACTGCAAAAAACATCCAAGAAGAGGGGCCTAGTGGTTCTTTTGAATATTCTCATCAGCTTTCAATCTGTAACTCCAAGTTGAGGCTCTTGCTGACTCCCTGTGGCTTACAGAATAAAGTCTCAACCTTATCACAGGTTATATGAGTTGGCTCTTATCTATTTCCCTCGCTTCATTTGTTATCACCATACTGGATTGCTAGTCCACCATATTGAATTCTTCACTGACTTCCACCTCTGCTGACTCATTCTCTGCAGCTAGGATTCCCCTCCCTTGTTTCACCCCCTGGTAACAGAGTCTAATTTGCACAGGGCAGCACAAGCAGTTTCTCTATTGTTCTACTGAAATACTCTTCACATTGTATCCCCATTCTCTACCCATCTGACATCATTGCCTGACCCTCTTTTAAAAATTTCTTTACCACCCCAGTATGACCTCTGGCAAAATCTAAGCACTCACTACATGCTCTTGCCTGGTTTAGCATCACCATTCAGGATGACAACTCTGGTGCCTGGAGGGAGAGCATGCATGAGAAAACCCATGCCTAAAGCTTCTCTCAAGTCCTACTCTTATCCAAGTGACTCCTGGACACTAAGAAGAAAAGGCACCAAGCTTCCATAAGGGAAACCTACTTTTATACTAAATTCATCAAGGATTTGTTCTTTTAAGCTTTAAAAAATATATCATGATACTGTTTGCTCCACCCACCCTTCTTACCCAGTTTAACTTCACACCAGCATGCAGGACTCTTGGCCCATTGCATTGATTTTCCTTTGTGTGTGGAAAACTCACGTGTAGTAGAGATGTTTTATGCAAGAACTTTGTAAGTATTTGTACCTAAATGGTGATGGTTAAGGGCAAATTTAAGGCACGCTATGTCTTGTACTGTTCATTGAACGGTAGACAAAGTTTTAGAAGAACCAATGATAAGCTTTCCTATAAATTCTATGATCTGGGTTTTCCTGGTTGCTGTTTTGTCTTTTGTGGTCCTTGTGAGTGTGAAAGGAGACGAGAAAAGCTGTTCCTATAAATATGCTTATCTTTATCAGTTGTTAGAAATATGGTAACACTTGCTGCTGATACTGACATGAAAGAGGCTCCATCAAGAGCAGCACAGAAAATCGAGATGGATAGGCAGACGGCACACCTTGGAGCCTGATGGTCCTGGCGAGGTCAGCAGTTGGACAGGGTCCAAGAGAACTATAAAGGAATGGAATATAAAATAACATAATATGAGACTGACACCCAAGGACAGTAGAGACAAGGGCCAGGAATATTGCTCCATAGTTGTAAGCCTGCCTCATGAGCTGGTGGAGAAGGCAGCTGGAATAGAGAAGGGATCACTAAGTCAATGATGGTTAGAGAGATCGCTTGGGATGGGAGATTTGTGCTGAAAGTAGATAAAGGACCAAACATAATAGCCTCTCAGAACATTGCAAACCATAATGCCCCAAAGTAGAGAGAGAGTATGAGGGAAATTGTTTGCCATAGAGGCAGGGGGATAGGTGGGATAAGGGGTGGAAACTGGGGACATTGGTGTTGGAAAATGTGCATTGGTGAAGGGATAGGTATTCGATCATTGTATGACTGAGACTCAAACATAAAAACTTTGTAAGTGTTGCTCACGATGAATCAATTAAAAAATAAGAGAGAGAAAAAAAGAAAAGAATGGAAGTCTGATCACAGAAACCCTATGCTTGGCAGTAGCTTCTGTCTGCTTAAGAAAGAAGTTAAAGTGGGGGCTTCAGGAGTGAGATAACTCTGATATCAACCTGAGGGTCATATCCTGGGAGATGACTTCATAAAAAGGGAGAAGAGTAGAATGGGTAGGGCGCTCATCTTGAGTGTCGCTGATCTGGGTTTGATCCCCAGTATCCCATATGGCACCCTAAGTCTGCCAGGTGTGATCCCTGAGTGCAGAGCCAAGAGTAAGCCCTGAGCACAGCTGTGTATGTCCTTACACCCAATTTTTTTTTAAAAAGTACTGGAGATCTAACATATATAAGTAAGGATGTCTGCTGTGCCTAATAGAAGAATTCCCCCAAAAGCCTCAAGAAAATTCTTTTACTGAAATCAGATGGACACTTTGCTCATGCACACTTCTTACAGTAAGAGCATATACACAAATTGGCATTACTGAGGGTCTTTGAGTTTTCTTGTTTCCAAATGCTAAAGAAACTAAAGTGCAATATAGGTGAAAGAACAACAGAGGTGGAGTTCTCTGCTAGCTAAACTGGGACTGCATGATTTGTGGGATTTATGGATATTAGGGGGAGGGGTCAAAAAAAGGATTGGGAATTTGTAGCCACGGCCTTTCTTTCGGTTATCCACTCAAATCCTCACTTGACTCTTCCAAAAATTCACAGTGTCTTAGTTGCTCTTTAGCGTGGGATTCTGTCAATGTCTGCTCACAGGACACCACCAATTTGTCCTGCAACACAGTGACAACATGGCTCACAGGCAATCCAGCTTGTTGCCCCTTTACTTTTGGGGGCTTTCATGTCTTTCATCTTCTGGAGCGTGTGAAAGACGCAGCATGAATTGGGAACATGCAAAGGGCTTTGTCTCCAAGCCTGTGGCAACTTGGACACTTCTCCAGCTTTCAATAGATTTGTGGGGATGGTAAGGAGAGAATAGCTTGGACAAGGAGTCCAAAGTGCTCTTGACAAAAGTGCATTCAACAAGTTCCTGTCTTGGGTTCTTTGAAAAAACAAATGCTTTCTGAATAGATAGGACTTAGCCAAGAGGACAAAAGATCTGGCCAGTACACTGACGCTTTAATAAACCAACAACTATCATGCTAGAAATACCTTGAATATCTAATATTGCTTCCGTCCATCTGAAAGCTTGGGTGGTCTTTATGAAGTGACAAGAAGAAATATGTGTTACAATTAAAATTTTCTACTATTTTATTAATGAAAAGTGTTATTAACTAGTAAACTCAACTAGTCAAAATCTTTGCAATACTCTTGTTTAAACTATACTTAAAAATTTAATACTAGAAATATATACTACTCATTTTTTATTCCTAAACTAAGTTTATAAGTGATACAAAAATAATGTTTTTCTCTAAAAAGCACATTCTTGTCAAAGCTTCAAAGTTTTGTGATGAATATACAGAACTGAACATGTTTTCAAGTTAATCTGCTTCTGTAAAGATCTCACATGAAAGGTTCTTGTATTTTACCTTATGCTAATAGTTTGCTTATTAGAAAGGTTGTAATCAAATGCTGATATTTTACACAGCTTTATTCAGTGTTCATTTATAGAGTAATACTGGCAATTAATCTGTTCTCTGCCATGTGGACTGCCTGACTTACACTGCTGCTTGCATAAATCAGTTTACAATCAATTCCTCACATGAAGCTATTTTATAGAATTTCAGTGCTTACATAAGCCATAGATCACTTTTTTATAGGGCTTTATTTATGACAAGACACACAAGCACATTTACATTGCTTATAAATCATATATTATGAAATAGTACATATCTATAATATAGAATATTTTGGGGTGATTGTTATTTTATACATTGAAATGTTAATATAATAATTAGAATTTAAAGAATAGATATAGTTTATATTTATAAGGGGAACTGTCCAACATTGTTAAACTGGCAACTTAATCTTTGCACATAAGGGCTTTTCTCAGTACAATTTAAAAAAAAGTAGGAAAAATTGGATCTGGAGATGAAATAAGGCATCTGTTCTTCACAACTGATTTCATTCAAGATTTCAAAAAATAAGCTCATTATCACCACTCACTAACTTTTGTTTTAGTTTTGGGGTCACACCTGGTTAGGGATTACTCAGGGATTACTCTTGGCTCTGCGCTCAGGAATCACTCCTGGTGGGTCTCAGGGACAATATGGGATACTTAAATCAAACCCAGGTCAGCTGCATGCAAGGCAAACACTCTACATGCTGTACTATGTTTTCGGAACCACCACTCAGAAACTTTAAACTAAAAATGCCATTTTAAAATCAATTCATATGAATAAATGCTTTCTCTTTTACTTTTTTTTTGTTTGTAAATGATGTCAGAGATCGAACTCAGGGCTGCATACAACACAAGACATGTTCACTATCCCGTTTCTGCTTATCCTTTACAGCTGAAATGGGATGAACCCCATTTCACTTGACCACTGAGGTGGTAGACATGGCTGGCATATGGTAGGTTCTGGCTTTAGTACCCAGCACTGCAGACCCCTCCCCCCCGCAGTACTCCCAGGCACCATCACTATAACCAACTACAACACTATAGCACTGCACTGTAGCAATGTCTACCCATTCTTCAATGATTTGCTGGAGCAGGCACCAGTAATGTCTCCATTGTGAAACTTGTTGTTACTGTGTTTGGCATATTGAATACGCCACAGGTAGCTTGCCAGGCTCTGCTGTGCAGGCGGGATACTCTCCGGTAGCTTGCCAGGCTCTCCTAGAGGGATGGAGGAATTGAACCCGGGTCGGCCGCTTGCAAGGCAAATGCCCTACCCCATGTGCTATCGCTCTAGCCCACTACAACACTAGAAAATAAAATAAAATCGTGAGTACATAATTTAGAAAATGTGTCACGCATATCATGACCTCTGCTTAAGGGTCATGACTCTGGTGGCAGAAATCCTGACCCTTTACCTGGTCCACACCCCTTCGTCCTTTCTGACAACTTTCCCTCCTATTCTGTGGACACAATGCCACACTAGGCATGTCCCTGTCTTTTAGGTCTTCCCACTGGCTTTTTCTGTGGCTCTGTCCCAGATTTCCTTTTGATGGGGGGAATGGGGTGTTTTATTTAGGTCTTGGCTGAAATCTCATCTTGAGATATGTTGCTAATCACTCACTTCTTATCATCCACTCTCCATTATAAAATGACTTTATTTTCCTCAATAGTCCTCACTGATTCCTTTTTTTGGGGGGAGGGGTCACACCTAGCAATGCACAGTAGTCCTGTCTGAACTCAGGAATTACTCCTGGTGGTGCTCGGGGGACTATATGGGATGCTGAGAATCGAGCCTGGGTCGGCTGTGTGCAAGGCAAAGGCCCTACCCGCTGTAATATCACTCCAGCCCCTAGTCCTCACTGATTCAGATGAAAATTCATTTGTTTGCTCAGTGCCTGTGGCTCCGATTGTGACAAGCTCTATCACACAGTGGGAACTTGTCTCTCTCAATCTAGGCCACACCCTGACCTGGCATGATACAGTATTTTTTAATAGATATTTGTTGCATTGATGATTTTTTTTTGCTTTTTGGGGTCACACCTGGCGATGTACAGGGGTTACTCCTGGCTCTGCACTCAGGAATCATCCCTGGTGGTGCTAGGGGACCATATGGGATGCTGGGAATCGAACGCTGGTTGGCTGCATGGAAGGTAAACGCCCTACCTGCTGTGCTATTGCTCCAGCCCCTAATCACTGATTCTGTGTGCTATGAGGCCAACATGTCTACTCATCAGCAAGTGTAAATTCTCACTTACCATTCCTAAGGTTCCTTAAACCAATCTTAATTTCTAGAGAAAGGGAACAAAACGGTGAATAATCATATTGTCACTGGCTCCTTGTAAGAGAAGATTTAACTAGGATTCACTGACTGGCTAACCTCTGAGCTTGATGAAAAAGTGGTCCAGCCTCTCTTGCAGGGATGGGAAATGTTTGGCCTATGCTATGGGTCAAAAAAAGTTCATAAAATCTCATGTTCTGACCATGGTACACGACAAGGCAGACAAGAATGCTTTGTGTCTCATCTCCCCCTAAATATATGATCATCTAATCTTTGATAAGGGAGCAAGAATGTGAAGTGGAGCAAGGAAAGCCTCTTTAACAAATGTGCTGGCAAAACTGGACAGCTACATGCAAAACAACTGGGCTCAGATCTCTGCCTAACACCATGTACAAAAGTAATATCAAAATGGATTAAAGACCTCAACATCAGACCAGAATCCATAAGGTACACTGAAGACAAAGTTGGCAAAACCCTCCACGACATTGAAGCTAACGGTATCTTCAAAGATGACATGCCACTGGCCAAGCAAGTGAAAACAGAGATAGACAAATGGGACTATCTTAAACTAAGAAGCCTCTGCACCTCAAAAGAAACAGTGACCAAAACACAGAGACAGTCTACAGAATGGGAAAGGATATTTGCCCAATACACATCTGACAAGGGGTTGATATCAAGGTTATACAAAGTACTGGTTGAACTCCACAAGAAGAAAACACCCAACCCCATCAAAAAATGGGGTGATGAAATGAACAGAAACTTTCTCAATGAAGAAATCCGAATGACAAAAAGGCACATGAGAAAATGCTCTACATCATTAATCATCCGGGAGATGAAGATCAAAACAACAATGAGATATCATTTCACATCACAGAGACTGGCCTACATCCAAAAGAACAAAAGCAACTGGTGTTGGTGCGGATGTGGTGAGAAAGGAACCCTCCTTCATTGCTGGTGGGAGTGCCGACTGGTTCAGCCCTTTTGGAAAACAGTATGGACAATTCTCAAAAAATTAGAAATTGAGCTCCCATTTGACCCAGCAATACCACTCCTGGGAATATATCCCAGCGAGGCAGAAAAGTATGGTCGAAGTGACATCTGCACTTGTTTGTTCATTGCTGCACTATTTACAATAGCTAGAATCTGGAAAAAACCTGAGTGCCCGAGAACAGATGACTGGTTGAAGAAACTGGTACATCTACACGATGGAGTACTATGTAGCTGTTAGAAAAGATGAAGTCATGAAATTTACATACAAGTGGTACTACATGGAAAGTATCATGCTAAGCAAAATGAGTCAGAAAGAGAGGGACAGACATCGAAAGATTGCATTCATCTGGGGAACATAAAGTAACAAAATAGGAGACTAACATCCAAGATCAGCCAAGATAAGTACCAGGAGGTTCACTTCATGGCTTGGAGGCCAGCCGCACACGCTAGGGGAAAAGGAAGCTCAGATAGAGAAGGGAGCACCAAATAAAGGGTGTTGGGAGGATCCTCCCAGGATGGGAGATGCATGCTGAAAGTAGACTGTAGACCGAACATGGTTGCCACTCTACGCCTCTTTTGCAAACCACAACATCCAAAAGGAGAGAGAGAACAAAGGGAATGCCCTGCCATAGAGGGAGGGTGAGGTGGGGGAATGGGGTGTGGGAGGGATACTGGAATCAGTGGTGGTGGAAAATGGGCACTGGTGGAGGGATGGGTACTCAATCATTGTATAACTGAAACCCAAGCACAAAAAATTGTAAGTTTACAACTGTACCTCATGGTCTTTCACTAATAAAAATTTAAAAAAAGAAAAAAAATGCTTTGTTTCTGCTGCCTGACACCAATGTATTCGCCTGTGTGCAGGACTTGCAAGTGATATTATAAATACCCAAATGACCCCTGGCAGAAAAAAGGTCCTCCACCCTTACTTTAGGAAAATAGTATGGGATTTCTCAAAAAATTAGAAACAGAACTAACATATGTTCCAATAACTCCACTTTCAGGAACACAATACTAGGAAAACACTAATTTGAAAGGATGTATTCAGAGCTTATAGTTCACTGCAGGACTAAGTGTAATAGCCAGGATTTAGAAACAAGTGCTCTCAATAGATGAGTGGGTGAAAAAGCTGTATATATACTCACAGTGGAATACTATTTAGTTACAACATAAAATTGTCCCTTTTGCTACAACATGAATGGAACTGGAGTGTTTTGTGCTATGCAAAATATGTCTGGAAGAGAAAGACAAAGACAAGATGATCTTATTCATGTGCAGTAGACAGAGAAACAAAGCAAAAGAAGAGACAATTACCTAAGGTGGGGTGTGAAAGGAAAGGAATGAGGGTTGGTGTAGAGAAATATAGGCACTTATTGGTGGGTGTGATGTACATACTGCGCCTCTAAAACATATTAACACACTCCTTCAAACCAATATTCCCTTTACAAATACAAAAAAAAAAGGATGGAGGTGGGGTGGAGGGCATTCCTATGATTTGACCCTGGAATACAAAGATATACTCTCGGAGAACTTATATTGGACACACATTTTCCTGCCTCATCACTAGAGAATTTGCTCTGAGATTTTCATAAATCTATAGTTTAACACAGTATTTCCTTAAATCCTCTGGGTTTTCTCCATCATAATTTCAATGATGGGACAGTCACCTGTGACCTAATGGGCCTAAACTGGTTTTTCAAACCTCAGCTGTGCAGAAAGAAATGACTGCACTCATGATTAGGATGGACTTGGGATGTGGATGGATACAGTCACCACAGCCATCAAACAATAATTGTACACCTGGCTCTTCCGGTTCCTTTATTTTTCTGACAGTCTAAAATATCTGGAGTCAGCAATTTTTTCTATATGCAAGACAAAAACAACTTTCACACTTGTACATTCTGGGTGCCAAAAAGTCTACACCTCCTCCCCCCAGCCTCCCTGAGGATTTAGGAGTGGCTCACTCACAGAAATGAGCAAGAAAATTTGGCTGTTCCTGGCTTATGGCTAAGTGAAACTCAATTTCAGAAAGCCTGTGTTTCTGGTCTTGCCTTCTGCTCTGGCTGGAAGGTTTAACTCCCAGAAAATCCATCACAGCTGGAAGTCAGGAAGAAAAGGGAGTTAAACTGAAAAGGAAACAACTCACTGATAATGAAGTAGAAAAGTGATTAGCCCAAATCTTCTAGGAATCTCTTGAAGAAATAATCCCTGCTTGGAATCTGGAGTACCACTCATATTATGTGACCCATGCAATGGAAAAAATAGTTTTCCATCTATTTGCAAAATGCTTCTATTGTTGCTCAATCAGTTAAATAAAACAAATTTTGAGGGAGGAAAGGAGATTAAGCTATTTCACTCTACTTTTAAAGGGATGCACTGGTTACTCATTGCATTCACTTCGCTATAAGTAATTTTTGAGAAGGGTTTGATTGGCAACTAGAGAAAGTTGACATTTAACTCATAAGTCATGATTTTTTAAAAAAAGGATCAGGTTATCCATTATCCTGCAAATATAGTCTCAGGGCACTGCCTCACATGGAACCTGCCTCCACACCCATCACCGGAAGTGAACTGTTCCTTCCCAGGCATTTCTGGAAGACGCTGTGGTCCCTTCAGCACAGCAGCAGCGAGTGGCCTTGCTCCTGGAGACATTTCTAGTACAGCTGAAGCACCACTTATGCTGAGCTATAAGTCCTTTTCTTGCCTCATAACAAGTGATAAATGGTATTTATGAAAGATTTCATTTAGTTATCGAACGTCAGTGCATAACAACAAAAACAAATGAAAAAAGGCACTCGGGATTTAAAAATCCATAAAACAACAGAGAACCAATTATTTTCAGTTGACACAGGCGGCTTAAGCATTAACCAAATGCTAATTAGGCGTTTCACTTCCTTGGGAGTTTATTTTCCTCATCCTCTCCTTCCTGTGGCCAGGATACAAACAGTCCTGAGAAATCCCCACTTGGGTAATCCAGTCAGCCTTTCTGTAATTTCCTGGCCCATTTACTCCCTTTTGTCCCACTAATGCATTTCCTCACCTGTTCCTGAGTTTTTGTCAGCAAAGCTAGAGATTTAACTGGCCTCACTGGGGAGTGTTGTTGACTCTTCAATTGTTCTCCTAAGAAACTCCCTCTGTTCTCTATATTAGCTCCCTTTTAGGCCTTGGCCAAGACTCTTCCCTAAACAAGCTTAAATGCATTCAATTAATTTCTTGTATAGGTTCCTTTAAGGTGATTACGCCTGGAAATCCTCTTTCTCAGTAAGATGTCTCTTTCTTGAACCACATCAAAACAGCGAACACTTTACACGAAGCCCCTTCGCCTTTATTTGCTCTGAAGCTGTCATGTTGTTCAACTTCTGTATTCCATTAGAGCAGGTTTCGACATTTAAGGTTTTTGAAGGCAACAGTGAGTGTTTCCCAGCACCCCCTGAGTTCTCCCAGCTGGCAACTTTATCACAGGGCAGCCTCTTCACCCTCTCAGAGACCTCTGTCAGACTCAGCTGTCCAGACCGGCACTCCTGCAGGTCTCTATCGCCTTCCAGGTGATCTGACGGAGATGACACTCGAAGTGGAAGCATTTTGAGCTAAGCAATATCTCAGCTTGGTGGAAAGAGATCTGGGGTTGGAAACGGGTCCAGCTATTGTGAGGGACACTGAGCAGTTGACCCCACCTCTCTGAGTCTGCAGAGGAGGAATCTGCCTTTGTGGCATGTGGTGACAATCATTATTAGCAAAGCAACATGTGGCTCGTTTCTGTAAAACTGACAGAAAACAAGAAACCTCTTGAGCTTAAGAGTGACTTAAGTACAGCATCCAAACGTCACACTGGGGCCTTGTCTAGATCTCGAAAAAATAAAAAATAAAAAAGATAAAATCCACAAAAGACAGGGTGAGGCAATCCAAAAAAATCTATTTTAGGAATGGCTATTGATTGAAACCAAGGAATTGTTCATTTATTGCATTATATAGCAGGCATGGGAGTTACAGTGTTTATATGGAATAACAGTAACAGGTATACTGTAGATTGGTCATAATACATACATAACGTATTCTGTGATGTTTATAGCTGTAGGCTAAAGCCAGGATTTGCCTTTTATGCTTCAGCAAAGGAAAATCAGCTGCACAAAGGGGCTGCATGGAGCAACTCTGCACAGTCTGGCAAGCATTACTTAGGCACTGAGTTTATAGACGTCCATGGTGGCAAGCTGTCTGCTCCTGCTTGTGTACGCAGAGTTAAATCATTTCAAAAGCCTTTAACAATGCATGTGGTGAGAGAAGCCCAGACTGAAAGTGGTGCAATGTGGAGGCATCACAGACAATGGTGCAATGTCAAAGGGACATCTGCATGGGAAGCACTTGTCTCTAAGACTGCCCATCTCTTGTACGGCAGGGTCTGTCCCCTCTGTCCCTGAAACCCCAGCACTGAACTCAGTCCCAGCATCACCATATAAAACCAACCCCTGGAGAAGAACTAGAGCCTAAAGCAACAGAAGAATGAGATCATGCAAGGGGACAAGGGAAAGAATGCAGTGGCCAAGCACCACTATGGAAGGGAAGGGGGGCAGTGATCTGGTATGCACTGGGTTTAACAGGCAGATGGCCAGTGGTTTTGGATCTGCAGTGGGCAGGAAATTTGAGTACCATAAATTTGTGTTATTTGGGGTTCTGGTTTTAGGGCTACACCCGGTGATACTCTGGGCTTACCCCTGGCTCTGCACTCAGGAATTACTCCTGGCGATGCTTGGGGGACCATATGAGATGCTGAAAAACTGAACCTGGGTTGGTCACATGCAAGAAAAACACCCTACCTGCTGTACTGTTGCTCCGGCCTCATAAGAACCCCAATGTTTTGAGCTGGGTGAAGGCACAGGGACTAACCATGGGTTGAAAGGTGGCTTGATCACCCAGAGACACTCAGGCCTGGCTCCCCACCAGGCAGGAAGCTGAAAAAGGAAACAGGTGGGAACAACCTGCTACCTGGGGGGAACAGAGGAACCTTGAGGAAGGTATGGACGAGGTGATTCAAAAGGACACATTGGTGGAGGGGACACAGATTTGGGGAGACAGTCTGGCTAATTCAACTTTCTTCACAAATGAGAGCTGGCTGAAACCCAGATTCGAAGACTGACTTGGGAAACTGTTGGAGTTTTCAGCACTCCTTATACCCCCAATTCCAAACTAACTGTTCCTCTGAATGTAGGCTCGCTGTTCTTTGTCCAGTCTGTAAGGAGGGGCATTCTGATGAAGCGCAGCAGTAGGCTTGTCTGTAAGTGCTATCGAGGAGTCCCGAAGTATCTAAGGGGTCCATGAGTATCATTTAGCTTCAAAGGAAGAGGACACATGGATGACACATATTTTCCAAAATGTAGGCACATGTGACCTGGATTTCATAAGTATGATTTCCTTTAAATCTCAGAGCAAATTTGTGATGAGAAAACTGAAGTTCAGAGACATTATTAAGCCTGCCAAGGTCACACAGCTCAAGTATGTGGCAGGGGCTGGAATCCAACGCAGGTCCATCTGTCTACAATCTGCTCTCTCCTCTGCCTCATGTCACAGCAGTGGGGGAAAATGTAGCTGGAAGTAAAATAAATCTTAACCAGGTGTTGGAAGCAGGCACTTGCCACCTGGCCAGGAGAGGCTCAGAAAAATGATGCCATAATTTCTCATCCCTTTCATTAATAAAGAACTAATAAATAGTTTAGGGAGCAGGAAGACATACATTGCCAACAGTCAACATGATGAGGGAAAAGAAAAGCTGAAGTTGTCTAGCAAAAGCTCCCCAAAAAGATGTCAAGGGGATGGAGAGATAGTACAGAGCATACTATGCTTGCCTTGCATGATGCTGATCATTTTCCCACACCCCATATGGCCCCCCAAGCACAATTGTCAAACATCAGGAGCATTTCCTAAGTACAGAGACACCAGTAACCCCTGATCATCGTCAGGTTCCAGCGCCCCCTTTTCCTCCTTGCCAAAAAAAAAAAACCCAAGCAGAAAAAATCGCCCAGCTTAAGTCTCCATTTCAAAGGTCTGGCAGAGTGAGACTCTCTTTGCTAAGATAATCAGTTGTGCTCAGGAGGCTCTAGAGAACTCCCATTGTGCCATTCTGCCCCACAGTTCGGGGAACTGGTCTAGGCGCCCCTACCTTATCAGTTTGGCCCAGCAAGATAAGTATTCTATGCCTTTGTGACCAAAATTCCTAGAACTGGGGCTGAGTGAGAGTACAAGGAATAGGATGCCTGACCTGCTCACAGCAGAACCAAGTTTGATGCCTGGCATCCCATATGGTTCACTGGGTCATGCCAGGAATGATTCCTGAGCCAGGAGTAAGCCCTGAGTACCAAGTGGTCCCCAAACCAAACCCCAAACTAAACAACCAAAATTCCTAGAGTTGACCACACTACTACCTTCCTGGGATAAATATGACTGGCTCAGTACATTTTATAGTTGATCAAATATACTTGTATGCATTTTTAAATGCTTTTTACGCGATTTGCTTGGAATATTTATATTCAATTTACTTTTCCCCCCCAATTGGGTCCATGTCTCCTGTTACCCCTTCTTAGGACTAACTAATCTGTAGAAGGCAGAAGTTTCCCGCCTGGAGCAGTCCAGATAATATGTATTCCCTATGAATGCTAGATGGGCCTCTCTCTTTGGAGGCTCCGCTGTGTCTGTCTGACCTGTGGACTTTCTTTCAGTAAACTGACTTTATTCTGTCTGGACTGTCTCACTCTTGGTAAATTCATTTACTACTCCATGTCTTGGGCCCAGAGGAATCTGGGTTGGAGTCTCTCTTCCGAACCCCTTAAAACCTGTTTCTCAAAATGTTATAAAGTCTCGATTAGAGAAATAACCTATAATTGAACTGGTGGAGTTTTGTCGTGCCTTGGGTTCCTCTTTGACTCAGCTGTTGTACCAGTTCTGACTGGGAGATGTGACAGTGCCCAGCAGCTATTCCAACGTCCCCGCCCCCTTCCCTCTGTGGACATGTTTGTGGCTGCAAGGGATGCTGCTCTAACGCTGACATCCTGGCCTCTGTCCTGGGTGGGGGCTGCCCTCTCCAGCTTGGGGGCTCATGCACATCATGTGACACTCACATGACTCATGGAGGGTACCACAATCTTAGCTCTAGAGCTCGCACATTTGTCAACCATCGTACCCTTTGCTGTGGTGTGGGTGCTATTTCCACTCAGTGTCAAGGTCTACCTGATGCCTGTGCTGCAGGAACCCTGCTTCATATAAAGCAGGTTCTGGCACCACAGAGTCATTTCCCAGCCCTGTTAAATACTTGTTTGATGATCAAAGAAATCCTATGTAAGACTCAGAGACAGACAGTGAGGTTAGTGCTCCTTGCACAGTGGATGTGGGGGCCTTCGTGCTTTTTCCACCTACTTGGTGCAAACCACCAGGTGTGGAGGACTGAACTTTTGTTTGTTCATGCATCTTGCCTCTGTCTTCCAGGCTCTGTATTTTTGTTTGTGGCAAATGACTCTCCAGGGTACTTCTCGGATCACCGGCCCTGCCTGAACATAGGAAGCCTGGATGAAAGGGAAGCCCCTGAGAAGTGAATCTGGTTTCCCTCCCATTTCTCAAGCGGCCACCACGCTGTCTGAACTTTGCCTGTATGGTGTGTGCGAGTTCAGTCTCTAGGGTCACAGAACCCCAATGCATCAGAACACAAAACCAAAGGGCAGATCTGCTGATAGCTCACTGTCAGGTTATCCCCAGTCTCAGTTTCGGGCTGCATTTCCCAGGGGCAATGAGACATATTCAGGGAAAGCACTTAGGGGAAAGAGAATCCCCTCCACCTGGTTAGTGAAAGACAGGGGTAGGGGCTAGAACTCCTTGACCTTGAAACTGGAGAAAACCAGCCCAGGCCCACTGCCACCCTCTCCAGCAACTGTGATGAACAGTAAGGAGGTCTCCAACAAACAAGGACCTCCTTGTTGTTTACTCAACACCAAATATGACTGGAACACTAGACGCACCATCGGCCAATTCATTCACCTTTCTGGCTTGCTGTAATCTCTAAAATACCAAAACACCCCCATTAACCCACACTCAGGAAGAAAAACACTTAAAGGGAAAGAAGTTTGCTATTTTCCATGACATTTTAGTCCTCTGGATAATTAATCATTGTAAAGATATGTGGATCGAGGACAGATTGTCTTCCATTAGGGGAGAAAATTATATGAGGCCCACTTTTTTAATACAGAGAGGAAAAACTCACCAGAACAATACAAAAAAAATTATTCCTTTTCCAATTTTTTAGGACCACACAAAATAACAAGATTTTATTATCTTAAAATTGTAAGATTTTATCATAAGACAGAGTAGCCGACACCTGGTGTGTCAGGATAATCTCAGGATAAAGGATGCTAGGAATATGATTTTGGTGGAGGTATTTTGAACAACTAAAATATTCACCATGCCTGGTGTCTCTAAGGCATATGCACAACACACCAGGAGAAATGCTTTGTCAAGAAGACAGCAAAAGAGAAAAAGACAAACAACCATCAAGACAAACATTCATGTTCATTACCTGAAGCAATACATCTTACCATTCTTCAGTCTAACTTTCTGGATATCTAATTCTTCCATCTCCTCCTTTCTCACTGTCATGATCTAAGTCAGAGGAATGGGCTTATTTCTGCCTAAATTATGGCAGGCTAATTCTGCCAAGCCAGATTTGTCAGTGCAAAAGTGGAAAGGCACATGGAGAGAATTTGAGTGGCAGTTTACCGAACAGTGAAACAGTCTGGGAGTTGGATGCTATGAAGTAAATGCTATTTTTTTGTATGTTTTGAGGGCACAGAGGAACACTGTGGATCCCAATCTACCTCTCAGTGCATGATTTGGCACTAAAGCATGTTTTCAATATTAAAATGTATTAAGACTTTTTGCCCCATTCCTTATGAGTACACTCCTAAGGGTACCTACTAGAGTCTTTGCCAATGACTTAGACCTGGGTTTATGACTTGGCAGATGGTCCTTTTTTTGTTTTTGTTTTTTGGCTTTTTGGGTCACCCCCAGTGATGCACAGGGGTTATGCCCGGCTTTGCACTCAGGAATTACTCCTAATGGTGCTCAGGGAACCATATGGGATGCTGGGAATCGAACCTGGGTCGGCCGCGTGCAAGGCAAACGCTCTACCCGCTGTGCTATTGCTCCAGCCCCAGTAGACAGTCTCTTAACAGGCCCAAAGCAGGTTTTCAAAAAGAAGCTGCAAAAGGTTCCTTGGTTAGAGGTGCTGAGGAGATCTGCAGGGTGGATGCTTTGCCTCCACTGAAGGCACACTGGGCTGTGGGCCATGGTGGGTCGGGGGAACAACCTGCCTCTCCTGTTCATCTTTGTGTGGGGTGCGTGATGCTGAAGCCCCCAAGTCTCTCCCTCTTTGAATCCACCTGTACTATTTTTAAGCCTTGAGATAAGTGAGCCGCTAAGTGGAGGCCCAGCCAGTGCCTGCGTATCTCTGTGGGCTGCTGAGGCCTCAGCAGGAGCTTGAAGGCCAGGCTCTGGGGTCTGCACTGGCTGAATGTGGGCTCCTCACTGCCACTCTGCTGACATCTGCTGACATCGGTGCAGTCGGCCCTCAATAGGCACCTCTGAGGTGCCAGACCCCTAACTACACAGATACCAAAGTGAAAAGTACCAGACAGGGTATAATGAGCCAGAAAGTGTGAGGAGACAGAGAAACACTCAGGGTCTTGCACCAATGGAGACTGTAGACCTTTGAGTGGGAAACAGGGGACTGAATCACAGCCCCCCATGTAACCCAGTGCCAGAATTCCAGAGAATCCAGACAGGTGTAAAAGAAGTAAATAAAGGTGATCAGGGTACAGTTGTGAGGCTACTCTCCAAAGGTCAGGCTGGACAAAATCCGCCTCTGGCAGAGAGCAGGGCACCACCATTATCTACTCTGCAGATGGACCACCCAGAAAATCTGGGAGTAATTAGGAGGGAGAAAAGCAAATGCCGCCCACCCCCAGCCAAAATGATAGGAGGTGTGGCGTCTCCAAATTATCTTCTTCGGGAACTCAGTAAAAGCCGGGCAGGACACAGGGGCTAGGAAGAGGGAAGGGGGGCAGCAGAACCAGTGCGGTTATACATACACTCTCTCACACAATCCATCAGGTAGACCACATTGTGATAGACACAAAGTGATGAGAAAGACTATTTTAAAATGTAGCAGGCAGAAACACACACACACAGACACACACAGACATGCACAGACACACACGCACACACTTAACTGAACATTTAAAAGGGAGTTTGGAGTGTTATTTTGTTTTTTGTTTTTTTGTTTACACTTGGTGGTGCTCAGGGATCACTTCTGGCAGTGCTTGGGGGACCATATACAGTGCCAGGGATTGAACCAGAGATATGCTTTCTGCAAGATAAGCATCGTAACCTCTGTACTATCTCTCTGGTCTGTAAAAGTCAACTTTGAGTAGGATAAGTGAGTGTTTTCTTTTGTGGTTGTTGTTGATTTTTTTTTTTTTTGCCACATCTGGTGATGCTCAGGGTTTACTTCTGGTTCTGTACCCAGGAATTACTCCTGGTGGTGCTTAGGGGACCATATGAGATGCTGGGAATCAAGCCCTGGTTGACCGTGTGCAAGGCAGGCAAGCACCCTGCCATCTGTACCAACTCCCTAGAATAAGTAAGATTTTCAAATGATATTATTTTCTGCTTATTTGTTTTATTTTGTGGTTACAACGGTGATGCTCAGGGCTTACTCCTGGCTGTGCTTAGGGATCACTCTTGTTGGTGCCTGTGATACCATATGGGATGCCGGGGATCGAATCTGGGTTGGCAGGGTGCAAGACAAGCACCTTATCCACAGTACTATCTCTCTTGCTTTTGAAATTCTTATTTTTTTTTCTTTAATTGAAATTCCAGGACATACGCACAGTTACAAAGCTGTTCATGATTGGGTTTCAGTCATGCAATGTTCCAATACTCTTTTCCCCACCAGTGTACATTTCCCACCACCAATGTTCCCAGTTTCACTTCTGCTACCCCCCACCCCAAGCAAAGAGGGGTTCACAGTTGCTTCTAAGACAGCCCATAGCTCCAGGTGACACACAACATGCTGAAAACTGGGAGTGACAGCATTCCTGCCAAGGGTCAGGTCAAAGGCTGTGGGGTCCCATATTGTTTTGGAAACTCCAAATTTCTCTGCCCCACATGATCATCATTCTGTCTTCTATACTGAAACAGGGAGTCTCTTTCTACTCCAAAGGCCAGGCAGTGAGTCAAAAGCTAAAACAGAAGGTAAATGTGGCCTCCAGATCTGACAGAAAGAGTGGGGTTTCTCCCTGAACACTGTTCCAAGCCTTCACACATCTGTTCCCCTGTAGAAAATGCGTCCCCATCACTCCTGTCTCCAAATCCTGCACATCCTCCAAGTCCTCTTTTCCACCCATTTTCCAATGTGTGCCAAGTCTTGATTTCTCAAGCTAGGTAGAAGGGCTCTCTTCAATATGTCTTCTCTGCCACTGGGCTAGGCCTGTTTGCAGGACCCCTCAATTCCAGGGACCCACAACCCCATTAGAGCAAGCCTGGTCAGGTGTGTATGTTTGTGTGTGGTTAAGGCACAGTCTGTCAACATTTTCCTCTTTAAACTCTGAAAGGAGTTTTAGGACTTTTGCTTTGAAATGTTCACTTAGAAATGAGGGATGCTCTTTCAACAATACTGTTTACTTGCACCTTCTTGAAGTATAATGAATGTCTACAAGTTGTTTTTAACTATGATGAAACTTCCTGTGTTTATTAAGCTTAACAGCTATTAAGATTGGTGTGCAGTCTGTACTCTGAAACTTTCAGAGACTTCCCTTTGTTGCGGCTTCCCTCTATTTTTAGGATCCAAGAATATGATTTATTTATTTATTTTTGAGGTCTAAAACATGTTGAGAATCTTACAGGTGCCAAATATCTGATGGATCGAATAGCCCCATCTCAGGCCTTTATCATGTGCTCCCCTGTATAATGATTACACACAGATCTGTCATAGATCTTGATCTGGCCTGAAATCATCATTTTAAACTTATCAAAGGCCTGTTTTTTTTCTTGTCAATGTTTTATGATGACCAACACTTTGGCCATTCAATGAATTCTAACAGATTCACTTATTGAAAAATAAGAAATAAAAAGCCAAAACTTCAGCAATACACTCTGCAACCCTTTTCCTATAATACAAGTTATTTCAAATGATATTTCCAGTTGTGTAGGAATGAGTTTTCCTTAAAAATAAAGCAAGATCTCCACTGCTTTGAGAGATGGCACAAACAAACAATATAAGTAAAACACACATAGCATTTAATTTCTAGAAGTGTTGAACCTTCTGACTTTCATTTGAAATGATTTCCATTTAATTAGCAGTTAGCTAGTGATTTCCTTCTAAGCACTTTTAGCAGAGGTGAGCACCTAATTTTCAGACTTTCGGTGGAGTTATTGTCATCTGATCATCCTGCAGCATTCTTTTTCCCGTTTATCTTCTGCTAAATTTTGACCAAATGAGGTCTGATAACATTCTAACATGTGATTAACTCCCACACAACCATCTGGGGAGGAGGCGTAAGCTCCGTGGGAAGTAAGTGCATGCTACACAATTGTTTTCATGGCCTAGAGGGTTAGCTTCTGTGGAACTTTCTCAGTGCCAGAAGAAAGTAGTAATTCATTAAACAAACTAATCCCTGTGAGCTCCCCCCCCCCCCCCAAACACACCTCCAGAAGTGAGTAAAGAGGGCTTGGACAAGATTTCCATGAATAGTTTAGGACATTAATTGTTCAACATGTCAACTTACTTTGTAGATACTTCTTCACCCATAGAGCAATTGGGGTACCCATGAACTAGCTTTTAAACTATCTGGCAACACTGCTAAACCGGAACTTTTAAGATCTCGCTGTGAGTTTACCCAAAATGCTAAAAGCAACGAGCAGACCATATTCTTGCTGGAAAACTAAAAAGAACAAACGGAAGCCTGGGAGGAAACAGGGGAAGGTCTGAGAGCATGAGCAGGGAACGCTTCCTGAAGACACTCACCTCTTTCCATTGCTGCCCCGGAGCATCGCCTTCCCCAGCACTCTCGATTTGGTTTCCAGCTCCTGCACCTCTTCCAGTAGCGTTTTCCTGCAGGTATGCTTGGCTCTGTGTTACGAAGACAAGGCAAAGAAAGGAGGGCATAGGGTTAGCCTGGGCAGAGAGATCCGTCATGCCCCTCTAGGGTTCTATTCACCAAGATTGAGCTAGGGGTCTGGCCCCCAGGGGACAGTCTCAGGACAATTGTGTGTGTGGCAGTGGCACTGCTGTCATACTCTGGGGGGGAGGGGGGGAGGGAAGAACATGCACAGGGCATCAGAAGCTACCACATCTACTGTGGTTTGGATTGAAATATGCATGAAACAATCACTGTATTGTATTCAGAGCAGTATTAGGAATCATAGTACTTCCACAAAGATTTTTCAAAAGGGTGAAGAGGAAGAGGAGGAGAAGAGGAGGAGGAGGAGGAGGAGGAGGAGGAGGAAGGGGAAGGGAAAGGAGAAGAGGAGGGAGAGGAGGAAAAGGAAGAGGAAGAGGAAGAAGAAGAAGAAGGGGAATGGAAGGAAGAGGAGGAGGAGGAAGAGGAGGAGGAGGAAGAGAAGAAGGAGGAAGAGGAGGAGGAAGAAGAGGAGGAGTAGGAAAAAGAAAGGAAGGAGGCAGGGGGAGGACAAAGAACGGTGACAATGGTGGGGGAGTAGGAGGAAGTGGAGGAGGTGGAGAGGAACAACAGTAACAGCCCTTGTTACTGTCAGTCACTGGATTTGGCCCAGAAGGATCCAGTCACTCAGATCAAAGATGGGGCCTGCAGATATTTATGGGCCTGTCTCTAAGCTTTTCAATGTGGAACCTGAAGAGGCTTTAAATCATCACCAGAGAGAACACCGGCTGGTTCTTTGCCCCTCCTGTGATCAGGAGCCCAGTGTCAGCTGACTCCCTCCCCTCCCCCACCTTTTTCTTTCTTAAAGTAGAAAAACAGCCCTGGCTATAGCAGAAGTGGGATTTAGGGGGAGGGGAGGGTTCCTAGGCAATGCTCTGGGAATCCCCCCTTGGTTGCTGCTAGCAATACTTAGTTTAGTGCTCAGGTCTCAGCATGTGGAAGTTTGGACCGTGTGGTGATGGAAAACATGATGTCACACCTGGTAGCACTTGGTGCAAGGACATGTGGTGCTGAGGTTTGAACTCAGGTCCTGGGACATACAGAGCTTGCAATCTCTGGCCATTGGGCTGTCTCCCTGATCCCAGAAATAGGTTGGTTTTGTCTCTTTGTTTGGGCACCACACCTGGTGGTGCTCAGGGCTTACACCTGGCTCTGAGCTCAGGGATCTCTTGGGTTGAGGCTCGGGGAACCATATGTAGTGCTGGGGACTGAACCTGACTGCACAGGTTGGCTTTGCCCTATACTATTTCTCCAGCCAAGAAATGAGATATTTTTTTTTGCTCACTTTCATGCTCTTCATGTCAAACACTTGACCTGAAATTTGGGGTCAACACACATTTCCAGTACTCCCATCCTTCCTTCACAGAGACAAGTTAGGGCCCTCCAGTGCTATATATCATGGTGTGGAGCGACTGCAGAGAAAACTGGAAGCAAGCTGGCCTTCTCTGAAGAGTTTAAGAGATCAGCCCAGAAGTTTCTCACCAGATGTAGTTACACGTCCCTTTGTGCAATGAAACCAAAAGCAGTGCCTTACAATATTCAAATCATTAGCTGATCTCAAGTTCCTCCTAATCTTCAGACTAAAGGCAGAGTTGCTGGTTGAAAAACAACCTAGTCTATGAAGTAAAGGGAATTCACCAGTTTAAGGTAAAGGTTGAGGAAAAAAGGGATTCATTACTTGGCAATACAAGGCAAGTCTCCTTATTAGGACAAGCTCTGCATTCACTTGATCTCTAGAGAAATACATGGGAGGATTCTACTGTAGAATCAAAGAGAGAAGAACAAAAATCGAGCATCTGGGTAAGGAAGTCAAAATCAATGACAGGGGCATTCTGAAGACTAAGCTATTTCAGTGGAATCAGAAATTCCCGCCTCACTTCCACCTTCTAGAAAGAAAGTCTGTTAAGATAATATTACCCCATCATCCCTGAACACTTGGAGGTAATCAGTAATGGACTATTAGGACTGAGATACTGTGTGTGAGCCCACCAGTCCTTCCCCTCAAAGTAAACAAGGGAAGTGAACCCCAAAGCTCTAACACATAATACCTTCAACACATCAAAAGTGTCCTGCCACTCTGTGGAGATAACATACTTAGTTCAAAGCAGAGACGATGGAATTTTAATTGAAACAGCAAATAAGGAAATGTTTAACATTTTGCTGAAGAGAGTAAGAGGACGCTGAAATTTACACTGTTCAATGATATTGACTTACTGTGCCTCAAACTTTATGTTTCAGTTCATGGGTTTATGGGGCTATATTGATAACGTGCCAACTGTGTGCCAAGTTTAATCTTTATCAGATTCACTCGAAGGACAGAGCCCCCCATCCACCCCATGTCCTGCTAGTCTTGAAGGATGAATGTGCGCTCACATGTTTACAAATTGTTTCCATCCCACCATCACCCACCCTGCCTTCGGACTCCCCACTTCCCTATCTGCCCTCCAGAGCGAGTAGAGCTCAGTAACCTCTGGACAACCTTAGGGGGTACTTCTGGGATGGGCAAAGACAGTGACAGCAAGAAGAAGCTGAGATCAGGAGAATCTTCACCATTTGAAATCTATAAGTTATTCCTTGCCCCAATCACCCATCCCTCTATAAAAAATATGACCCACCACATTGTAGCTCTTAGTTCTTACTTGGTCACAATATTGCCTCTGTGGGAAATGATCAGAGCATATGCATGCTACCTGGCCCTGTGTCTGTGTTGCACGCAGATAAAGTTATGAAAGAATCCAAGAGTTACTAAGCAATTTTATAGTATTGCCTTAGGTGTGCTCTTATGGACTAGTCTGAGAACCTGAGAACTGAGCACTGGAGAACATGGGATGATACACGGGCTACAGCTACTTTTCCTGCAAACAACCCTGGAGTAGAAGGGGTGCTGTCAATTTATAAGTGTTTTCTCACCATCTTTACCTAACAGGGCTTCAATCTGACAAACAATGCTCAAATCTCCCCTGCCAAAGTCCTCTTGTGAACTGATTAAAACCCAAGACTTAAAGGTCTCAAAGGCCCATCTTCAAAAACTAGTTACTGACTAGTAATGTAATGTAAACCTAATGTAATTTAAGCTCTCTGATCCCTCTCCTCTATGGTGTGGGTTTGGTTTGTTTATTATTTTTGTTTGTTAGGTTTGGGGGGGTCATACCTGGCAGACACATTCAGGGGACCATATGTGGCATTAGGGATTTGAACCAGAGTTGCAGAGACATAGTCACAGGCCAAGCAGATGCCTTTCCTCCTATACCATCTCCCCAGACTCTGGTTTGGTTTATTCTGAATCATGACTGGGTTACTGCAGACTTTGAAAGGAAAGAGACTGACTCGGAATCTTGAACTTTTCTTTTTTCTTGTTATTGGGGTCATACCTAGCGGTGCTCAGGGTTTACTTCTAGCTTTTTGCTTAGGGACTATTCCTTCCATGTTTGGAGGACCATGTGGATTTCCGGGGCTCAAACCTGGGTCTGCCACATCCAAGGCAAGCTCCTTTCCCACTATGGTACCAACCCTGGCTCCTGAATCTTGAACTTTTTATATTTTTCTGGTTTCTGACCTCTTTTCCTGGACTCTCTCTTTAGCTGGGAAAGGTAGCAAATTAAAAGGAAATTCACATCCAACAGTGGAGAAAAATGTAGGTATAATGGGCTTCAAAAGCAATTAGTGTGGTTAGAGTGTTCTTTTACTTTCAACTGAGGCCCATTTGTATACAGAAATTTCTTATTACCTTTTCTTTCCATTTTACTGCCTAGCTGGGATTAAAATCAGGAAATGAAGTCATTCTGGAATTGCTGAATGTATTGTGTGATGACTGAGAGTGTGGGAGATACAGGCAGATAAAAGGAGCCGGGTTCGTGCATTCAGTGGCCTTGGGCTTTACATTCTTTTTATAAAGCAACACTAACAAATTTCTCCTTGATGAGTTTAAGTACATGGCAGCTTACCTAAGCGTTCTGTCATACGTAAACATTTTGGAAGAGAACAAGTGAGAGAATACTGAAATAGTTCTGGGAAATTTAAACCTTGTGCTTCTAATAAAAATACTCATTAGCCAGGTATTGCATATAATCAATCAATTATTTTAATAAAAGATGTGTTAGTTTGGCCCCTCATGCAAACTCTGGTCAATAGGATGACAGTAGCATTTTATGGGATCCAAATCAGATTCAAGGTAGTCTAACAATGGATCTTTAACCAGAAAGTTGATAGACTCCAGAAGAGTACCAAACTCAGAATCTTTTTTCAGTTCCAGATCATGAAAGGGAGAAAGACTTGGCAAAGAAGGGCAGAAAGATGGAGTGAGTTGCTTTCTTAAATTCTCATAGAAACATGTGAATAGGCAGGTCTGTCTGGTTATGGAATTAAAAAACCACTAAAATTCAGCCCCAAAAGTCCTGCAGATGGGTCTGAGGCAAGCCCTCAACCAGTAACACTATCACAGAATGTGCTCTGTGGTATTTTAATTCTTACTTCATTAAAAACTGTTCTTGGAGTTTGGGTGGATATAGTTCAGCACCAGAGTGCTTGAGTGGTATGTGTGAGACTCTGGGTTCCATACATGGTACCATATGCACCCAAAAGTTAAATAAAAAACAAACCAAGAGGGGCTGGAGAAATAATATAGATTAGGCAATTGCCTTGCATACAGCCTATCTACATTCTATTTTCTGCAGCCCATAGTCCCCTTAGCTCACCTGGATTGATCTCTGAGTACAGAGTTAGGAGTAAGCCCAAGATCACTGGGCGTGGCCCCACAACCAAAATAATAAATAAAATATTACAATAGAACATCAATCTTATTAGCAGTTCAAGCAGTGCATCATTCATTAAATATTTGGCAATTTGAACCAAATGGTGGGTGGCTGTGGATAACTGGAATTAGTATTTTTGCAGGAAGGAGAAAATATAGAACACTAAAGTTAAATTTGAAGAACAAAATTTACAGTTAAAATTTGGGACCTCGTCAGAGGAAAGCAGCTCATATGTGATTTCCCTTCCTGGGAGAAGCTTCTGAACTTGCTTCACTCAACAATGACTATTTCTGGCTGGGAGGAACAATAGGATAAAACATGAACCAGCCAGCCTCTGTGTGGCCCCAAGAGCACATTTCAAGACCCTTTACTCTTTCCATATGCTGGTGGTGGATGTAGTATCATTTGATTTATCCTTGTTAAAATGTAAATGGCATTAATTCAGTGTCAAGGGAAGACAAAATCAAGCCCCTGTTTGAGTGAACAGATAATTTGCCTCCGTGTGTCCAGAAACTTTTGCTTGGAAGGTGTTGGAAAAAACCAAGAAAATAGGCAAGGAAGAAGAGATGTAACTTGAGAACAATTTCTTTGATAATCAACATTTTTTACATTAACCTAAATAACTGAATTTAAAAAATGGATGAATTTATAATCAAAGTAATCTTTGATGTACTATATGCAATCATTATAAATTGAAAAGCAACCTGAATTAGCCAATACATTACATTTACCTAACTTGACAAACTAATTGATTATTCTTTATACTTGATAAACTATTGATTAAAAAATTATTAATTTTGCAGGATTACTTGATTATCCTGCAAAATTGAAGAAAGATTGTACCTTAACTGGGATATGTAGTATAAGAGCAAATTACAAATTCACACTTTATTTGGGGGGTAGGTATTTATTAAAGTAAAAAAAAATCTTTCTTGGCTAGATATGAGCCGGTGGTGACGGGGCAACTGCGGCTTCATGGGATGGGGGGCAGAACCGGGACGTCCTTCTTTCCCTGCCGAGACCACAAGTTGCCCCCCACGAGCAGCTCTCTGGCACGAACATGGACCCTGAGGCACACAAACCAATCTCGGAACTATTCGGCTTTTGGCAGAAATCCCTTCAGACTTAATTAGTAAAATATCAGAAATCCAAAATCATATGGTCTTCATAACCGGCAACAGAAAACAAATTATTTCACAATGCCTTTTCAGCAGTTCTGATTGTTGGGAGGAAATTCCAGATAATAATGGTGCATCTTTTGTCAAAATAATGAATGTAATCAAAGTAGAGAGAGAGTTAAGTGGAAATCATCTGCCTCACAGGCACGGGGAGGGTTGACATGGGGGGTATATTGGGGTTTTTGGTGGTGGAAAATATGCACTGGTGAAGGGATGGGTGTTTGATCATTGTATGACCGAGACTTATACCTGAAAGCTTTGTAACTGTTCTCATAGTGATTCAACAAGTAAATTAAAAAAAATCTTTACTAACTATAATTTTATTCCCAATGACTCTGATTCTGTTATTTACAGTACAGAGTTTTAACAGATAAAATAGAAGCTATGCCCAATCAAGACATTTTAGAAATTAGAATTATTTAATTTTGACAAATAGTTGCAAAAGTTAGTGAACAAAAAGAAATATCACCAATGAAAATTCTGTCTTCTTCTCTCTGAATTAGGTACTATCTACTGTCAAGATATTGCCAAAATGAAGATTTCCTCTCCCCACCCCCCAAAAGCCTTAACTGTCAGGCAAGAACAAATTTCACAGTGTAAGAAGAAGGGAAAGATAAAAATGAAATCTGATATATTTTCCTGGAAGGTTTGGATTAAAACCTCAGTTCTCTCCCTCAGGGTCCCCAGATAATTATGTTTTCCTCAAAGTAATGCCAATCCAGAAATCTCAATTTTCAGAGAAGTTGTCAACCACTGACAAGAGGCATCAGTCTTTTTCCACAAACAAACAAAAACATTATCTTATTTGTAGTGTTCTATCTTTTGTCTATGAATGAAATTGATACATTATCTTGGAACTCAGTTGCTTATTTTACAATGCTTACTTAAAATGTTTTTCAGATACTTATATCTGAATAAGAAGAAATTTGAAAACAAGAAATTTGGCACATATCAACAAAAATGAACTATGAATCACTTCCCATTCAAACTCATGTTAATGATTCCACATTTGTGATTGATATTCCCATAGAACTAAAAACTGAAGATCTAGAATCATTATATTTGAGTGATTATTTCAGTGAGGTACTTGGAAAAATGAAGAACATTCTTGTAATGTGAAATTATTCACAGCCATACAACCATTTCCTTTAAATGTGGGATTTAATGCCAGGCTACCTTTGTGATTACTGAGCATTAATGCCTAAGTGGAAGGAGAAATGGATTTTGAGTAACCTGGTGGGATGGGTCTGCACTTAGAACTTCTTTCTCAAGAATAGGCAACATCCCTATTGACCTTCACTGTTTTTCTTGGAGGCACTTTTTTTCTCACACCAAAGAGGTTAATAGCACAGGTTAATATCAAACCCACTGTCCTTTACAACCTATGCTGGTAGGTGGCAGGAGTATTTCTTTTTTAATTTTTGGCCAAACCTCCCATACGTATAACTGTGTGCATGAGGGAGAATGTGCAGGACAAGTGAAGGCATAGCTGGGTAAGACTTTTAGGGCTACGTAATTTTCCACTTACGCTCTCCAGGCGACATCTTCGATCAGACATGCAGTAGGAACCAAAAATAACCCCAACCAAAAGTATGGGGAGCTCAGGACCATGGTTGCCTGCAAGACATATAAATGATACATGTATTAGAGATTTTTCTTTGGAAACCAGTGAGATATAGTATAACCACTATAAAACATTCCATAACACAAAAGCAACAGAAAGCGTTGCATTCAGGGGTGGTTCAGGAAGCACATCCAGGATGCTGAAGGGGTGACATCCTCTCCACAATCATTAGCTCTTAAACCTCCTTTCAGCCTTGCATATAAGGATGCTGTCCTTTCTAGGGAAGTTCTGGCATTACCAAACTATAAAGTTTGGAACCACATGATTTCACTGGACTTCTCTCATTCACTTTATTTAGCCTCAGCTCACGTTCTTTTGATGCTTATTCATAAAACCACAAGAATCTCTCTTAATCTCAGAAGAGGAACAGATTCCAGAGGAAAACATTATAGTACATGTCTTGAAGGGAGTCAAAATCAGGTAGTATCATGTTGCTACATGAATGGCCACTTCTAGGTATGCAGTTCCTTAGAAAGGGGATTTTTTCAGTGTACACATAGTTTGGTTGCTTTTTGGCTACACTTAGGGGTGCTCAGGGCTTACTCCTGGCTCTGCTCTCAATGTTGTGCCAGAGATCACACCTGTGTTAGCTGCATGCAAGACAAGTGCTCTATCTGCTGTACTATTGCTCCACCCCGCAGTGTAAACATATTTGTAGCTTAGATCTACTTAGAAAGGTCTCCTTTCTCCACTGTGTGCAATTACTGTATAATCAAACATGAAAATGGATGGAGGTTTATTCTTTAATTTCTCAATAAAGCTAAATGACTTCACCAATAAAAATACATCATGGAGTACAATCTGTATTATGCAAGGAATCTTACATAGCACAATCCTATTTGATGGTATTTCAAAGGATAACTAGGACAGTGGGGAAAGGGGGAAACTTCTCAATGAATAGAGTGTGGGCTCTGCCAAAGAAGGTGGTCAGGATTTTAACAGAGAGAGAGAGAGAGAGAGAGAGAGAGAGAGAGAGAGAGAGAGAGAAGAGAAGAGAAGGCAATACTAGATGAAAGAGTGAAAGCTGGAGAGAGCAGTGAGTAGCTCAGCCTTTGAAGAGACTTCCTTATTCCAAAGGGTCTAAATGAAAAAAAAAACACGAAGCTTTGGGACCAAGTTAGATGTCAGTGAGAAGTTGAAAAGATAACTTAGGGCAAAAACCACAATGCTTGTCTGGAAAGATGGGCCACTTGGAAAAGTTTCACCAAAGTTAAGATTTGACTAAACATTTTCCATTTTCCAAATTTCACCAAAGTTAAGAATTGACTAAACATTTTCCATTTTCCATTCATTGTATTTTCCCTCCTAAAATCTTAGCCATTTGACAGTCCTTGAAGATAGATGCTTTCCTCTAAGTCATTACAAAGAAGAATAAGAAGAGCACAGGGGCTGGGACACAACAAACCTCAGGACCCTGATAGGGACCTGGGAAACCTGAATCGACGGGAGGGGGCAGGGCAGCCCTCTTGATACTGCACAGTAACCACACCACCTTGTTAGTTCATCAACCCCCATCTGAGCATGGCTTGCCTCTCAGAGCCTGTCCTGCAGTTTCTCCCTCTGCACCCCATGTGGCCACAGTTGGTCTCTCTAGCCATATCCAAGCCCAGCTGCATCTCTCTTGCTTCCGAGTTCCTTCCCACAACCCTATTTGGGTCATCAGAATTTTAGGACAGTAATACTGGGAAGCACTGAGGCTCAGAGTGCAAGAGTGGAATTCCAATCCTATCAGTGGAGAACTTGATTCTTTTCCCAAAAAGGAGCTGCAAGAATAACTTCAGAAGCATGATAAGCAGAGCATATCTTGCCCCATCAATTACATCTCTCAGAATTCAACCTGGCAGTAGTAAGGAAATGTGTAATGAAAATTAGAACATTCACAAGAATCTCAACTATTAAAGAAATTGAGCTAGATATCCAAAAAGGGGATTTATGAAATGTACTGCAGTCCTTATACACTATATGGACTGTGGTGCAGTAATTAAAGCAACAGCACACATGCTGACATAAAGATATATTGAATTCTATTGCTAATAGAAAAAATATGGGGTTCTATAGGCAACCTCTTACAGGGGTTGTGGCACAGGGAGTGTGGAAAGGAAGCACAATTGGTCCAGCTTTTGTCTTAAACTTAAGAGATGTATCTAGATGCAGTATACCCACAAGTTAATGCATCTTATAGTACTAATGATTACACATGTGCTATAAATCAACCTATAACATAATTTTTATAATCATGTTTTGAGATTTCCTCCTCTTAAAGACAATTCCAGGAGTGGATTGAGAGCCAAGTGGGTTGCCTTACATGATGCTGACCTGAGCTGGATCCCTGACATCCCAGATGGTCCCTTAAACTCTGCCAGAAGTGATTTCTGAGCAAAGAGCCAGGAATAAGCCCTGAACACTGCAGGCAAAAACCAAAGGACAATTTTATTTATTTATTTATTTATTTATTTATTTATTTTTATTGAATCATTGTGAGATGGAAACCACAAAGCTGTTCACAATTGTGTTTCAGTCATACAATGTTCCAACACCCATCTCTCCACCAGTGTACAGGGCTGGAGCGATAGCACAGCGGGTAGGGCGTCCGTCTTACAAGCGGCCAACATGGCCGACCCGAGTTCGATTCCTGCGCCCCTCTCGGAGAGCCCGGCAAGCTACCGAGAGTATTCGATATGCCAGACACAGTAACAACAAAGTCTCCAATGGAGACGTTACTGGGCCCGCTCGAGCAAATCGACGATCAACGGGAGGGCCTTTACTTACTTTTTACTTAATGTCCCCAGTTTCCCAGTTTCCCTCCCATCATCACCCCCAATGCTCCCTCTTCCAGTCTGCTTCTATGACAAGCAACTTTTCTCTCTCTCTCTCTCTTTCTCTCTTTCTCTCTCTCTCTCTCTCTCTCTCTCTCTCTCTCTCTCTCTCTCTCTCTCTCTCTCTCTCTCTCTCTCCTTTTGTTCATTATGGTTTGCAGTACAGGTACCAAAAGGTCATTGTGTTTATTCAGGGTGTTGACCATTCTTATCGGGAGGGTATATCTGGAGAAACTTTTTTTTTTAATTGGGTGGCAGCTTTGGGGTGTGGATATGAGTGGCGGGGCTTTTGGAGGTACAGCAGGTTGGGGAGAGGTAGCCCATCCCGACCCTGAGAAAGCCTGGAGATTTCAGTCACAAAACCTGCATACCCAAATTTTCAGCAGATTAATTATCTTGGTGAGGTCTGTCCCAAGACAATGGAGTCTCGCTAGGGGCATGGTGGTGATTTTGAACTGTGGGAACAAGTAGTTGCTGGGGGCTCTCTTTGGGCCAGCACCAGGCAACCTGTCTCCCTCTGATCTAGCCTTGCATGGAGTCCAACAATAATTGCGGCTTTTGATCTCTTTCGAGATTTATTCATGGATCTCTGAAGTGAGTCAAGTAGAAGCGTTTACATGGTGGTGCCAGAGTTGTTTATGGGGGTGACTGCCAGTGCTTATATAGGAAAGTGGGGGAAGGTAGCCCATCCTGACTTGAGAAAGACTGGAAATTTCAAAACATGCATTCCTGAATTTTCAGCAGATTATATCTCGGTGAGGTTCGTCCCAAGATGATGGCATCTGCCTGGGGGCATGGTGGCGATTTGGATTGTGGGAGCAAGTGGTTGCCAGGAGCTTTGCTTGGGTGGACACCAGGAACCCCCCATCCAGTCTACCCTGGTCTGTTCAGCCTTGCGTGGGTTCAAGGTTAGCTGCGAGTTTTGATCTCTTTCGAGATTTATGGGTCTATGGAGCAAAGCCAATAAATGGGTTGTATGGCTGAGCTGGAGATGGTTTGTGCTCATGGCTCCCAAATACCTAACTCTGGCTGGTTTTTGGAAAACGTTGTCCTGAGTCATTAGAGTTTGGCCAGAGGTAAAGTGGCAATTTGGGGGTGTCAGGAGGGCTGACGGCACCATCAGGTTGCTGATGCCCTCATTCTCCGTGTTCAGGTAGACACACCAGTGGCATTGTGCCCTTTGGGACCCAGTGGCAGCAGCAGCTCACATCCAGGCAAGGACTGGGACCAAAGCAAAGGCTGCTACTGTTCATGGGTAGGCACTCTGAGTAGGCTGTAGCCACCAGTCCAAAAGAACCTTCCCAGGAGGCACATGTCCCCATCCTTGGTCTCCAGATAGTTGGCGTTTAGGGAGGCCCTCCTTATAATATGCCACAGGTGGCACTGGTGCTGCAGGCTAGTCTGAGGAAGAAATGGTGGTGGGGATACCCTGCCAGTGGAGAGCTGCAGGAGTAGGTCTCCCAAGGTGAGAACCCAGGTGCCCCTCAACCCTGGGAGATGCACATCGTGGTAGTGCCAAGTCGGACGCTCCCCCTCACTCTAAAACTTTTGCTGCCAAGGCGGCTGGCTGCCCTTAGCGCCGAGAGCTGCAGTAGCTCTGTCAGCTTGGGAGCCTACATGGGTGCTGCCACCATCTTCACAAGTCCCACTCTGGTCGGTGCTCTACCTCAGGCACCGACTTGGTTCTCCTTTTTTTTTCTTTTTGTGTCACACTCAGTGATTCACAGAGGTTACCCTTGGCTCATGCACTCAGGAATTACTCCTGGCGGTGCTTGGGGGACCATATGGGATGTTGGGGATAGAACCTGCGTCGGTCAGGTGCAAGGCAAACGCCCTACATACTGTGCTATCACTCCAGCCCCTTGGTTCCACTTTTAAAGTCATTCTTTTTGAGAGAAAATACTTAAAGGGCACTTACATTTTTTCTTGCATAACTTTCATGACCCCATCAGCCCTGTTGTTCAGAGAGCTGAGAGCCCTTGCCACTCTGCCAACTCTCTTGCCTGCCGCCGTGCCACTGCCGCCTTCTCTCTCCATATCCCAAAGGACAATTCTAGCTCTCAGAAACAATGGTGTCACCCAGACCTTGATAGAGCAATCCCTTTACATTACCATATATATCTTTATCCATCTCTATACATTTGTAAATTCAGAAAAAAGCATGAAATGAGAAGTGTGATTGCTGTCTTTAATTTTTCTCTGTGGTGATTTCCACTCCCTAGATTTTTTTCTATAGAAACCACAGATTACTTACATATAAGAGAGCTCTAACTTGGCCCTCTCTCTTTCATCTGTTTCTAAACAAATGACAGGAAGTCTTCAGATGAGCCAGCAATTGTGCAAGCCCAGCCTCCTACTTCTTGCCCCCTTGGCTATCATGATCCCCAGCTGCCGAGAGAAGTGGGGGCATCTTAGGTGTTGCTCTCCTGGATATGCTTAATATGCTGCCTGGTTTACAGAATGAGGACTGTTCAGTGTCAGCTGTGTGAACAGCTCTGGGTCACCTGCAGGGTGTATTTATCTAAGACTACAGTCTTTTAAAGTACCTTCTTACAACAATACTATACTGTCTACAGACAGAGTAGCAAGCACAGAAGGATACACTTGGAACTTCCCTGTTGGAAATGTGAAACCCTAACCCAAGTTAACAAAGGTGATATGGAGACTTGGAAATGTTGGTGGTACCTTTTTAAACAAAACTAAGTTTTTGTGTGTATTATCAGAAAAGCATCTTACCTTCTTGATTTTCATAGGATGAATAGGCCCCAAAGTCCTACAATCTTTGTTAATGTCACAGGGTTGAATCATTTAAATTGCATTAGTGTTCTTGTTCTCAACATAACAATTAATGCTTACTGTGTTGTGTTAGGTGACAAATGGCCACTTAATTACTTATCAAGTACCAATAAAGTTTTTTAAATAATTATTTTTTATTGACTCACCATGAGATAGTTACAAAGTTGTTCATGATTGGAATACAGTCGTTATTCCAATACTCATCCCTTCACATTTCCCACCACCAATGTCCCCAGTGTCCCTCCAGTCACTCTCCCCCCACCCCAGCCTGCCTCTGTGATAGGCATTTCTCTCTCTCTCTCTCTCTCTCTCTCTCTCTCTCTCTCCTCTTTCTTTCTGGGAATTATACTTCGCAATACAGGTTCTGAAATGTTATAATGTATATCCCTTTAAGCACTCAGTTCTTGTCCAGAGTGATCATTATCAACTATCATTGTCATAGGATCCCTTCACTATCCTAACTGTCCTCCCCTCGCTCTTCTACTTCTGGCAAGCTTCCATCTGTGGGCCAGTCCTCCTGGCCCTTATTTATACTGTTCATAGGCATTAGTCTCATATCAAATGTAGAATTTTCTGATGTGCTAACAGTCCCTTTGGGGAAAATGCATCCCTCCCTTACCCCATCTTTAGATAGCAGTGATTATTAACCATTTGGGTGCTAAATGCATTACAACTCACTATAACAAACTGGATAGAAAGTGAGGTTAGGGTAGATCAAATCTTGTGCTAAATTAGCACCCAAACAGGTGGGCACCCAGATAGGACAGATGACTTGGCTGATTGTGCTGAGCTGTGTGGCAATCCACCCCATTCTCCTGTTAAATTCTTGAGCAGAGCACTGTCTAGGGATGTCTCTGAAAATTGTAGGTCTGGGGAGTAAGCATTCACTCGTTTGAGCATGCTACCAATTACACATATACTTCCCAGGACCACTATCAGCAAACAGGTGACAGATGAGAAAAGGGTTCAGAAGAACACTGTGAGAACCCATACTAGGTATGGACAGTTTGTGTTTCCTGGTGAGGGGGCGAAGGTGAGCCCATGGAATAAAGACCAATAAAGCAAATGCTCATCTACAAGAGGGAAGATAGGATTTCTTTGCCAGTCTTGTGCACCAGGCCTTTAAATTATGCATTCATTAAGCCTGCAGGGTCCCCATTTAACAGAAGAGAAGTTAAGACTGTAAACCCCCAGGATCTAAGGCCAGAGTAGGGTTTCCAGAATTCAGATTGATGCTGATTGAAAGTCTACTCTCCCCCCTTGAGTATGAGGAATGAGCAGAGTGAAAGAAAACTGGGAGACTTTGAAAAATTACAACAAATCAACTAATCAACAAAACACCACAAGAAGCAGGCTCCAAATCCTATGTGCCAGAAACAGTAGCACCAAAAGAAAACCAAACCAAATTATCACTCTGCCTTGGAAAAATACCTGTGCCTGCAGTCCTTCCTCTACTTGCTTCTTGTCACCCCTTCTTCATTCCCCTAAAACTGCTTTTCATTCAGCTTTCGTTTTGTTGGTGAGGTTCGCCTCTCTAAAAATGTGCCTTTCCATGAATGCATGTATGAAAAGCGAAATATTCTCCCCATATGGAGATTCCTCGGGGTGCTTGGTGTGTGGCGGTCCATTTAGGAGTTATGTCTCTAAAGTCTTGGTTGAAAGGCATGTGACAGTGGAGGAAGGAGGCAGACACTCAATTGGTGGGTGTGGTGCTGGAATGTTGTATGCATGAAACTCGTTCAATAACAGAACTGTAAATCGCGGTGCTTCCAATAAAATTTAAAAGGGGGGCAAGGGTGTGACACATGTGTACATCCACCCTCTGCAGAGCAGCAACTGCTCAGCAATCACAGAACAGACTGCACACACGGGTGCTAATTTATAGCAGCAGGAAATGCCACAGACAGATACAACTTTCGTGAAAACCACTTGCCACAGGAGGAAAGAAGCAAATTCCAGGCAGATATCAAGTTCTCTGGTTATCATCATTCCAGTTCACTCTGCCCTGCACAAAATGTCTTAGACCCTCATAACAATTGTAAGCTCAGGTTTTCTGAAAAGGGGGACGGCATCTCAGTTCACTGCCTTGGAACATCTTCTCAGGATTATTCTGCCAACAACTTATGCCAGGAATCTGGTGTGAAAGCAAATGCAGTTTTAGACAAATTCCAAGTGACAACTAAATTTTATCTCTGATAACTCACAAAGTAAGTAGTGCCTTGTGTGCCCAATCCTGGTAAGCACATGCCAGCCCAGTGGCATATTTGTTCCACCTGGGCACAAGGGATTTGAACTTCAAGTCTATGCCAGCATATATCACTAACAGGTCACTTAAGAATGTGGCTTATGAACGGCTCCGGGCACTCTCCTCATTCGAACAGGTACTGCCAGTGCCCAGGGCAAGGGACTCTTTCTGGGCATGCGCAGCTAGCCTGATTCCCTAGAACAGCCGGTTTTCCCCCTGGATCTGTGCGGGACAGGGAACTGAGGCCCATCTCACGGAAACAAAGCTGAACGGCTCCTGGCACTCTCCTCATTTGAACAGGTACTGCCCGGTGCCCAGTGCCAGGGGCTCTTTCCAGAGCCGCAGCCGCATTAGCGGCCACGAATTATTCTTCCACTACATATCCCATAGGAACCATAAGTTACCCTCTTAGATGGAACCTTCCCTAGGTTAGCTCAAACACTAGAAACACAGTAGCCAATAACTCATTAAGCCTATCTCAACTCACTATGCATATCAAGCAGAATATAACAGTGAACGTGAAGGACTAAACCACACTGGTCACAATGGTAAAGCAATGCAAAAGCCCACCAAACTTTCTTATTGAAGAGGCTAGTCCAGAAGACACCAACAGTACTGCAGTGTTAGACAACCTCTCTGACAAGGAATTCAGAAGGGAGCAACTTAGGATGCTTAGGAAACTAAAAGAAACAATGAAAAGCAATGCCAATAAAAAACAAGAGGATTTGAAGGCAGAAATGAGGAAAATGCAAATGGAAATGTCAGACCTGAAAAACCTGGTAGGTGAATTGAAAAACTCAGTGGAAGGAATCAGCAGCAGAGTAACAGCTGCTGATAACAGAATCAGTAAGCTTGAAGATGAAGTTCAGAGACTCTCCAGAAAAGAGCAGAAAATGGAAAAGAGACTCACGATTCGGGAACAGATGGCAAGAGAAGATCGTGATGAAGCCAAGAGGGGTAACATAAGAATTACTGGCGTCCCAGAGGGACAGGAAGAAAACCTTGATGAAGAAGAAACTGTCAAAGACATCATTGCTATGTTTCCAGAGCTGAAGAAAACTTGTGACCACATTCAGGAGGCCCAAAAGGTACCAGCTAGTAGAAATCCGAATAAAAATACCCCAAGACACATCCTGATCAAAATGACCAAAACCTTAGATAGAGACAAAATTCTGAAAGCAGCAAGATCGAAGAAAGAAATCTCTTACAAAGGAGCATCCTTAAAATTCACAGCTGATTTTTCTGATGAAACCCTCATAGCCTGAAATTAAAAGACACAGAGTGGCAGGGTGGATTAGAAAATTGAACCCAACATTCTGCTGCCTACAAGAAACACATCTCATAGTCAAAGCAAACACAGACTCAGAGTCAAAGGCTGGAAAACAATCCTACAGGCAAACAGCTCCCATAAAAAAGCTGGGGTAGCCATCCTAATATCAGACCACATCGATTTTAGAGTGAAGAAGGTCACAAGAGACAGTGAAGGCCATTTCTTACTGATCAAAGGTTCTGTACAACAGGAAGAACTTACAACACTAAATGTATACGTACCTAATGAGGGACCAGCAAAGTACTTAAAACAACGACTCACAGATTTGGAGAAAGACAACAATAGCAACACAATACTAGTGAGAGACTTCAACACCGCTTTATCACCTCTTGATAGATCAACCAGACTCAAGCTAAATAAGGACATACTTCATCTTAGGGAAACAATGGAAGAAAGGGACTTAGTAGATATATACAGGACACTTCTTCCTCAAAAAGCTGAATACACATTCTTCTCAAGCGTAGATGGAACATTCTCCAAGATAGACCACATACTGCACCACAAAACATATCTCCATAAAATTAAGAAGATAGAGATTGTATCAACAATCTTCTCAGACCATAATGCGCTGAAATTAGAAGTAAATCACACACAAAAGCAGAAAACTAAATCAAACACCTGGAAATTAAACAGTGCACTACTGCAAAACGAGTGGCTTAGAAAGGAAATTGAAGAGAAAATCAAAAGATTCCTAGAAATGAATGAAAATGAGGACACGAGTTACCAAAACTTATGGGACACAGCAAAAGCTGTGTTAAGAGGAAAGTTTATAGCTCTACAAGCATTCCTCAGGAAGGAGGAGCGAGCACACATAAATAACCTAACCTCACAGCTTAAGAGCTTGGAGAAGGACCAACAAAAGGAGCACAACCCGAACAGGAGGAAGGAAATAATAAAACTCAGAGTAGAGATTAATGAGATGGAAACCCAAAAAACAATCCGAAAGATCAATGAAACCAAGAGCTGGTTCTTCAAGAAAATTAACAAGATCGATAAGCCTCTAGCAAAACTCACAAAGAAAGGGAGAGAGAAAACCCTAATAAACCAAATCAGAAATGAAAAGGGGGTCATTACAACAGAAACTACGGAAATTCAAAGGATCCTCAAGGAGTACTTTGAGAAGTTTTATGCCACGGAACATCAAAACCTCGAGGAAATGGATAAATTTCTAGACTCCTAAAGACTTCCAAGGCTGAACCAAGAAGACCTGAAATACCTGAACAGACCTATCACCATCAAGGAAATTGAAATGGTAATAAAAAGTCTCCCAAAGCACAAAAGTCCTGGCCCTGATGGATTCACTAGTGAATTCTTCCAAATTTTTAAAGAGGACTTACTCCCAATCCTCTTTAAGCTTTTCCAAGAAATTCAAATATCAAAAACACTTCCGAAGAGTTTCTACAAAGCAATTATTACCCTGACACCAAAAGCAGACAGAGATACCACAAAGAAAGAGAATTACAGGCCAATATCCCTGATGAACACAGATGCAAAGATCCTCAACAAACTATTAGCAAATAGAATCCAACTACTCATCGAAAAGTTCATACACCATGACCAAGTAGGATTCAGCCCAGGGATGCAAGGATGGTTTAACGTTCGAAAATCAGTCAACATAATCCATCATATCAACAAAAGAAAAGATAAAAACCATATGATCATATCAATAGATGCAGAGAAAGCATCTGACAAGATCCAGTACCCCTTTATGATGAAAACCCTAGCCAAAATGGGTATAGAGGCGAGTTTCCTCAACATAGTTAAAGCCATCTACCACAAGCCTACAGCAAGCATTATTCTCAATGGGGAAAAACTGAGAGCCTTCTTTCTAAGATCAGGGACGAGACAAGGATGCCCACTCTCTCCACTGCTGTTCAATATAGTATTGGAAGTACTTGCAATAGCGATTAGTCAAGAAAAAGATATTAAGGGCATTCAGGTAGGAAAGGAAGAAATCAAGCAGAAGATATGATACTATACTTAGAGAACCCTATAACCTCCACCAAGAAACTCCTAGAAACAATAGACTTGTATAGTAAAGTTGCTGGCTATAAAATCAATATCAAAAGTCCATGGCTTTTCTGTACGCAGTGAGAGAGAAGAAAATGACATGAAAAAAAAATCCCGTTCACAATTGTTCCCCAGAAAATCAAGTATCTAAGAATCAGCTTAACTAAGGAAGTAAAGGACCTATACAAAGAAAACTACAAAATGGTACTTCAGAGAATAAAAGAGGACATGAGGAAATGGAAAGATATCCCCTGCTCATGGGTCAGGAGACTTAACATTGTCAAAATGGCAATACTTCCCAAAGCATTGTACAAATTCAATGTAATCCCTATAAGGACACCCATGACATTCTTCAAAGAAATGGAGCAAACACTCCTGAAATTCATATGGAACAATAAACCCCCACGAATAGCTAAAGCAATTCTTGGGAAAAAGAAAATGGGAGGAATCAACTTCCCTAACTTCAAACTCTACTACAAAGCAGTAATAATTAAAACAGCATGGTACTGGAACAAAGGCAGAGTTGCAGACCAATGGAACAGGATTGAATACACTGACATCTCCCCTCAATCATATGATCATCTAATCTTTGATAAAGGTGGAAGAAATGTGAAGTTGAGTTTGGAAAGCCTTTTTAATAAATGGTGCTGGCGAAACTGGACAGCTACCTTTACCTTTACTGTAAAGTGCAATGCCCAAAAGGAAAGAGAGAGAGAGCGTGTGCACACGAGAGAGAGAGAGAGAGAGAGAGAGAGAGAGAGAGAGAGAGAGAGACTGCCATAGAGGCAAATTTTGGGTGTGAGGGGATCGCAGGAGGGAAACTGGGGATATTGGTGGTGGGAAATGTGCACTGGGGAAGGGACAGGTATTGGAAGATTGTATGACTGAAACCCAATCATGAACAATTTGCAACTGTTTATCTCATGGTGATTCAATGAAAAAAGTGTTGCCCATGTAGCTTCATGGCAAAGAATAAACGAAGTGTTTGCCTGAGTGGTCATCCAAGAAGAAGAGGGATATTAACAACTTCTTTGTGTTCCAGAGCTTTCATTGCTTCTACAGGGGTGAGAGGTAACCCAAGTTCTCTAGGCAGATGGAACTGAACTACTCCTATAGAATGGGTGTCTATTTCTCAGCATAGAATGCAGACTTTGGAGTTGTTAGACCACAGAGAGCATCTTCCCATTCTTGGTTTTCTACAGACTGACTCCTGGGCAACAGGAACTGCAAACTAAAGACATTAGGCTATTACTTCTGATAACAACGATTTCTCCCACTCTGGGTTCAACGGGAATGTAAATGGAGATCCCCTGCCCATATCCCCATCTCCAGCAACGACTCACCAATCACACCCATAAGCCACCTCTGGCTGGCACCAGATAATTTTGTCATTGGCCACCATTCAGATCGCATGTCCTTCTCTCCTGGAAGGGAGCATAACACGACTCTCTCCATAACCATGATGCCGGAGCCCATGCCAGGCTGTGTCACTCGGGGTGCCCTACAGAAGGGCAGATGAGAACCTTCCCCATCCCAAGAGACTCAGCCCCAGCAGCTGAGTCTCCAGAACTCAACTGCTACCACACTCATGACCATTCTTCACATTCTTGGGCTGAGCCTTACTCATGAGTGAATCTATTTCTGAACTGCGTGGCCATTTTCGTGGCAGTGCAACACTTCATTGGAAACACCCTACCCATACTCCAAGAGTACCACACCACATTTGATAGGGTTCAAAGTAGTAGGCAACCAATCTTAGGGGTAAATATATATATATATATATTTTTTTTTACATAATATATTAAAGCACACAAGGCTCAATCTTTAACAACATGTTAGTGATCTCTTGTAGAATTGTCTTAATGGCCCCTGTTGAATCTTCACTCTCTTTCCTCTAAGGATACTTTTTTGTAGTATTTTTAGTTCTGCTTTGGGACAGGGATTGGGTTTTGGAATGAAAACATCCAAAATATGATGGTGGGAAAGTGTAATGGTGACGGAATTGATGTTTGAATATTAAACATAATCAAATATTGTAAGCTACCTTACAAAATAAAAAATTAAAAAACAAAACTTAACAAAATGACTTCTCCAACCCTGGTACTGGCCCCACAGGTTCTAAGACAAGCAGTCAACCTGTGGTCCGACAAGGCTGTTCCTGGGAAGGTCTCTTTACGGTTCCACCTTTCTGACTTGAAATCAATGGCAACATAAAGAATATGAGAGGCTAAAGCAATAATAGAGTGGGTAGGGTGCTTGTTTTGCATGAGGCCAACCCAAGTTTGATCTCCAGCAACCCATACAGTTCATCAATCCCCCACAAGGAGTCATCTCTGAGCAGAGTCAAGTGTGTCCCCTTTGCAAAATACAAAAACAAAAAACTCCTGAACTAAAAACTCAATAGAAAAATGTACCCACTACAACACATCTCCTAAATATGAAAGATTTTTGTTGAACTTGAAAGTCTTTATCAGCACTCTTTGGGTCTTTACAATACTTTAAAAAAATGCTAGCACAACTTAGAAGATTTGTGCCTTCTAAATTGGAATTGATTCTAATTACCAACGTGAAGACAGTTACATACAACTGCATGATAAACCAGATAGCTCTTCGGATCCTTTCTCGCCTGATGATATCCAAAGTACATCGTTTTGTGGGAAAATCAAGTGCATTTTCTGGGAAAATCAAGCGCATTGTTCACAACTGATTGGAATGATTGCATTTTTCCTACAACCAGAATATTCAGATCAAGATCATTTTGGAGCTGCAGGACACTGCATCTATCACAGAATAGATTTTCCAGGGGTGTGGTTTTCCTCTATGCCACTGTTAGGAGAGTTTTATGGACACACTGAAAGAGGGGGGCTAAATGGCCATAAATATCCATATCCGGGTATAAAAATAATTATGCATCTGGATGCCAATGGGCAGGAGATGCAGGCCTGTGCCTACTGGGATGGGAGAGGGACTAGGCAGACAAGGACAAGCCTTGAGTCTTTACAGCTTCAACCACATTAGGATGTTTTTTGACTTGGGGTACACCCGATGGTTCTCCAGATCACAGCTGAGGGAACCACGTAGTACCAGGGATTAACCCCTGACCTCCAACCTGCAAAGCTTGAGCTTAGTTATTTAAGCTCTCACTCACCACCTGCTCCATCACAAGTGTGCTCAGATGCCAGCTGTGCCTGACTCCTGGTCACTGCTGTAGAACAAGGTTTTGCAGCTCTAAACTCACTGGACTTTCTGGGGTGCTTCTCAAGCTCTATCTTAGAGTGGAGGCCCAGGTGAAGGAGAGAGAGACATAAAGGGGGCCGTGGCTGCTGCCCTGCACCTCACTAAGTCACAGGGACACTTCTCAGGAAAACAGCTTCTGTGGGCTCAGCGTGACAGTCATGGGTAAACTCCAGCTTGCCCAGGATTTTTTTAGCAGATGGATCTGGGAGCTAAGTAGAGAATGTTTTACTCGTATGGGAAGGTAACCTCTGGGTCACAGACTGGGTTTAGTCAAACAGGTTCATTGACCTGGCTGTGCCTCAGTCTCCCCTGCTGCCTTCCAGGTCACAGTGAGCCACCCTTAGACACATTCTGCTTCTCCCAAAGCCCAAGAAACCTGCGGCTCAACCTTCACCACTAAGCACATACTTCTTTCCAACCCTCCCCGCAAACATCTGCATAGTGCCTGCTGCGGCTCTCAAAACTGCTCTGACTGTGAAATGACTTAGATGGAGCAAATGAGCTCAGTGGCTGGCGCATGGCACCCGCTGTCTCAGCCTCTGCCAGCTGGCCTAGGTCCAGCCCTCAGCTGGCGTCCCTGGAGCAGAACAATCTGGGGACCCCTGCATGAGACACTTTTGCCAATGTTTTCTTTAACTCTGACAACTGCAACTGAAATTTAGCAGCAGCTTATAGCCCCCCAGGGATCCATCCCCTTCTGCAGTTTCTCTCTCTCTCCTTCTCCTTCTCTTCACCTTCTCTCTTCTCTCTATTTTCTCTCTTCTCTCTTCTTTCTCTTGTCGTGTCTCTCCTTCCCTCTTCTCTCTCCTCTCCTCTCCTCTTATTTCCCTCTCTCCTCTTATTTCCCTCTCTCCTCTTAACTCCCTTCCCTCTCAAGTCTCTTTCCTCTCTTCTTTCTTTCTCTTTCTTTCTCTTTCTCTTTTTCTTTTTCTCTTTCTTTCTTTCTTTCTTTCTTTCTTTCTTTCTTTCTTTCTTCCTTTCTTTCTTTCTTTCTCCTTCCTTCCTTCCTTCCTTCCTTCCTTCCTTCCTTCCTTCCTTCCTTCCTTCCTCCTCCCTCCTCCTCCTCCTCCTTCCTTCTTTCTTTCTTTCTTTCTTTCTTTCTTTCTTTCTTTCTCTCCTCTTTTTCCTCTCAACTGTTTATTTTTATTGTTTCTGCAAACCAAAGCTCTGATTTTAAAAAATATGTAAATGTGTTCTTGGGGAGAAAGACTTAATATTTTTATGATCACCAAAGGAATATAGCAAAGGAATATTCATTGGTCCCATGAAATGGATAAAGAAGTTAAAGCAGTGCTTTCTATTTTCAAAGCTGATTGCTTTCTTTCATGAGACTGAATCCATGAAGTACCAAGAAGTCTACCCGTTTTTTTTGCAACAGGGCTGAAGTGCTCATTCTATGTCAAACTTTTTTGGTTACTCTAGTAGACACAAAGCTGAATGTCACCTCCTCCTCCACTCCTAGGGCCTTGACCACGGGTGTTTTTGCACACTGACAGAATACAGCGTACATGATCAATAAATGATAGCATCATTCAAGCTACATAATGCTGGGCGCACCAAAGGACTGATCAGGCTACCCTACAAAGATTCTGAACTCCCCACAAGGGGTTCATGGAAAACATGCATGTACATGGTCTCAACCCAGCCAACCTCTCTTACCACTCCATAGCATTAATGACACTACTGGCTTTCAGTATCAAGCAGCACATTTTCTCTCTTTAATCCAATACTTCTTTGTGGGTTCACCGCATTAAGACTCACAAAATCCTAAGTCATCGACAGAGCTACTGATTATCCCATTTTAAAGTTGGGGCAAACAAAGGCTCTGATGATCAGTGGCCAATTCCAGCTCATATCCTGGGCTGAGTCAGAATTTGAATCCAGGTCTTTCTTACTCAAGCCAAGCTTTGAATAGACAATGGCTTTACTGTCTACTTAACTGATGAGTGTTTCCTTTATGTGCCAGCATTTAAAAAAATTGTTTTAATGAATCACAAGCTTTTAATTTGAAAGGTTATGTAGATCATATCATACATATCCACTTCCTTTGCATATGTCACATATAGAGCCAGCTTCCTCTCTTTTGAGCCGACTTTGTAGCCTTACTTTTTTGTACTTAAGTTCATTTTCTAATGACATTTTCTAACCTATGTCTTTTTCTTTTTCAGCTTCAAATGTAATTTTTTTTCAAATGTAATGTTTTTAAATGATAAATTAACTAGTCAATTTCTCAGGAATGTTATTATTTCCCAGCCCAATGCTGCCATGCTAATGGAGCAAGTCACCATCCAACTTTATCCACAAAAGCAAAAGCCACCATGTCTTGCTGCTCAGTTAACAAGGGCCATGGAGCAAAGTCATTCATAGATAGCTTAGGATCTAAATTGGCTGTGGGATATGAATGTACTTCATGGTTCCTCACTAAAAATCATGAAATAAGTCCTTGAGAGTGGTGCTTAGGACACACAAGCAACATCTTAGTATTTAAAGTATCCAAGAGGGCAGTAATATACTTTTAAAAATCATTTTTTAGGAACCAGGGTCATTACCTTGCATGTATGAAACTATGAGCTCAATCTCTAGCATAACCCCTCCACCAACACACACACACACACACACACACACACACACACACACACAGATTTTATAAAAGGGAGGTAGTTTGAGAGTTTGAGAGAAAAAGGAGGCCTCCAGGTGATGGCCCAGAACTTTCCTAATTACTTCCAGATTGAGAATACTTACGCTTAACTACATTGATACAACTATATTGATTGAGAGATTCTATATAGTACGTTCTATACCTGGTTATATATTCTAGGAAAACTCTTATGTGTCCACAAAAAGGTTTAGGAATATTTGCAGTAGCATTTTTGTTTCTTAAAAAAAAAGAAGAGAAAGAGAAAAGAGAAAAAGGAAAGAAGAGAAAGGAAGAAAAAAAACTTAGATGTTTATCAGCAGGAGACTAAATACTTGGCATATTTATATAACTGAAAACAGCATTAAAATGAATGAATTAATTACACTATATTACTGTGGATAACTTTCAAAAATAATTTTAGAAAAAAATCAAAACAGCCCAATGTTAAGGGAAAGGGTATATGTGATACAAAGTATATAAAGTTTCAGACTCCTGCCCAAATCAACACTGAATGTTGTTTTTATTTTTGATAGATTTAAACACTTAATATACATTCATGAAAGTAGCAAACATAAATCAGTCACAGAATTTGTATCTCAAGGGAAATGAGATTGAGAGAGTGCTAGAGGAGCTGAATAATATTTAATCAAATAAATAATTATTTATTTTAAGAGATATATAAAATAAGTGTCATGAAAATATGAAAACAGACTGGGTGCTTTATTCCAGGTCCATTCTCTCTGCATGAAATCTGTCAAGTGGGAAATTCCATTCTTTGTCCATGATGTCTGGCACTGCTGAGTGAGACACAAAACCAAGTGTGGATTCCAAAGGATGAATCTCCAGGTATGAATTTGCAAGAGTTCAAAGCAATGTGCTTTGATCTAGGGGTCACATGGGGAACTGGAGTTCAAGCAGCTTTTGGTCAGCACAGGAGATGCTGAAAGATCATTTTAAGGCAAAGTAGAGTAATATGAGTTCTATGAGAGAAATTCTTTATGTGCTTTTTGTAGGGTTCACCAAGATTTCATCCAATTGCAGGTAGTAACAAGGCATCTAGCCAGACAAAGAGGAGGGACAGAGATAGATGGGAGTACATTTTAATCACTTAAATCACTTAACTTCCCGTTAGTCGTCGATTTGCTCGAGCGGGCGCCAGTAACGTCTCCATTTGTCCCTGTCGCGTGCTAGTGTAGCCCAATGGCATCTGTTCACTCCGGGAACATGAAGGGCCTCAAACCGATCGTTCATGATCTTGACAAAGAAGTCTGGTAGGTGGGCGGCCACGTGGTCTTTTGACATCCCGTGGAATCCAGTCGGTAACAGCTCTAGTCCAGCGGTCATCTTTAAATCTCATTATGTGACCAGCCCATCTGATTTTCGACACCTTGGCAAATGAGACAGCGTCCCTGATTCTTGATCATCAACGGATGTCAGAACTCTGGATTCTTTCTCTCATTTGAGTGAAACGTGATATTCCAAGCATAGCTCTTTCTATTCTTCTTTGGGAGACCTGAATAGCGTTCTCATCTTGTTTGCGTAGGGCCCAGGTCTCTGAGGCATATGCTAATGCAGGAAGAACAGTGGAATCAAAGAGATGTGCCCAGAGCCAGAGGTTCTTCGTCCTCTTAGCTATTTCTTTGACGCTCTTGAAGGCGTTCCAAGCCGCTCTCTTCCTCCTGCGCAGCTCGGGTGCCAGGTCATTTGTCATGTTGACTTCTCGACCTAGGTACACATAGCTGTTGCATTCTGAGATGGTCGTTCCGTTGAGAGCGAATGGGGCGTCAGGAACGAGGCTGTTTCTCATAAACATTGTCTTCGTAAGATTCAGCTGTAGTCCTACCTTTCCACACTCACGGTCAAAGTCGGCCAGCATTTGTGCCGCTTGGCTGATGTTTGGTGTTATTAAAACAATGTCATCAGCAAAGCGGAGGTGGTGTAGTTGCCGACCATCTATCTTCACTCCCATTCCTTCCCATTCCAGTCGTCGCATGATGTTCTCGAGGGTGGCACTAAACAGTTTCGGTGAAATGGTATCACCTTGCCGCACCCCTCTCTTGACATCAACGATCACTTCTTTGTAGAATGGTGAGATCCTGGTAGTGAATCCTCAATACAGCTCAAGGAGGATCCTGATGTATTGGGCTTGAATGCCCTGATTGGCTAGGGCTTCAATGACCGCTTCTGTCTCAACAGAATCAAAGGCCTTCTTTAAATCAATGAACGTTAAACAGAGCAGCATCTTGAACTCCCGAGAAACCTCAATTTTCTCTCATTGAGGAGTACATTTTAGTAGAGAAAAAATGTGCTTGGGCTTAGGGCTTGAGTAGGGAACTCAGCCTGAAAAGGAAGGAAAGAGGACCTAGATTTCTTTGAGGAAATAACAAGGAAGACTCACAGAAGGCATTTGGAAGAAGAATATCAAACAAGATGACAGTTTACAGGGGTAATCAAAGTGAAGGCAGAAGCTGGAAGATCTAAAAGAGACTAGTGACATAGCCAGGACGACAAACAGACACCTGGCCTGGTAGGACAGACACTGAGAAGGGAGCAGCATGGAGCACCACCTGTTCTCAGACTGACTCTGACTTGTAGGGGTTCCAGTTCTGGAGAGGGGCTGGGCGATGTGGAGTTGGGTGTGGAGCTCATGATAAAAACGAACAAGTGCAGACGGATGAGGAAGCCCGTGAGGCTGAGCAAAGGCCTGCTCAGCCCTGGCCAGGAATGACCTCACTGCAGCCTCCCAGAAACTTGGCAGGTAAACACACTGGGATTCCTGTTTCACGGATGAGGTCACTTGAGAGCAAAGGGCAAGAAACTTGTCCAGAGTCACTGGTTGACATGTGGCAGGGCTAGGATTTGAATCTCTTGATTCGGCACCTAGAGGTTGCCTTCTTCCCTCACGGCGAGGAGTGACTCCCATAGACTTGGGGGTCATATTCCACCATGAGGGGTCCACTTGCAAAAACATATGATATCATAAAGAAAGGCAATACAAGCAAAGAAAAGACGAGGTGACAATCTGGGTGATAAATATATTGAGAGAAGGGAATTCAAAACAAAACAAGGGCTAGAGGATAGGGAATTTATTTGCCTTGCATATGGCCAATCCAGGTTTGATCCTCGGCACCCTATATGGTCCCCCAAGCCACCATGAGTCATTCCTGAGTGCAGAGACAGGAGTAAGCCCTGAGAACTGCTAGAAATGGTCCCCAGATTGAACCAACACAAAACAAAACAAAACTGGACTTCCATTAGGTGTTGTCGGGGAAAAGGAAGTGATGTTGAAGTGAGGACATTTTAGGGAAGATGTGAAGGAGAGAGGCTGAAAGGGAGCACAGCATGTGCAGAAGGACATGAGGATGAGAGAAGAGAGAAAAGGCACTTACCCAGAGTGACAAGATGGCAGTGGAGGATGTAGGAGGCAGAGAGAATTCTGAAGTGTGAAGTCATGAGGGACCTAGTAAAGCTCAATGGTCCCTGAGTGTCTGAACTGAAGGGTGAGCTAGAAAAGGTAGCTTTGGATGTCAAGATCAGTTGTGAACTGGAGAGGAGATTACTGCAGTGGTAGGTGGTGATTTGAAGAAAGTTTTGTGTGGCAAAGGGATATTGTTGAAATAAATGTTTTGGTTCCATTTGTTAATTTTGTTCTGTTTGTTTGGGGGTCCACACTCAGTCATGCTCAGGGCTTACTTCTGGCTCTGTGCTCAGGAATTATTCCTGGCAGACCTTATAGGGTGCTGGGAAATGGACCCAGACCAGCCATGTGCAAAGCAAGTGCCCTACCCACTGTGCTATCTCTTGGGTCCCCAGTTGAAACCAATGGAAGTGACCTCAGTCACCATGAATAAGTATACAGTATATACATAGCATTCTGGGGCATTTGGGAAGAGAGAAAACTTTAAAAATGCTGCTAAAACTTTCATGGTGCTTGGGTACTGCTACTTTGTATGTTCAAAGCCAAAATGGTGACAACTGTAAACCATATTACCTCAAGAACACTGTAGCACTGTAGCAAGGTCCTCTCATTGCTCATAGCTTTGCTCAGAGTGGGCCCAGTAATGTCTCCATTTTGAGACTTGTTGTTACTGTATTTGGCATATCGAATACGCCACAGGGAGCTTGCCAGGCTTTGCCATGTGGGCGAGATACTCATGGTACCTTGCCAGACTCTCCGAGAGGAGCGGAGGAATTGAACCCAGGTCAGCTGGGTTGGCTGCACACAAGGCAAATGCACTACCACTGTGCTATTGCTCCTGGGAAACCAGACAGGTCTTTCTGTTTTTGTTCTATTTCTGGGCAACACTGTGCAGTGCTCAGAGCGTGAGCACCAGCAGAAAAACAAGCAGTCTCTGCGAGTTGAGGGAGCCAGTTGTTAAGATCTTATAGATGACAGATTTCAGCAACCAGATGGTATAGAGATGTGATCTTGCCAAGTAATGGGTAGAGGCTATGGAAAAGAACTTGACAAGTGCTGAAAAGACCAGAGGACTGTAAAGACATGAATGAAGGAATGGTCCACATAGCTAGGAAGACCCAGATGACGGAGTGAATCATTTGTGCGCTGTAAAAGACTTAAATCTTTATGTTATTACTTTACAAGGGTTGATAATGCTACAAACTAGACACGTGAACTAGAAGAGCAAAGACCCGGGCAATTCTGAGAAAGAAGCAAGTAGACTCCTCCATCCTGGTCCTTTGTATGAAGTAAGAGGTATACTGGAATAAATACTGATATACTTAAGTTGACTTAGTTGGCTGAAAGTTCTGTAAGTTGACTGAGAAGGTGAGAGAACAAAAAGTTGCAAAGAAACAACCAGGTAGGTAGTTTGGATCCCTTAACAGGAAAACACTGTATTTGAGCTCCTGTAATGAGCTCTGTAAGAGAAAGGGATATACAGAGAAGAAAATTGGATGCCGAGCACAAAGTACTTAAGAGTTTTCGTGAAAGAGGCCAGTGAAAGAAAGAAAAAATAGGAATGGGGTCATATTTAAACCCAGTTGTCTTTAGAATGTGTTACATATACTTTCATGTTCTCAGGACAATCATGACAACAATGACTGAGAAATGTGTCTGCTTTCCTTGCTTCTGCAGTGAACATCACACTCTGAATCAAAGCCTGGCTGTTCCTCTGCCCTACTCCAGGGTGCAGGAGCAACCTGGGCTCAAGGGCTCCTAGAAGAAGCAGAAGGTTCATTACATGTCCTATCTGCACCTTTGTTCCCATTAAAACTGTTAATTCAGTGAAACACAAACACACACACACACACACACACACACACACACACACGCATGCATGTTTAGGCGTGAAAGTTAAAACCATTACAATACTATGAAACGCTGCATAGGTGCAGTGGGGTTAATTTATAGTTACTGTGGGATCCATAACTGTAATTTCCTGGCTTTGGTCAGTAAGGTTTTTCAGACTCAACATTTTATTAACTTTTTCTTTAAACTGGCTATCTGTCTTTTAGTGAGTATTCCCGCTTCGCATTAACTCGCATATTTCCAAGCTGAAAATCATGTTGTAAAAGTCTGTCCATTTCCTCTCATCTCCCTCAGTCTATCTATATTTTTTACATCGAATCTCCTGGGGCTTCACCTTTTTTTGCTCTGCAAATTTAATTAATGTGCTTTTGATTTTCTAAACCAAGTCACTGTTGAAGATTTACATTAAACAGATCATTTCCCCCTAACAAGCTCTAAAAGAATCTGTATTTCCCTTTTCCAGCTATATTTACCTTTTCTATATATTTCAATTTTATCTTTTCAATATAGCTTCCCTAGTTTTAAAATTCATAAATGCAATAAAATATGCATACCTTTTGTTTTTTAAATTAAGTCACCATGAGGTAGTTACATAGTTATTTATGATTGGGTTTTGGTCATATACATTTCCCACCACCAGTGTTCCCAATTTCCCTCATTCCACCCTCCGCCCTCATCTGCCACTATGGCAGGTACGTTTCCTCTCTCTTTGTCTCTGGCTTCCTCCCTCTCTTTCCTTTTGTGCATTATGGTTTGCAATATAGGTACTGAAAGGTTAACATAAATAACTTTTGTAGGTTGGTCAATCGATACTCTATATTTCTAAAATCATTCCATATTAACAGTGGGTTAAATATAAATAATATTTGATAATGGGTTCTAAATAAAATCTTCCATTCTGTACACTGTCTTTGTATTTTGGTCACTATTTCTTTTGAGGTGCAGAAGCTTCTTAGTTTAAGATAGTCCCATTTGTCTATCTCTGTTTTCACTTGCTTGGCCAGTGGCGTGACATCTTTGAAGATACCACTAGCGTCAATGTCATGGAGGGTTTTGCCAACTTTGTCTTCAATGTACCTTATGGATTCTGGTCTGATGTTGAGGTCTTTGATCCATTTTGATCTTACTTTTGGACATGTTGTTAGGCAGAGATCTAAGCCCAGTTTTTTGCACGTAGCTATCCAGTTTTGCCAGCACCATTTGTTAAAAAGGCTTTCCTTACTCCACTTCGCATTTCTTGCCCCTTTATCAAAGATTAGATGATCATATGTTTAAGGGGAGATGTCAGTATATTCAACCCTGTTCCATTGGTCTGCAACTCTGCCTTTGTTCCAGTACCATGCTGTTTTAATTATTAAAACAACAATGAGATATCATTTCACACCACAGAGACTGGCCCACATTCAAAATAACAAAAGCAACCTGTGTTGGCGCAGATGTGTCGAGAAAGGGACCCTCCTTCACTGCTGGTGGGAATGCCAACTGGTTCAACCCTTTTGGAAAACTGTATGGACGACTGTCAAAAAATTAGAAACTGAGCTCCCATTTGACCCAGCAATACCACTCCTGGGAATATACCCCGGAGAGGCCAAAAAGTATAGTCGAAGTGACATCTGCACTTGTTTGTTCATTGCAGCACTGTTTACAAAAGCTAGAATATGGAAAAAACCTGAGTGCCCGAGAACAGATGACTGGTTAAAGAAACTTTGGTACATCTACACAATGGAGTACTATGTAGCAGTTAGAAAAAATGAAGTCATGAAATTTACATACAAGTGGTACTACATGGAAAATATTATGCTAATTGAAATGAGTCAGAAAGAGAGGGACAGACATAGAAAGATTGCATTCATCTGGGTAGCATAAAGTAACAAAATAAGAGACTAACACCCGAGAACAGCTGTGATAAATACCAGGTTATTCACTCCATGGCTTAGACGCCAGCTGCACAATCTAGGGGTAAAGGCAGCTCAGATAGAAAAGGGAGTACCAAATAAAGGGTGGTGGGAAGATCTGCACAGGCTGGGAGATACCTGCTGAAAGTAATCTATGGACCGAACATGATTGCCACCCAATGTCTCTTCTGCAGACCACAGCACCCAAAAGGAGAGATAGAACAAAAGGGAGTGCCCTGCCCCAGAGGCAGGGTGGGATGGGGGATGGGGGGATGGGAGGGATACTAGGATTGGTGGGGGTGGAGAATGGGCACCGGTGGTGGGATGGGTACTTGATCACTGCATAACTGAAACCCAAGCACAACAACTTGTACGTCTACAACTGTACCTCATGGTGTTTCACTAATAAAAAAAAAAATTAAAAAATGTCTTCCATATTTTCTTTCCTTACGTCTTTGTACTCCTTAGTAGTTAAATACCCTGAGGATTTCTTTTGCTTATTTGGATCTGTCTTCTTAATTAATATTTCAATTACTTCTGAAGAAATGAAGATCTATCCAGAGAAAGTGAAAGAAAGTATATTAATTAAGCTTTATCCATTTTTTCAAAAATAAAACCAACAAAGTCACTTTAAGTAGCTGATTTAGAAAAAATAGCTGATTGATTAAATGAACAAGTTTTACTAATGTATTTGAGATTCTGAATCATGATATTTTTGCTGGTACCCATCTGTGGTTTTCTTTGTATTTTTACTTGCTTATTCATTATGACATTTAATGCTAATGGCATATAATTTCATGGCCCCCTTACCTATTTTTTTTCTTTAAAAATAATAGTAAGTTTTGGTTAGTTCCCTTTGTTCTCTATATTAACAATGTTTTCTAGTTACTAGAAAAAAACTTAATTTTTATTCCTGGAAGCAAAACAACATACAACTACATTATTGAATAAACAAGAACAAAAGAAAACAGAATCAAAACTAAGGCAGCAATGGTGAGGTTATATCTTTGCCTATCATTCTTCTACTGAAATCTTTAACAGGCTTTAAATAAGCTGGCAATTAAACTGCTGGAAGAGACAAATCTAAAAAAAATATGTTTTTTGAGTTATATCCTTAGACTTACTATGTAAATGTCTTATTTCTAAGCTGGGAAAAATTAGAGATTTGGAAGTTGAACAACATAGCACTAAAACTACAATTGGTCAAAGAAGTCAAGTCACAGAGGAAATGTAAGATTTCTGAATACAATGAGAATGAAGTCACCAGAATTATGAGACACTGCAAAAGCTGTACTAAGAGGAAAGCTCACAGCATTATAGAAGGTCATAAGAAAATAAGAACAGGTATAAAGAAACAATATAATCTCTTTCTCAAGAAACTAGAGAAAAATAACAAGGGGAACCTCAAGTAAGTAGAAAAAAGGAAAGAATAAAAATTCAAGCAAAAGCCATTGATATAGAAATAACAATGTCATCAGCAAAGTGGAGGTGGTGTAGTTGCCGACCATCCATCTTCACTCCCATTCCTTCCCATTCCAATCATCCCATGACGGTCTTGAGGGTGGCACTGAAGAGGTTCGTTGAAACTGCCGAACCCCTCTCTTGACATCGATGATCAGTGAGATCCTGGTAGTGAATCCTTAATACAGCTCACAGAGGATCCTGTTGTATTGAATTTGAATGCCCTGTTTGGCGAGGGTTTCCATGACAACTTCAGACTCAACAGAATCAAAGGCCTTCTTTAAATCAATGAACGTTAGACAGAGAGGCATCTTGAACTCCCGAGAAACCTCAATGAACTTGGTTATCGTGTGGATATGGTCCATCATGCTGAATCCTTTGTGGAACCCGGCTTGCTCGCATAGTTGTCCTTTATCTAGTGTTCTGCCAATCCTATTCAGGAGGACTCAAGTGAACAGCTTGTAGACGACAGGCAACAGGCAGATTGGGCGATAGTTGTCAATGTTTTGGATGTCTCCCATCTTGTACAGTACAGAGTACAGAGGCGTCGGTGGTGTCGGTATCCTTGTCAACACAAACTTGGCCATGAGTATTGATTCATTTAAATGCCTAACAACCCGAATCGGATGATTACACTTGAGTAGAAGTGGCTCACTGCTGGCAGTTTCTATCTTCGTTGTCTACCCACCAATATCGAATTATGATGAAGGAGAAATTGAGAAATTCTACAGGGAGCTGGAGAAGTTCTATAAAGAAGACCACACCTCCTACAAAATCATTGTTGGTGATTTTAATGCCAATATAGGAACTAGAAGATTGACCAAAGAACTCCACATTGGGACCCAAGGTCTAGGATGGTGAGAGAACAAGGTGAGAGACTGTTTGAGTTCATCATGTCGACCAAGACTATACATGGCAACTCACAGTTCCAAAAAACCGAATCGAAACGTTGGATATGGGAGTCTCCCAGTGGATGGTTCCACAATGAAACTGACCACATCATATTTAATCGAGGGTCTTGCCTGATCCATGTCGCTGTTGTCCCAAAATTCCAAACGAGATCAGACCACCATCTCCTTCGTGCAAAATTCTACTTCACGGAGTGGGGAGAAAGGGCTGCAAAGTTTAAGAAGAGAACTCCCAGAATGACCACCAACTGGGAGCTCTTTGGCACTATTGCTGCAACAAGGGAAGATGCTGTCATTGACTACATTGACAAGGAATACAATCGACTGGTTCAGCACCTCCATGATTGTGCGAGGAACGCCGAGAGAGATAGCCACAAAAAGATGCCTGTCTTCTAAAACTCTTGAGCTTATTTGCCAACGTGGCTTGGCACAACCCTCAGGCAACCGCAAGCGAAAGTCTGAGCTCACAAAGCAATGCAGAGAAGTGATCAAGGAAGACCTCAAAGAGAGAAGAGCAGCAGTGATGGCAGATGCAGCAGAAGCTGGGAAAAGCATTCGCAATGCTCGCCTGTCCTTCACTAACTACAAGACCAAGATGACTGCCCTCCCACGTCCAGATGGATCTATCACGTCTTCCAGAAGGGCAATGGAGAAGATTATCCATGACTTCTACTCGGATCTCTTCAATAGCCACGTCCACCTGCCCACATACCAAGTTCCACAGGATGGATATGTTGTTCCCAACGTTTTCCCTTCCAAAATACGACATGCCATTTCGTCGGTAAAGAAGTGAACAGCACCAGGCTTAGACAAGGTCAGACCTGAACACCTGAAGAACCTGCCGTTCATACTCATCAATACACTGGCTCGGCTCTTCACATGCTACCTGTGTGAATGGAAATTTCCGTCCCAATGGAAAACCAGCAGGACTGTACTACTGTACAAAACAGAACTACAAATTAAAATGCTTCTGCACTGTAGAATAAAATAAAAGCATGGACTACTGACAGGAAACATTTCTGCTGCACATGATTCATTAAAGCACTGATATACAAGATATATAAATCAATCACTAAACTCAACAACCACAACAAAAAACAACTCCATCAAAATATAGGGAGGGGCCAGAGAGAGAGAGAGAGAAAGAGAGATACATACATACAGACAAACAGAGACAGAGAGAGACAGAGATACATGCAGCTGATTGATTAGAAGTGATTACTGAGCACAGATCCAGAGTTCCAGAGTCACCCTTGAGTACCACCAGGTATGGCCTCAAAATAAAATAAATAAATAAGTAAACCAAGACAAGAATGGGGAGAAGAGATGAACAGACTCTTCCTCAAGAAAGACAACATCTTCCTCAAAAAAGACAACATCTTCCTCAAAGATGGACAATAGGCACATACAATAATTCTTGTTGATGATTATCAGGGAGATGCAAATTATAATGACAATAAAGTTATTATACTAGTAAAAGCTATCTATATCAAAAAGTCTGGAAACATTATATCCTTGTGGGGATGTGGTGGAAAGGGAACGCTCATTCACTGTTGGTGGGATTGTTGCTTGGTTCAGCCTCTAGGGAAAATGGTTTGGAGAGTTCTCAAAAACTTTAGAATAGAACTTCCATATGATCCAGCAATTTTACTCCCTAGAATCTACCCCAAGAACACATTTTTTTTAACCCAAAGTACATATGCACATCTTTGTCCATCACAACTCTATTCATAGTAACTGAGATCTGGGAACACTTCAGGTGTTGAACAACAGATGAATGGATAAAAACTTTGTGGCATATAGACACAATGGACAATTATTCAGCTATTAGAAGAGAATCTTGCAGCTTGCTGCAACTTGGGTGGAATTAGAGGAAGTCAAGCTAAGTAAAATGAGAAAGAAAAAGACAAATATTAGATAATATCTCATATGGGAAGATATTATCTAATATATAGCACAGCGGGTAGGGTGTTTGCCTTGCATGCAGCCATCATGGCCGACCCAAGTTCGATTCCTCCGCCCCTCTTGGAGAGCCCGGCAAGCTACGGAGAGTATTCGATATGCCAGACACAGTAACAACAAAGTCTCCAATGGAGACGTTACTGGGCCCGCTCGAGCAAATCGATGATCAATGGGAAGGCCTTTACTTTACTTTACTTTTATAAAGAAACAAAACAAGGGATTAAATAATTCCAAATGGAAATAAACCCTAAGATATAGTCAACAGAACTGTGAGATCCGAGGATGCAAAGTGGAGGGGAAAGATCTTGGGATAATAGGTACTGAAACCCTAGAGTGGTATGTAGGTATAGTAGTTCTGCAAGTATAAAACAACAATATCAATACTATCACAAAACGTAACCTCTCAATTAAAATAGCTGCTTTGAAAAAAGCCATGAGCATTAAACATTTTAAAAAACATGTCTTATTTATCATTTTTTCTGGTATGAACTTTAGTGACTTGATTCAAGACAAGTCTCATTATATCACACTGCTCTTTGTTGTTTTTTACATAATCTAATTTTTCAACCCATTTTCCACGTTGAAATTAGCCAACAAATTTTGGATTGCTACAAGTATCAGAATTAAAGCCCATTATATCTATAGAGGCTGGAGCAATAGCACAGCGGTAGGGTGTTTGCCTTGTGCCCAGCCAGCCCGGCCGAGCTGCGTTCAATTCCTCTGCCCCTCTTGGAGAGACCGGCAAACTACCGAGAGTATCTCACCTGCACGGCAAAGCCTGGTAAGCTACCCGTGACGTATTCAATATGCCAAACACAGTAACAACAAGTCCATGCCTCTCTCGCAAACCACAACACCCAAAAGGAGAGAGAGAGAACAAAAGGGAATGCCCTGCCACAGAGGCAGGGTGAGATGGGGGATGGGAGGGATACTGGGACCCGTGGTGGTGGAAAATGGGCATTGGTGGAGGGATGAGTACTTGATCATTGTATAACTGAAACCCAAGCACAAAAATTTGTAAGTCTATAACTACCTCATGGTGTTTCACTAATAAAAAAAAGTCTCAAAATGGAGACGTTACTGGGCCCGCTCCAGCAAATCGATGAACAACGGGAGGATAGTGTGACAATGTTTATATCTACAGAGGAGCACTGTAGCACTGTCCTCCCGTTATTCATTGATTTGCTCGAGGGGGCACCCGTAACATCTCCATTGCAAGACTTGTTGTTACTGTTTTTGGCATATTGAATATGCCATGGGTAGCTTGCCAGGCTTTGCCATGTGGGCAGAATACTCTCGGGAGCTTGCTGGGCTCTCCTAGAAGGATGGAGGAATCGAACCCAGGTCAGCTGCATGCAAGGCAAACACCCTACCTGCTGTGCTATCACTCCGCCCAGTGCTATCTATAGAGTACTAACTGAAATGCAGAAAAAAATAAAAAGGAAAACATTTTTTGATTAGGCTGATATAGGGCAGAACTATAGAAAGAGTTGAGGATTAAAGATGGGCTCCAAGTAGACACTAAAACTCAAAAAACATTTTCTACTACTAACCTCTCATTGCATTTTGGACACCAAGACAAAGGATAGATCCCATTGGTGGAACTGCTAGACAAAGAAACTCCAGGACAGCCTGAAGTAGTCAGGAAGGAAAAGCTTTCTGTATTATTGGGAATAAATGGAGCCTAGTTTTAAAGGAGTTTCCCATGAGACATGGGGGACAGCCAACCTTCCAATGCTCTGCACATTGTCTACGTATGACTCTCCACAGAATCAATCAGAAAAATGATATTCTGACAGGCCAGTGTCCCGATCCCGCTAATTAATTCATAGATTAGGACTTCCATGGAAATGTGAGGACTTGGGATTTCTCCATTCAGCTTGACTTAAGATGATTTACTCTTTCTCTCTCAATTAAAGAATACCAGGAAAACATTTTCTCCGAGTTCTGATACGTGGGTCCGCTGAGACTGATTTCATGCAGCTTCTCATTGAAGGTTTAGCAGAGCCTGTCTGGGTCTCCACAATGAATTACTTCCACAGACACTCAGGCCCACTGCCTCTCCCAATCCCTCCCTATAATCCCCAACATCTGTTCTATGTCCAGTGTTGACCAATGTGGAAATCTGCAAGCCCTGGCTGTCAGCATCAGCACAGATGAGCAAACATGCACACAGAGCATCAGCTGGCTCCATGGTTTAAGCTGAACACGCTGGACATAAGCAAGGATCTAGTTTAAAACATATATAACACAGAGGAAACACCTGTTTAGAACTTGTCCAAAATAAATGTTCGCTGAGATTCTGGTTTGGTGGCGGTAATTCAGATCACAAAACTCTGGGCATTAGGGTGCATTACACAATCCAAATTCCTATGGTTGATGCTAATATAATTTTGAACATTTTGACTGAATATGGTTTATCTAGACTTGCTTTGAGACTTGTTCTTTTTTCAGGTGATATGCAAAATTTCATGACATTCGTACCTTGGTTCTCAACCAAATGTCCCGTATTATCTTATTTTGGACTCAAGTCTAATAGCTATCATACCATCTAAAATACATATATATATATTTTCTTCTATATATATTAAATAGAATGCTAAGTTTCTTGGAGAAAATTATATGAACCAATATAAAAATGCATTATTTGATCACTACAATAGAGAATTACATCTCTACTTCTACCTCATTTGCTCCCCAGCCAGGGAAGGTGATCAAAATTATTCAATTCTGAGTATCAGCAGAGACAGTTTGTTTGTTGTATTGCTTTGTTACAGACACATAAGGTAGCATAATGGGTGAATATAAAACAAAAAAGACGACATGAAATATGAGACATTATATTCTTTAGGTAGGCTCCTTGCCTAACTCACTATAAATTAATATGATTAGTTTGAAGATCAAGTAACCAACACTTTGAGTTCAAGTTGAAACATCTATAAAATGAGGCATCCTTTGTTGGATGGCTGTTGGGCATATAAAAACCTATATTAACAACCTCCAATAAAGTACCTAGTAATGGAAATTTTAGCAGTTGAAGAATTTGGTAAAATATATGTCACTAGAATGGGGCTGGTGAACATTCAGTCTATGAAACATATAAGGTCTGTAAAATCATGTGGTCCAGCCCTGGTACATGATAGGACAGACATGTCTGATTCTTGTCAGCTGCCTGGTGTTCATCTACTGGTACTGTACAGTCTGTGGATGATGCTATAGATATCCCAGTGGCTCTTGACAGAAAACAGTTTGCTGCCCCTGTTCTAAAATGATATATATATTTTTTTATTTGAAAAGAGTGGTAATTTATTTAGTTCAATTCAAAACAAGCCATACTATAATAAATTAAAAGGGAAAATTCACATAATTGATATATACTTAAAAAGTTTTATATTTTAAAATATGCCATTCAAGTGAAAAAAGGACATCAGTACATTGCTTGGTGAATTAAATTAGAATAGCTCTACACTATTCATAGCAGAATACCAAGGATGTATTCTTTCACGATACATCCATGGCTTCTTCATAGGTTTTATTTAGAGTCAATATGATATGACTGTATTTTTAAAAATTTTTTATTAGTGAATCACCATGAGGTACAGTTACAGATTTACATGCTTGTGTTTCCGTCTTACAATGCTCGAGTACCCACCCCTCCACCAGTGCCCATTCTCCACCACCGATGATCCCAGTATCCCTCCCACCCACCCCCATCCCATCCTCCCTCACCCGGCCTCTGTGGCAGGGCATTCCCTTTTGTTTCTCTCTCTCTCTCTCTCTCTCTCTCTCTCTCTCTCTCTCTCCTTTTGGTGTTGTGCTTTGTGATAGAGGTACTGACTGGCTATTGTGTTCGACCTATAGTCTACTTTCATCACGCATCTCCCATCCCGAGCGGGTCCTCCAACTACACTTTACTTGGTGTTCCCTTCTCTATCTGAGCTACCTTTTCCCCCAGAATGTGAGGCTGGCTTCCAAGCCATGGAGCAAACCTCCTGGTACTTATCTCTACTATAGAATGATACTTTGAAGCCATTGAAGGTCATTCAAGACCTTAACCCAATCTCCCCTCTTAGCACCCTGCCATCCAGCCATACTGAACTATCTGCTTTTCTTTAGTTGGCTCTTTGCTTAACTGACAGTGCCCAACTCTGCCTCTGTTTTGTTTTCAGAGTTCTTTCTCTTTAAGATTCAGTTCATTTAGTACTTGGTCAGTTTCACAGGGCAAAATTATATGCTTCCTGTCTTGTGTTCTTCTGTAATGATCATTCCAGCACTGCCATTTTTGCATGGTTGCTATTTATCAGGTACTTCTTTTATCCACTTTGTCTTCTCATACATATGAGCTACAACAATAGACAACTTATTCTCCTTTTTATTATTGTGGAAAATTTGAGGATTGGGGATGTGGAGCATTTATCTTGGTTCAATGGGAAGGAAGAAAGGGAATGAAGGAGGGAAGAAGGGAGAAAGGGAGAAAAGAGTGAGGGAAGGAAGAAGAGAAGATAGGAGAGAGAGAAAGAGAAAGATGGGGGAGGGAAAAGGAGTGATGGAGGAAAGGAAGGAGGGAAGGAAGAAAGGAGGGAGAGAGGGAAGGCAGAAAGTATGGAGGGATGGCAGAAAGGAAAGTAGGAAGAAGGGAGGAAAAAAGGGAAGTAGGCAAGGAAAGAGGGATGGAAGGAAGGATAGATGTAGGGAGGGAGGAAAGGAAGGAAGAAAGGAAAGAGAGAAGTAACAAAGGAAGAAAAGAAGAAAAGAAGGAGGGAAAGTAGTTTCCAAGGTCATACTACTACCAGGACTAAGGATCACCATCTCTTCTAGGCCCACAGACCCAGAATACATGCTCTTTTCATTGTGCTATAGAATACTGTTCAATGTTATATTCACCCATTTGCTCATCTTCAGGGGACTGAAAAGTCTCCTAATGGCAGGGATGTTTTCCCCACAGCCAGGTCTCCATAGCTGGCTTCCTATGGAGGCAACGAAGGGGAAAATTCTACACATACCATCCATATACATTCCCTGCTTTGTTGGAGGTACAAAGACCAGCACACACATACCATCCAGGTAACACATGTTTGTAAGCCTTCAGCAAAGGAAACTACACAATTTTGTCTGGACTCCTCAGGACTCTTTAATCAGCATCAGGCAAACTTTTCCTCTTGGCTGACTTTCCTGCAGATATTCACTTAGACCTTCAAATGCCTACCTATGTCTTGGGATAATCACAATAATTGTTACTACTTACCGAATATTCAACCTGAGCCAGGCATTAAGCAAGTAGTTCGACATATATTCTTTTGTTGAATAAACAGTAAACCCTAGGATATTGATTCAACTTCCATCACCTTATCTCCATTTTGCAGATGGTAGAGCAAGAGGTAAAGAGATTAGGTTTACTTATGTAGAGTGGTATTGGTCTGAGAGACAGTGGTTCAAATCCACTGAATAAAGTGAGTGGTCTCAGGTCACACAGATGTCTTCTAGGTCAGAAAAGCTCCTGTGTTTTGAATCACTAGAATACACTGCCTCTCAGGCAACTCTGTGTCTTGCCATCCACGAGAAGTTAGAAAGGACTCCAAGAGCATGACTGTCAGATCAGGTAGGAAAAAGTGTGCTGGTGCTGCCCTGGAATCCGGTACCACTAGAAAGAGAAGCCAAGTCAGAGCTCATGGTAATGCCCTGGTAGGGGAAGATGAAAAGTCAAACTGGGAGGCATTAACAAGGGTTCTTTCCAGATCTAAACTCCATGACTGACTTCCAGAGAAGCCTCTGAGCAATCAAAACACTCAAGACAAATCCCATAAGCATACCTAATTAAATAATCCAGGTTCTGTTTGCTTGGATTTTTGAAGCATCAAAACAGTTCCTTTCTATGCTGACTTTGGCTCTCCTGCAGTTTTAATTAAGCCTCCCAAGACTCACAAGCATATTAAAATTAGGCGGAAAGAAAACTTTTAGCCTTTGATGCAGTGACCTCAAGGTGCAAGTCTTATGGTTTAATCTTTGCTAGAGCTGATGCTCAGAGTTGACCAAAAAGAGAATTTTTTGTTTCTTTTTCTTTGTGGAGGAGGAAGTGAAGGTGCAAATGTCGGACAGGTGTTGAGTGGGTTTCTTCTCTGGAGGAGAACTAGGTTGAAATGACCAAAGACCTATTGCAGTTCCACCTTTCAGTTGACTATTTCCAGGTCCTTGTCCCTTTTCGTATCTCTTTGATCCATAGTCAGGAAAACAACATCTCAGCCAGTCACCCTGCAGCTGGAGAGATAGTACAGTGACAAGGTGCTTGCCTTGCATGTGGCCAATTCAGATTCAATTTCTAGCACCCCATGGGGTTGCCCTGAGCCTACTATCAGTGATTTCTGAGTGGAAAGTCAGCCAGGATTAAGTCCTGAGCACCACTGGGAGTGACCAACCCCTGCGCACTCCTGACCCCAGAAAGCAAGTTCCTACATGATGGACTATCTCTGTCCCTAGGAAGAGGTTAAGTTTTGGTTAAAATATTAGCTCTCTTGTTTTACCCATTCTTTGATGCCACTCAGCATGTCTTAATTTCTTGGCCAAGGTGAGGAACTTCAAGTTTTTTCCCCCAATTTACCTAAACATCGTGCAGGCCTTTTAGTTAGAGTGCTCCGTTTCTTTCAATGACTCCACAAGTTAGAACCACCAGCAGCCTCAGCCCACCTGTTTGGTCCACACACTAGCAAGGATTTTGCACTCAGCAGGGTGCTGGAGATGTATGATTCTATACAAATTAATTCAAAGTGAAGCAAAAACCATAAAGCCATAAACCACATAAAAGGAAATAAAAAAGAGTAAAATATTCAATCCCAGCCTTAGGTCTTTGTGGATTCATCTTGAACAGCAAGGAAAACGAAGGCATAAATAAACAAACGGGACTATAACAAACTACAAAGCTTCCATAGAGAAAAAGAAATTATTACCAAAATGAAAAGGTGACCTACTGAATAGAAGATATTTCCATATCATGTACCCAAAAAGGTATTAATATGCCAAATATACAAGCAACACATAGAATAAAAAACAATACAAATGAAAAATGGGAAGAAAATGTAAACAGACACTTCAGTAAAGAAAACATAAAGATGTCAAAAAAAGATTTGCAAAGATGTTCATCATCACTCATTAGGTAAATGCAAATCAGAAGCTCAATAACATATCTTCTCATACCTGTCATTGAACAGTCTCACTGAACAGTCATTCTTCAAAATAGCTGCTATTTAAATGGCAAGAAAGGGGCTGGAGTGATAGCACAGAGGTTAGGGCATTTGCCTTGCACACGGCAGACCAAGGTTCAATTCCCAGCATCCCATAGAGTCCCCTGAGCACCACCAGGAATAATTCCTGAGTGTAGAGCCAGGAGTAACCCCTGTGCATAGCCGGGTGTGACCCCAAAAGTAACAAACAAATAAATAAATAAATAAATAAATAAATGGGCAATAAGTAAGTGTTGTCTAATTGGTGGGAATGTAAACTGATGTAGTCTCAGGCAACTCTGAGTCTGAATACCACTCAAAATATTAGTAATAGAACTAATAAAATATTAGTAATGATCCAGATGTTCCACTTTTAGGTATGTACCTAAATAAAACAAAACCTAATTGAAAAGATATATGCACTCATATTCACTGCAACTCTATTTACAATAGCCAAGATATAGAAACAACCTAATTGCCCACTATAGGGCACTGGATAAAGAGGTGGTATACATGCTGGAAACTAATCAGCTATAAAAAATTAAAATATTATCATTTATGAAACATGAACAGAACTTGAAAGGGCTGTGATAGGTAAAGAAATCAGAAACAGACAAATAGTTTAAGTTGTCATTCATACTTGGAATATGAACTCAGAAAGCAAATAAACCAACAACAGAAAATCCTTAGATATTGACAACAGAATGGCAGATACTAGAAGGGAAGGTGAATGGTGGGTGTGGGGGCTAGGTTGAAAAAATTTTTAGGGTTGAAAAATTTCTTGGTGAGTGACGAAAGTTAGACTTTTGGTGAGACCATGATGTAGCATATGCAGGTATTGAACTATGATGTTATATTCCTAAAATCTACATATAGATGTAAACTAATTTTACTTTGAAAAATTTTTAAATGACCTACAAGGCACTATGCTACTCCAGCATCTTACATTCTAATAAAGGAAGAGAAACACACAGAATTTCTGCATTGCCAAGGATGAGACTAATGACAGATCTAGCTTTGAGAGAACAAGAGAGGTAGATATGGTCCTGGTTGGGAACCATCCAAAACAAATCCAAAGATCCATAATGTAAACGGAGGGTTATGTATTTAAAAAAAAAAAAGCAATGGAAGGGAAGAACTCCAGACAGAAGCCCAGCAACAAGTAAAGCATGAAAGTAGGAAAAATGAAGAGCTCCATTTGCTCAGTTAAACATTACATATGTGAGTTTTGAGAAAGAGGCTATTAAGGTTGGCTGAAGTCAGAATCTAGAGGTTGAGAAGCCGAGCTTCTATTTTCTAGACTGTATTACTTTTTATTCATCCAAAAGATACATAATATTCATGCCTATGGTATGTGTAATATGCTGAGCTAGTTACTAGACGCACAATGTTAAAAAAAAAAACCCAGTAAGTCTCTTCATCTCAAAGCTCTCATACTCCAAAGGTAGTGAATGGAACTTTAAGTAGAACTTTAAACAACACAGTTAATATTTTTTTGTTAAAGGAAAAGAATAAATTTCCAGTCAAAACATTTTGTTGTCATTACAGAAAATAATAAGGAAGCCTAGAGATTTTCTTAAGAAGAATCATTATAGTTTATTTTAAAGTTGAGTTCAAAAGAAGCAGATAGAAATTGGTGAGAGTTTGAGCAAGAAATTTGGCATTCTATATACGGAAAGATCAACATGTGCAAAGGCTCTCGTAGGACAATCTTCAGTGAAAAGAAACGATCTAAAAGGTGAGTACACAGTATGGTCAGGTAGTGCTTTGTGATGAAGCTGACAAGATAGAGGGGGACAGATATATTTTGATCTTGCTTGCCACATAAGGTACTTCTGTTCTAAATAAAATTTCAAACCATGGCATTGAAAAAAATTGGAGGAGCAAAGTTTAATGAGCATCATTGAAAGAAATTCCAGTTACAGTGCAAGCAGAACAAAGAGGAACAAACCTAGAAGCAGATTACCAAGTTAGGGAGTTCTGTTATAGAGATGGTGGTGGCTTGTGTTAGGATGATGGCAGGGAACTGAGGGTAAAAGAACAAAGTGAAGATGTTTGGGAGGAATAATTACAGAACCGAGTGACAGACTAGGCATGGGAATTGGTGAAAGAGAAGTACCATGGTGGTGATCTTACACTTTGATAGACTGAAACAAAAAATCACTTAGCATATTTATATATTTAAGATTCATTATCCATACCTTGCAGGAAAGGTGTGGAAAATTTTGCTAAGAGAAAACTTTGCTTGGATGCAGTCTGAGGGAAGAACATGAGGAAGGTTCAAGATTGATTTGAAATAAAAATCTATAAGTTAGCATTGGAAAGACATTTGCTTCAATCTTGGAATGAATGGAATGGATATGAAAATTATTCACCTAGAACTAATATATGAAGCTGGATGTAGAGTAATTATAAAGAGAAATTAATAAGACAAATTATAAAGAGATAAGTATTGTTGATACTTGAGGAATTTCTGCATTTTAGGGGACTGAGAACTAAAAGAAACAGGAAGGTAAGAAGAGAACCAGTGATGCAAAATTCAAGACATGGGAGAAGATGACAGATTCATATGCAGTCAACAGATGCTGGATAAGGACAACAAATTCCATGGCTTTTGAAGACTAGAAAGGTTTTCATAACTTAGAAGAGAAAGTTAAGTAGTTAGTTTGAAGTTCAATGTAGGGAGTAAAAAAATGTGAGAGTACATGGTGGCTCAATTAAAAAAAAAAGAAATGTGAGAGAAGCATGTGAGATGTTATTTCTCTTTGGGGCTTACTTTAAAGTCATTAACAATCACTTCATTTCTACTGCTTTCCACGAGGATGCTGAAGAACAAATGTGGATCCCCAGCCTTCTTTATAGTTAGAAGCCAAGTGAAACCAGAAATGAGCTAGTGAAGGGATAATGAAGGTGTTTTTGGGAAGCTGAGCCATGTCAAGGGGAAATGTCAGTGAAAAGAAAGAAATGAAGTATGTGGAGCAAGTCCCAGAATTAGGCGAGTTTCTATATTGATGGGGAGAAAGGGTTAATCAGTCAAGTTGTCTGTGTGTGTGTATAAAGATACACATATAAAAATAAGAGAACCCTGGTGACCAGAAGCCTCTACAAACACAGTTCGAGTATGCGGGAACGAGGACTTTTTCTCAAATCTGCCGGACTACACCTCCCAGGTAACCTCTGATTCCGGAAGTCAGGCCCACAGCCCGCCCTCCAGCGCCATCTTTGAAGCGTTCAGAATAAGAGAAGGAACACATGGAGGGTGCGGGATCCCGGAGGAAAAGAAAAAAGAAAAAACAGGTTCCAAAAAGAGCCGAGAGCACCGGCAAGTTCCAGATGGAGTAGGCGCCGCATCCCGCCTCCCCCAGATGGAACCCTGGTGACCAGAAGCCTCTACAAACACAGCTCGAGTATGCGGGAACGAGGACTTTTTCTCAAAACCGCACGGCCGCTTACACGGCCGCGCGACATCTCTCTATATACTAAGTGATCAATGAGAAGTAAACCACCCAATCTTTCTCCCTGAAAATCAGAGTTAAGTTTGGAGCATGGCCACAGCCCCAGAAACACAAGGACTTAATGCAGAAACCAGCAGCTTAGAGCAGAAAAGTGAATGGACGATGAGTTAACCCAGGCCATCATTTCTGCCCAGAGTGGAAAGGGTGTTGCCCCATTCGCCCTCTCTTCTCTGGAAAGAAGGATAGCGGCCGCATGGGAGCCTTGTGGACAGCAGGTATGAGCCGGGGGTGTGGGGGGGCAACTAAAACTTCACGAGAAGGGGGGCATTCCGGTCCGTCCTTCACGCCCTACCGAGGTCAACAGTTGCCCCCCACGAGCGGCTCCCCAGCACGGCCACAGTCCCAGAAGCACAAGGACTTAATGCAGAACCCGGCAGCTTGGAGCAGAAAAGTGAAAGGACTATGCGTTAATCCAGGCCATCAAGTCTGCCGGAGGGGAAAGGGTGTTGCCCCATTCGCCCTCTCTTCTCTGGAAAGAAGGATGGCGGCCGCATGGGAGCCTTGTGGACAGCAGGTATGAGCCGGGGGTGTGGGGGCGACTAAAACCTCATGGGAAGGGGGGCGTTCCGGTCCGTCCTTCACGCCCTACCGAGGTCACCAGTTGCCCCCCGCGAGCGGCTCTCCAGCACGGCCACAGCCCCAGAAGCACAAGGGCTTAATGCAGAACCCAGCAGCTTGGAGCAGAAAAGTGAAAGGACTATGCGTTAATCCAGGCAATCATTTCTGCCCAGAGGGGAAAGGGTGTTGCTCCCTTCCGCCCTCCTCCCTCTGGAAAGAAAGATGGCGGCCACATGGGAGCCTTATGGACAGCAGGTATGAGCCGGGGGTGTGGGGGCGACTAAAACCTCATGGGAAGGGGGGCGTTCCAGTCCGTCCTTCACGCCCTACCGAGGTCACCAGTCACCCCTCACGAGCGGCTCTCCAGCACGGCCACGGCCCCAGAAGCACAAGGACTTAATGCAGAACCCAGCAGCTTGGAGCAGAAAAGTGAACGGACTATGCATTGATCCAGCCCATCAAGTCTGCCGGAGGGGAAAGGGTGTTGCCCCATTCGCCCTCTCCTCTCTGGAAAGAAAGATGGCGGCCACATGGGAGCCTTGTGGACAGCAGGTATGAGCCGGGAGTGTGGGGGCGACTAAAACCTCATGGGAAGGGGGGCGTTTCGCTCCGCCCTTCACGCCCTACCGAGGCCACGGGTTGCCCCCCGCGAGCGGCTCTCCAGCACGGCCAGGACTCCAGAACACAGAAACCAATTTCTTAACTATCTGACTTTCAGTAGAAATACTTCCAGGGTCAATAGGTAAAAGAGCAGAAATCCAAAACCAACATTTAATTCTTGAACCCAGCCGTAGAAAGCAAATCACTTCACAATGCTTTTTCAGCATGTCTGATTTGGGGGTGGGGGGGTAAACTCTAAATAATAGTGGTGAATCTTTTATTGAAACAATGAATCTAATCAAAGCAGATAGAGTGTTAACTAGAATTCATCTGCCTCACAGGGACGGGGAGGGGTGGGGGGTGGGGTTTTATTGGGGTTCTTCATGGTAAAAAATAAGTATTGGTAAAGGGAAATGTGTTTGATATTTGCATGACTGAGACATAAACCTGAAAGCTTTGTAACCTTTCCCACAGTGATTCAATAAATAAATAAATAAATAAATAAATAAAAAGAATAATAAAAATGTAAAAAGTGGAAAAAAAAAGATACACATATAAAGATACATATATATATATATATAAACAGTGGTTTATCTTTTTCACAGACTAGTTGTGGAAGTGGGGAGTGGCATTTCAGCACTGTCAAGTACCCAGGTGTTTTCCATCCTTTAGCACTACTTTCCTTGGTATTGGCACTCTTTTCTCTTGTTCATGGTCTCAGAGTCACAAGATGGCAGCTATGGCAACAGGCGCCATATCTGTTCTCAAGGAAAGAAGAGATGGTAGCCACACCCAACTTTACTCTCCTGCTAAAAGCCTCTATACAGCTTTCCTTAACTAGCTCATTTCTGGTTCACGTGGCTTCTAACTATAAAGGAGGATGAGGATCCACATTTGTTCTTCAGCATCCTTGTGGAAAGAGGTAGAAATGAAGTGGTTGTTAATGACTTTAAGGTAAGCCCCAAAGAGAAATAACATCTGATAGAAAAGAAATGGTTTTTGGTAAGCTTTTATGCAAATTCTATAGTTCATGAGAAAGAGAAGAGAGATAAAACAAAGATGTCTGGAGACGGAGAAACGTGAAACTGAAGGTGTCTGTACAATATAATACGTACTAGTGTGGGGCATGGAATTGGTCTGTGAGACAACATGAGAGGGACAAACTATATTCAGGAGAGAACTGGTGAACTTTGGAAATAATGCAGAGCAACATGAGTGAGAGTTGGTGATCCACAGGGGTTGACCCAAGTGTGTGAATCCTAGAACGATGTCTATTATTGAAACACCACTTGTAAATATATATTGAGTTTCTTGTAATTATTTGGAATACATCCTTTGATTTCCTTAAAAGGTCAAGCTTCAAAGGTGTGGGAAGTTTCTGCTCTAAAATCACTAAAATATCGAAGGAGCCAGTTGAGCCAATTTTAGGGACAGAAATAGCAACACAGTCTTAATGTAAAGAAAAAAGAGTTAGAAATATTTTCAGCCATTTTCTGTTGAACAAAGAGAAGTAAATTCAATAAACAACTCTTCCTTTGCATTGCTCAATGATGGAAATAGTATAATTTTAAGTCAACCAGAGGGATTCTAGTAGTACTACTTCAAAAGGAGCTCCTAAATATGCATGTCTACTGACTCTTTGCCTCTTTCTTAAAACAGGCCTCCCAGAAATATGCTCCAGGAAACCCCCCAGTGTCAAGTAGGTTGTTACTTTGGGCAGGATGGAGTGAATTTCCAACTGACGGGGGGAGGGGGGAGGACACTGGGTTTGTAGACCTTACCAATTGTTTTCTCTGGGGTTTGAAACCATAACATTTCCATTCAGAGGAAATAGTCTAGGATGTTTATTTTTTCAAACTTCATGAATATTAAAAGCACCATAATTGAAGCCAAAACATAAGAAAAATGAACGTAGTGATACCAAATGTGGGTGTTCTGCCTTCAAATTGGACTTCATCAATGTAGAATGTTTGAAGCAAAAGAAGATAAATGATATAAACATAAAACTAAACCAAATGCTGTTCTGGAGATGAAGTGATCACAATTTTATCTGGGGTTCTGCCATCCTCAATGATGGAAGGCAGCATGAGAAGGAAAAGTGTATGTATGAGCAAACTGCAGAGAATTAACATTTACCTACTGGAAATTTAACATATCAAATCTTTTTTAAAGGCTTAGATTTGTTCAGTGTGGGATATACCATGAATCTCGAAGGATTTACATATCTTTAATTTAATAGGAAGAACTAATAACCAGTGAGTGACTTAGATAAGAACTTATGAATATTCAAACCTTTTAAATCTTTGTGTGCCAAGAACCATTTCTCAACACAAACTCATCTACAACAGCACACTTTATATTATTTCTCTTTCAATATTGCTGATCCAAGAGTAGCCCCACAGTTGGAGAAATACTAGTTGGTATGATAATAATAAAAGCTCAGAATGCTCACAGAGAATGCTTCTGGTCTACATCGGGCCTGAGAATGATTTAAGTCTCTCCTCCTCCCAACTCAAATCTGGTTTATTATATTTTAAGAGTGAAAACATTGAGATCATTTCTGAAATGAAGAAGCCACTAACTTGCATTCAATAAAGGGAACAAAATAGAGAATTTAAACCTTTGTGTTAGAGATTTCTTTTTACTGTCAGTGTTGAACAGGAAAGGTGATGTCAATACAATGATGGTGGGATTCAGGATCACCAAGATTATGTGGTGGGGGTGGGGAAAACATAATGAATGTGCATGATGCACTTGCATTGAAAAAAATTATGTATGTGAGACATGAGGGAGGAAAGAAGACCAAAGAATGGACACATAGCAAAAGGAAAAGGAAATACACAGCAAGCACAGAGGATAAAGTGGAGAGAAGAGGGAGGCCAGGGGAATCTAAGAAGGGGGCACTGTCAATTGTTCCTGAATGATACTGAGTCACATCTCAATCTGTTAGTTCATTTCCCCCAACATTTCTGATTGTCAACTAAATACAAAATATATTAGCTTGACAATATATAAGCCCCCCCCCCAATAATTGGTAATGATTCATTTTTATTATCAACTTTAAGCTTACTTAAGAAATCACCCATAAATTATGTGTTTTGCCAGATACACTTATGCCTGAGATACAGACCATAATGGAAGCACAGTTCATGCTCCTCAGAGCCTCTTCACCACTGGAAAAGATATTAAATGAACAAGATGGATGCAATCAGGAAAAGACTCTCACACCCATCTCCCCCTCACCACTTTTTAGCAGAATCTCAGGAGGAAGGAGTAGGATTTGACTAGGCAAACAGGGGAGGAGGCATGTTATTAGAAGGAACAGAAGGCCCAGCTCTAAGAATGGGCAAAGTCCCAGAAGTTGGAGAGAGCCTGGAACATTCTTGAAAGTATGATGGGGCTGCAAGGGAGAGTTGACAGAGCAGAGTTAAGATTGTGGAGGGTCTTCTAAGACTTGTTAAGAATTCTGGACTGTAGCATTATGTCAACTTGAAATTTTTATAGGGTTTTAAACAGCAAAATGACACACTCAGACTTACATTTAAGAGAGATGATTTCACCAAGAAAATTTCTTATAAAAGTAGAGACTGTTAGCCTGAAAACTTGAACATTTTTTATATTTATAAATGTACTTACAATCACATCTGAGTCTTTTCTTTTTGATCTCAAACAATGAGGTGTTTCTCTTCTGATCCAAAGCTACCTTTATGTTCTGGACCTTGGTTCCCCTTCTTTTTCCTTTGTTTCCATTCATCATTAACCCCATGGGTCACTCTCTCCTCCTCTGCCTCATCTCTCATCTCTCTGATGTTATATAATTGATCTCTCTACTGACATGTTGTTTTATAGCTTAAATACAGAGAAAATCTATTTTTCTTCAGAATTCTGCTGGAGGAACTTACCACAATTTTAAATACTAGTGATACCTTAAGTAGATAGTGCCTAAATACCTCAGTGGTACCATAAGAAGTCCCTCAACTTGCCCTAGCAGCATCCTAAAGTTGACCATGACCATTTATAGTTTTAGATCATATATCCTACATATACATGTTATTCACAACATAAAACACGTTTTACTATATGTCACTAACTTTTTGACGATAATAACTAAGCATTTTATGTTTATAGTTTCAGAGCCTACTTCGACACCTGATTCTTTTCCCCTCCACTAATTCAATAAAAACATCAACATTTAGAAATCTTTAGGTCTCTGACCCTGGGTGAGCGAGTCTTCTATGAAATATGAAGACTGCCTAAAAAACATTTATTAAAAGAGAACAACTTAGTCTTTTATCTCATTGGTTTTTATTGAGGAATTATATACAGTATAGCACTGTCCTCCCGTTGTTCATCGATTTGCTCGAGTGGGCACCAGTAATGTATCTATTGTGAGACTTGTTTTTACTGTTTTTGGCATATCAAATATGCCATGGGGAGCTTTCCAGGCTCTGCCATGCGGGCAGGATACTCTTAGTAGCTTGCCAGGCTCTCTGAGAAGGGCGGAGGAATCGAACCTGGGTCAGCCGTGTGCAAGGCAAACGCCCTACCCACTGTGCTATTGCTCTAGTCCATATACAGTATAAACAAACAAAAAACCTCAACAAATTAATTAAAAATTAATTATGGAGCTGGAGCACTAATACAGTGGGCAGAATGCACATGGTCAACCTGGGTTCAATCCCTGGTACACCATAAGTTTCCCTGATCTCTACCAGGAGTAATCTCTGAACACAGAATCAGGAAGAAGCACTAAGCACTGCCAAATAGAGCCCAAAACAAAAGTAAAAAAACTAAAATATTATTATAGATTTGTCTGTGTTTCCCTCAAATTCTTACACTAAAGTCTTACACTAAGTTCCTGTACCTCAGAATGTGACCTTTTATGGAAACAGTCATTGGAGATGAATTAGTAAAGATAATATCATGAGGGAAGGCCATTGATCCACTGTTGATGGATTTCCTTTAACAATCTGGACACACACATGTACACAAAGGCTGCCACATGAACATTAAAGGCACATATTGGGGTACTACTCCACATTATCCAGGAATGGCAAGAATTTCTAGAAATCCTCTAGAAGCAGGAGACAAATATGGAAACAGATTCTCCTGTACAGTCCTCAAGAGGAAACCTGCCTTCCCTCTGCCTCATATTTCTGACCTCCAGATATGAGAGACAACAATTTCTGTGGTGTAAGTGACCCAGCAGTTTCTAACGGCAACCCTAGGATACAAATACAAATATTAACTGGTGGCCCTACTCTAGAGAATCTAGTTGCTCTTATGAAGCCTTCCATTGCTCTTCTCTGGATGAGAGAAGCACAACAGATAATTTGGGAGGAATAGAAGCTGCATTATAGTACATTCACTATGTCCTCTTTGACTTTTTTTTTTTTGACTCTTGTGGCTGGGGTGATAGCACAGTGAGTAGGGTGTTTGCCTTGCAAGCGGCTGACCCGGGTTTGATTCCTTCATCCCTTTCGGAGAGCTCGGCAAGCAACTGAGAGTATCCTGCCCATAAGGCAGAGCCTGGCAAGCTACCCGTGGCACATTTGATATGCCAAATACTGTAAAAAATCTTACAATGGAGATGTTACTGGTGCCCGCTCAAGCAAATTGATGAACAATGGGAGGACAGTGCTACAGTGTTTGACTCTTGCAAGAGAAAGTAGGCTGAGAGACAGCTGTTAGAATTTGTTCCCTTATTGAACTTAGAAAAGAACTACCCTTTGATAATCCATCAGTGAAAAAATCAATTCCTATAACAATGCTATCATATTTTTCTGTTTTGTCCTATGTTCTTAGAGCATAGCTTCACCAAAAATGCTATAATTATATAGTACTATGAGGATACTCTAAGGAAAATAAAAGTAGTCTGGATTTGATTTACTTAATTCCTTATCTATGGACAGAAGATTAAAAACACCATAATACCTTCCTATCTTGGATGAACAACATTTTTAAGGAGAATACTGCATAGCTCCTCCTTGTCCACAATTGTGCCCATAATGTCAAGGTATTGGAGGATTAAACATCATTCCTATTTTAAAGAATGAAATAAAGTCTAGAGGTTTAGGCATCACTAGGCTAAAATGCAAGTAGACGGAAAAACAGAATCTGGACTTGATCACTGGGATTTCAGTCTCAGCCATTTTTCTAAGAATGGTAGTTGGACAGACATAAAGAATAAGAGGGCACTTCGTCTGAATTTGGAAAATGGCAAGGGTAAAAGAAGAAAAACATTTCCCACATTATGCATTTCGTGTCTTCAGTGCTTGGTGGCAGAGATCTTAGTCCCCCACCACTCCCCCCCCACCACTCCCGCTCTGTTCTCAGTGCCCAGAGGGACAATGACTTGGAGCAGGCAAACAATAAATGTGCACTGAAGGTGAAATAAAAGACTTTACTCAAATATTATTTTAGAAGACTTCATGAACTGGCAAGTACATTGCAGCTGCTCTTGGCAGGGTTAGACCAGTGGATCTGGTTATGGGAAAAGTTGACTGCATTGTTCAGCCAAACAGGATAATTATGAACCTTTGCTGACTTGAGGGGGCCACTGCTTTTCACTGTGTGCTCCAAAACATGTGTTTCTTGGTTGTTCCTCTGCTTTTTAAAGAAAGCAGCGGTAGCCAAGTCTGGACCCGCTTAACCCCACCTGTCTTCTCTCTTCAAGCTGATAATAAAAAGAAGAGATTCCACTTCAGATGGGTGGACCAACACAGCACACAGCCCAGGAGGGGTTGCCCTGTGGGAGAAGGTAATCCCCAGGCTCCTTCTCAACCAGACTCTGGGTGCAATTATGGGATGAGGTACAAGGATTAGAATTAGCGCCTGTCACAGTCAGGGAGTCCGTCTGGCAGGCAGTTGCCTGAGAAGCAAACAGATGAGCAACAAATGTGCCTAGCAGAACCCTCTTAACCCCACCCCTTCTGGGGGGAGACCACACCCCGGTGAGGGATATTTGGACACAGGCAGGCATATTATATGTGGCAGAGTGATTCTAATAGCAGACCAAAAAGGAATGTGAGGAGTCACTAACCCTTCCGCATGATGCCCTCCAAAGGGGCTGCAAAAATTGCTTATTTATAACCTCAGAGCACTTGGTGGCCTTCTCTGCAAGGAGCAAGCAGCTGTCTGTAGGAAACCAACTACCCTGCCACTGACTGGAACCACATGTTTCTATCTGTCATCTGGGGGAAGAGTTGCAATTTCCTAATGTGAGACTTGTCAACTTATTTCCTACTTTTTGTGGCTCACTGAAATAACAGGATCTAAAGATCTCATCAGCCTGTCACTAGTCGCTGTTAATGCCTAAAACAATGTTGCAATGAGATGACTAATCATCCTTACTCTTGTCAAATCATCCTTTTATTCTAAACATTGACAAATTCACATACGGTCTTTCTCAGGTTTCACGCAGATCTGATTGCCAGAATTTTATGTTGAACGTTTAGAATGAAAGCGCTGCATAAGCATAATAAAATGAACACAGTGATCCTTTTAATTGCACATTACTGGCTGGAATAATAAGCTCATCTACTGAATATTAATGATGATGAACCCTTCTGATTGTGTGGTACAAAGTTCTACTTTCTTGTATTATATGCATAAATTCAAGTGTATCTACACAGGTATGTGTATATGTATATGTATAAGTATATATATTTAGATGTATATAACAGCATTTTCCTGTATCCTAAAACTCTGAAAATATGCTTCTTCTTTACACTCCAATATTAAACACAGTTAACTTTTAGTCTCCAACTTCACACCAAACAAAAATGTCACTATTTTTACATTTTACAAGTCTATGAAATAAACCATAGAAGGAAAATTATTCACTGCCTCAATAAATTATTTGACTTATTTCTGGCTCAGAAATATATCTCAGTTCACTGCTCATTTTTATAGCATTTGATCAAATAAACACTAAAAACTACACTTGAAACTAGAAATATTGTATGGTTCTATACTTCATTATATAATCATTGAAAGTAACATATCCCTGGAATCACAGGTTTAAGTTTTTCATCGCAGCCCAAGATTTTAAAGGTAAATAAATCAGACTTAATACATAAATATGAATCTACTTTCATTTCAGTTTTTCTAATCTTATAACCTTTTGCATCTTTTCAAGGGGAAACGTATTTCACAGTATGTTCTCCTTGATACTCACACTAGCTTCTTTTGTTGCAGGCAAAGTCCTTAGCCTGGCTGTTGACTTTGGTAAGCTGCATTCATCAGTCACTCCTTTTACCGTTATGTGATTTTGGGAAAAGGGACAGGGTTGTTCTTAGGCTACAAGGGAAAAAGGTTTTCTGCCTTCTAGATCTTGAAAGATTGGGGGCAGGCATAGATAAGTACAAGAAAAAGTCCTCCAACCCCATCAAAAAATGGGGAGAAGAAATGAACAGAAGCTTCCTCAAAAAAGAAATACAAATGGCTATAAGGCACATGAAAAAATGTTAACCATCAGGGAGATGCAAATCAAAACAACAATGAGGAGATATTGTCTCACACCCAATGAGATATCATCTCACACCAGAGAGACTGGCACATGTCAAAAATAAGAAGAACAACCAGTGCTGGTGCAGATGTGGGGAGAAAGAGACTCTCTTTCATGTTGGTGGGAATGCTGACTGGTCCAGCCTTTTCGGAAACTATATGGGCATTCCTTCAAAAACTAGAAATTGAGCTTCCATTGAGTAGCAATACTGCTTCTGGGAATATATCCTGAGGGTACAAAAAAGCACAGTAGAAATGACATCTGCACCTGTATGTTCATTGTAGCACTGTTCACAATAGCCAGAATATGGAAACAACCCAAGTGCCCTAGAACTGATGACTGGTTAAAGAAACTTTGGTTCATCTACACAATGAAATACTATGCAGCTGTTAGGAAAGAAGTCATGAAATTTGCTTATAAGTGGATAGAATGGAGAGTATCAAGCTAAGTGAAATGAGTCAGAAAGAGAGGGACAGACATAGAATGACTGCACTCATTTGTGGAATATAAAATAACATAATATGAGACTGACACCCAAGGATAGTAGATACAGGGTGAGGAATATTGCTCCATAGTTGGAAACCTATGAACTGGGGGACAAGGCAGCTGGAGCAGAGAGGGTATCATTAAGTCAATGATGGTTGAAAGGATCACTTGGAATAGGAGATGTGTACTGAAAGTAGATAAAGGACCAAACATGATGGCCTCTCATTATCTGTATTGCAAACCATAATGTCCATAAGCAGAGAGAGACTAATGTGTAAACTGTCTGCCATAGAGGCATGGGGAGGGTTGGGATGGGGGTGCTGTAGGGATACTGGGGACATTGGTGGTGGAAAATGTGCATTAGTGGAGGGTTGGGTGTTTGATCATTATATGACTGAAACTCAAACATGAAAGCTTTGTAAGTGTAGCTCATGGTGATTCAATTAAAAAAGTGTTAAAAATAAAGAGTGGACTTGAATAGCTAAGGATAGAATTTTGGTAGTTTTAGCATGCAAGCTACTAAAAAAGGAAGGGAACTGTGATCGGAAAGGAGAAAGATTGAATGGAAAATAAGGATCCCCAGAGAAGATGGATTTAAAGAAGCAAAGGAAAGATTCAGTTTTATTTTGTTTTGATTTTCAAAGTAACTACAGGCAGGTTTGTCAGAGATGGAAAATGTTCTTGTAATGTGGAATTAAGAGTTGGCTGCAGATTTGGTTGAGACTAAATTTAAGGAATGCTAGTGACAACAGCCATTTCTGACAGGTTAAGAGCTGAACTGAAAATGAGAAAGTGTGCTAGATCTAGGGGATCAAAAGTCTGGTGATGGATAGAAACTAGATTTTTAGTAGTGGTTGATATCAGGTACCATATGCAGATGTCAAATTATAAAGTTTTATATCTAAAACTTATAAAATGTTACAAAACAATCTTTACCTTAATCGACATTTATTAATAAAAAGTAAAGCAAAAGGAGGTCGTATAATAAGCTAAGAATCACACCAACCTAAAAGTTATTATTCTTGGTCGACAGTTTTAGCGTGATTTTTGTAATATATAATATAATATGTAACATTTATGTACATGTTATAACAAGTACGTGAGCATTTGAAGAAAAATCTTTAAAAAATAAAACTGAAGAGGCCCTTGGTTTGGTCCTTGGCACTGTAAACAAATAAATGTGTAAAAATAAAATTCAAATTATTATGAAAAATTTTTAATCAAGGTAACAGTCATGATGAAACCAAATACAATTTTATATTTAAAGTTGCTCCTTCAGAGGGCTGGGGATACAGTTCAGAGGCCCAGGTGCTGGGACTAAAGTTCAAACTCCAGCAAACACTGAAGTTCTGCTGGGTATAGTCCTGAGGCACCCACTCCAGCCTCCTGATCGGCCTGCTGGTCCCAGCACCACAGGATATAGCCAGGAGGAACCCCTAAATCCCCTGAGCACTATTGTGAGCCCCTCCCTACAAAAGTATTACTTGGCTCATTAAATTATATACATGAATAATCAGCAGTTAGTACAGAGCTGTGCATATAGGAGGTGCATTCTAGATTATCATTGTAATTGCCATCCAATCTCTGAGCCCTCCAGTTATTTGTCATATTAATCCAGCAGGATAGGGAGCAGCATTTCATGGGGGTCCTAAAGATCAGTTTATTGAGATGACTGCCTTTTATGAATATCTATATAAGTTACCAGTATTTTCTAGGAATGAACATATATATGCATATGTATCTAATGTCTATCAAAGATTATTTTAAAAATATCTAGAAAAAGTTTGAGTGATGTGGCATTATTATTGTCTTGTATCATACGATTCATTCTTGTTGCCTGTTGGCTTGGTGCAACTGATCTTCCAGCTCACTGGGTCATTCTACTATTGAGGGCACAGACTGAGTTTTTTATTTCATCTACGGGGAATCTTTTATTCGTGACATTTCTGCTCTCATTTCTTCCCGTAATTTGTCGATTTTTTCTGTCATGTTACTGGATATCTGTCTGACTGTTTCATTGAGATCATTGAAAATCTTCATGACTACATATCTGAATTCTTTGTCAGAGAGGTTCTTTAGGTGAGTAGCACCTACTGAGGCTTCTGGACTCTTTCCATCTTCGTCCCCACGTGGTGGGGATTTGCGTTGTTTTTTCATGTTGGTGTGTAGGTATGTGAACTGTGATGTTACACTAGATTTCTTGGTATGAGTAAACTACCTGCGGACGCTTTGGCGGTCGCCCGCCTTAAAATAGGCCACGCCCACTTTTGGGGGGAAACCATGCCCACTTCTGAAGAAGCCACGCCCCTACAGGACCCTGGTGTGTGGAGGGGGAAGGGAAAAAGCTGAGCGTAGGGGATGAAGAGGAAGAGTCTCAGGTCCGCTTTTGTCCCAGGGTCCTAGAGGACGCCTGGGGCTTTGCACTGCGAAAGCCAAGTCCTGGGTTTGAATACTGGCAGGCAGACTGACCTGGTTGGGGAAGAAGACGATCAGAGCTTTGGGGACGAAGAGGAAGAGGCTCAGGTCCGCTTTTTCACATACGATTCATTCTTAAAAGGTGTTCTTAAACTCTTCTGTTAATTTAAGGTTCAAGAGTAAGGACTCAAGGAAAAGAAAAATGAGTTAAAATTGCCATAATGCTGAATGATATGAGCAAAGATCATTTGTGTATTTCCCTCTAAAATACTACTGTGTAGCTTTCCAGTCTATGTCTTGACTATAAGCCCACCTGAACATTTCCAGTTAAGAATAATATGTTAAAAAAAGAATAATATGTTAAAAACAGAGATAGAAAAAGAAAGGTGCCTGCCATAGAGGCAGGCTGTGGGGAGGTTGGGAGCGGGAGGGAAATTGGGGACATTGGTCGTGAGAAATGTAGTGGTGAAGACATGGGTGTGGGAACACTGTATGACTGAAACTCAATCATGAATAACTTTGCAAGTGTGTATCTCATGGTTAGTCAATTAAAAAATTTAAAAAGGAGAAAATGTATCATATTGGGAGAGAATATATGGAGATAGTTTATTTTATAGAAAAATTGAGATGAAATATATTAATTATATATTATATATTAAGATAGCATATATTAAGAAAGTACAGCTTTATACGATATATATTCCTCTAAGTGTGA